>NC_134571.1:63301646-63646646 GCF_050947875.1 Dermacentor variabilis | reverse complement strand
CTTCTACGACAAATAAATAGAGTACGCTGAATCCTCATATCCTTAACTAGCTTTGAATCCTCGAATACAGTAACAAAAAAAGCTCGCCAAGAATTTAACACCAGCTGCTCTCTAAGTACGCGATAGCATATTTAGAATGTCATTATTGTGACGTCTCAACAATTGCGCGCGCCCGCGTCACAGGGGTGTTGCACATTCTAATTTATCTAAGTGACGTCTCTGCATTTCATATCTATTTTACAACTTTGTGCACACTGTGACGCCATCACGTACTATCAACACACCTCGAGATTTCTGTCAGATACCTCCAAAGTGGGTGCAGTCTGTCTGTAATGCTACATACTGAAATTGAATTCTGGGGTCTCACGTCCTAAAACCACGATTGTGATTATGAGGCACGCCGTCGCGGGACACTCGGGATTAATTTTGACCACCCTGGGATCTTTAACGTGGCGCCAATGCGCGGGACACGGTCGTTTGTGTATTTCGTCCCCAACGAAACGCGGCCGCCACGGCAGGGATTAGGTCTCGCGACCTCACGCTTGGCAGCCCAACACCAAGGCCGCTAAGCCACCGCGCCGGGTTGCTACAAATAGACGCGTGACTGATGGTGGGATCGAATCTCTGTTTCCAAGCACAGTTACCGAATACTATAACCATTAGGGCGAGATCGCACGCTTGCTTTTTTCGTGCCAGGCCGCTCCTTGAGACAAACGTCTGGTCCGTGCGTCACGTGTCAGTCTCTGGCATCATTCCTTCGTGACAGGTAGCGCTTTAGGACGCTGTGTCGGGCTGCATTGCATTCAGCATAGGCTCAAAACTTTAGACTGCACGACTTCGGGAACGGCCCAGATTTTTCGCCAGGGTTTACCTACAAAGTGTGCGAGGTTCACATATGTTGCTATCGCATTAAAACTAGGAAACGCAAACAGAATACAGGGCTTACAAACAAAGTCTGGTTTGTACTTCTTTAGTGAGCGTGGCGCGACTGCAACAAAAGAAGGAAAGAAAGAAACAAAGAAAGAAAGAAAGAAAGAAAGAAAGAAAGAAAGAAGGAAAGAAAGAAAGAAAGAAAGAGAAAACGGCAATAGTAAGAGATGGGTTCGGGTTTATTGACTCGAGGCTTCACTGTCTTCTATTGAGCTTCGGCACTAGCCTCGGTGCAATTCAGGTTTGTTGACTCTTCGCCCACAGCCAAAATGAAAGCAGCCGCTTCGTCGCTATTCTAGCGGCTAAGTTCTTCGATGCCCGCGCTGTTCCTCAATGGAACTTCTTCCATTTACCAGCGCTTCGTTTTCTGTCTTCTTCGTGAACTAAAAGGAAGGCGACCCGGGCGCAATTGTTTACACAGGCTCAGAGATACTGCGCTATTCACCTCCACGTATGTTGAGCTTATCTGAACCACGCTGAAACTCACACCTGGCAGGCGGCTCTCAAGCTTTCTCGTTGATTTGGCTCGTGTATCCCAGTTCAGTTTCTGAGCTCGTGCCCGTGCGTACATGCGCGCACACACGTACAATCACGCTTAGTAAGGAATGTTCTGATATACCTCTTGCCCGTAAATGCCACCTCAATGCCGTGTGTGACTTGCCGACACTCTTGTTGTCGTGAGAACTACCGGCAGCTTTTTTTTTCAGCGAGTGACCGACTTTGGCGTTCAGTCGCAGACGGTGAGTGTGCCAGACGCGTGTATATTTAGATGCGAACACCGGCTGCGCTATGGATGCGGACGCATCCACATCCGTTCAGAGGTTGCCGGCCAAAGTGGAAGCGACAGTTGCGCCACGGCGTGGCACTCGCGTGCGTCACTCGCTGTCGCGCGCTCTGTCAGTGCAATGCATTCTCTCACTCAACTATAGGGAGTCGGACGAGTGCAAAGCTAAACTGTACAAGCAAATCCCGCTGTTACGGGACCCAGGCGATGACATCTATTTCACAAAACAACGCCGTAAAAGGAAGAAGCGCTGAGCTTCGACCAAACTGACACGTGAGCTCATGTCTTTCTCAATACCCGTTTCCGTGAAGCTTTGAAACGTATTCTCCCAACAGTCGCGGTTTGTGAAGTAGCTTCAACAGTAAGCATGATGGTATTAACAGCGCGAATGAAACGACGGACGGTGTGAAAAAAACGCAGGACGAGCGCTCGTCTCGTGTGCTTTCACCCCGTGTGCTTTCACCCCGTGTGCCAACCCGCCCACCTTTCCACTTTAATACAGTAAGCACGATCTGAAGCGTCTGAACCTAAAACGTCGGTGCTGAGGTTTTGAAGAAAATAAGCCGTCAAAAGTTAAGCTTTAAGTGCGCTCTCTTATACATGGCATTAAAACTTCTCGATTTGAATTCGCCCAGCAGCGCTTATACCCAAAGCTCGTCTTTTCTTTCCTTTCTTTCTTTCTTTTCTCTCTCTCTCTCTCTCTCTCTCTCTCTCTCTCTCTCTCTCTCTAATACCATTGCTTTTATCTCGCTACGTCTCTTTTTTGTGGAAGACGACATTACAAGAGTATGTTGACTCGTTTACAGCGATGTCGACTTTATCAAGCTAATTCACGAAAATCTTGAACAATTGTATTTCTTACTCCTTTTGCTGTACAAAATCGCTGCCGCCCTCACGCCAATTCCAATGAGCGATCTGCTAGAAAGAACCACCGGTGTTTCCCTGTGTAAGATTCGATGTGAAACCCATGACTAGAAGCTCGTCATAGCTGCGAACAAAAATCTATCAACACCCGTGAACGGGGTTAGGAGTGTTTTTAAACTTGCGAAGAATCCTTGATTCGCATGCCTCTTGAAATGCGTCTAAAAGTCTTTAAGCACGGAAAAGCATTTCCATAGCAAGAAGAAAGAGCAGGCAGTGACTGCTTTAAGATATTAATCTAGAAGCTGCTGAAAAACCAAGGATACTCCAATTTGTGCAGCTCAAGTACCGCTCACATCTTGCACAGTTACAGTCATACTGTGCAGAATTTCTGTCCCTTCGAGCGCATAATAAATAGTAATAATATAGTAATAGTAATCCTAAGAGACAAATAAAGAAAGTAGAGCTATTTGAATTTAGAAGGATTTCAGAGCGTGATCTTGATGAGCGTGCCAGGCTCGGCAAGCACTACGAGTCGGACATGCGCTCCTCCGTTGACATAAGTTGCGTTACAGATCCTCATTTGCCGATTCTGACCAAAACCTGGAGTGAGATTCAAGCGAAAGTGCTTCAGCATTGCAGGTATTAATAGTGCCGAGAAAGTCGTGCATTTGCGAAGAAAAGCTGAAAAGACAGAGGTCACAAAATGTAAGCGAGAAAGTCGTACATTTGCGAAGAAAAGCTGAAAAGACAGAGGTCACAAAATGTAAGCGAGAGGACCGGCAAAAGAAAATAAAACAATAAAGGGACCAGCATTGCCAGTTTTTCCCAGAATTTTGTTTAGGTGTGCGACAGCTGATGCGCTTCAGTTGCTTGCTACACAGCTGAGTAGGAGCCCTACGCAGGTTTCGGCTCCCTAAATATTCTATTTTGATTCAAGTATCCGCCACTGGTGGCGTATCTCCATAGACCTCTCCAAAGAGCCACTGAAAAATCCAGGCCAAAGTCGTTGCTTTTTTAAAGAAAGATTGCTGGTCTCTGACATCTCAGTCGTCCCTATAGCGTTCTTTGCGCAACCGGGTTGACAGCAGCTTTTGACTCGGGCGTTTCTCATCCTCTCAGAGTTTTCCGCGGGTCAGTGGCCCTTTTGCTCTCTGCACATAAACACCTTCGCGCCTGCTTCAGAGAAAGCAAATAAACACTTTCGCAACAGCCTCACAACGGTTACCTCTGTTGCCCACGTCACTTTCTCGAAGAGTGGCGCCCATTCATCCCTGGCCGCCTTTTGGCTTGAGCGACGTACTGAATGACCACGAGGTCTTTCTATGCCATGTACCCCACGTAACTTAACCCAAAATATTAAAATATGCAAGTGTCACGTAGCTGTGTGTGTGAGTTATTTTAGTGAAAAATGGGAATAGAAAAGTACAGCGCCGTTACTGCCTCTCGTGCGAGGGCACTTCCACAGCGCTGTACGGGTGAGGGAGAGGAAGAAATAGTAAGAGAGAAAGATTGGGGGCATAGGGGTTAGGAGCCAAGCTGAACAAAACCAAAATTATGCCCGCGAAAAGTACCGGGCGACATACCATGTTTCGAGGGCTTTCTTCCAGGCTTGGAAACAAAAACTTTCCTGTCGCACGTGTTTAGCAACAGAAAGCTGGATTAGGAATTTTTCAGTATGGTGTACAATTCTCGCATTGACAGTTTTGCTCCGATTGTAATATTTGAGAAGTTGATTAATTAATAATAACTAGTTATGTAATTAGGCGAAATACAAAAAAAATTATCACTATCTCCATGCGACGGCAGACAACATTAACTGGGATCTGTTCATCTACGTGGCACTTCCATATTTCTAAATTTTGGCACAAGCTACGTGGGGAAACATGGTATACGAAATAACCGTAAGTTTCTAGATTCTTCACAGCAAACGATCGCTTCTGCGTAAACCATCAATCTTGTACACGCCGAAGAATAGCGCTTAAACAAAAACAATTGCCACTGAAAGATATAAAACTGTGAGAGAGAAAGGAAGAGCAGATATGTCTCACCCTCTGCTAGCTACTCAACCGAGGCTCACTTTCATATTCACCTGCAGCGGCGCTTAACGCAAATACTTTGTTTCCTGATTGCAGATCTGCCTGCAGGGTTAGGATCTTCGACAATGTAGAGCCGTACGCTTTTCAATGTCGGCAAGAACAGCTTGACTGGCTATACTTGGCGCATTTGTGTTAGCGTGATTGTCTGCGTGAGAAAAAAAAAACATAGCCGCACAAGGACACATTGACGGGACTGCACTCATCCTGCCATTATGTCCTTAACCATAATTTTACAGCCATAGTTACGGCTAGCTTTAGCTAACTTATAGCTAAGATTATAGCTGACTATAATGTCCTCCTCAAAACGAAGTGTCTACGTGAAATAAAACCATAGACACATGGTATAAGTGATACCGGAAACGTCCTCTAAAAATACGCACCAAATTGCAACTGTTCTGCAAGTAACGTGGTTTGCTACCGAGAGGATCGCGCGTGAAACGACACACCCAGTGTTGCTGTCAGCGGCTTTCCCTTGTTTTCCCAGGGCCGAGCGAGTAGCACGCAAACGACTCTTGCCAGGATGGCCCTCGCACACTCAGCGCTTCCCCGGCTGCGATGTTTGGCCGCTGGAACGGGTTATTTTTAACCGCTAAAAACAAACTTAAACTGATGAGTCGCCCCAGCTAGTTCTTTAGTCAAGGGCGCCGTCCGCCAGAAAAGAAGACGGTGACGCGTAAGTGGTTTATTTTCGCATTTATTTATCACGGCACTAAATAATTATTTCCCATTCTTTGGTTCTGGTTCATGCGAATGATCCTGGTAAAGCTTTATTGAAATGTCGGTGACTCACTGGCCTACTAGGTGCAATGGGGTTGGGGAAGCAAATGTCGACAGGGTTATAGCTAGCTGGATCATACTTTCTTGCGGTTGAAAAGACGCATGTAAGACATCTAAAAACATGTTCATTCCTACGTGGTCGTTTCTTTACATGTCTGCGTACTTTGTACACTCCGACAGTAGGTTCCTGAAGGCTGAAACGGCTGCTGTGTTGCGTACCAGGCTGCCACTTTGGATCGGTGGTGGCTGTGCCGCCATGTCATTGGAAAACGCCCTATTTCCTTACGTGCAAGCCAGCGCGCAAGAATACATCGGGCGTAGATGCGACAAAATAACGAAATACGGAACATACTCCAGTTGTATTCGGACTTCTCGATAGGGCAACAGGCAAAATGAAATTAAGAAAAAATAAGGTTTTGTTTTCTAATTCCACACTATTGCTACATTCCAGCAGGTTGTAGAACTGGGAAAGCTGGTGAACATTCATGGTGGACAGAGCTAACAGAACAGTCGAACGCCTGTTATGTCGTTCGTTCGTTCGTTCGCTCGCTCGCTCGCTCGCTCGTTCGTTCGTTCGTTCGTTCGTTCGTTCGTTCGTTCGTTCGTTCGTTCGTTCGTTCGTTCGTTCGTTCGTTCGTTCGCTCGCTCCTTCCTTCGTTCGTTCGTTCGTTCGTTCGTTCGTTCGTTCGTTCGTTCGTTCGTTCGTTCGCTCGCTCGCTCGCTCGCTCGCTCGCTCGTTCGTTCGTTCGTTCGTTCGTTCGTTCGTTCGTTCGTTCGTTCGTTCGTTCGTTCGTTCGTTCGTTCGTTCGTTCGTTCGTTCGTTCGTTCGTTCTGTTGGCGCTATCCGTCATTATGACACTTTTCTCAAACTTCCTTAGACCTTGAGGGGACAATTATCACGGTATGACCAGCAATCGCCATTACTTGTTATCATAAGATTGGTACATTCTGGTGAGAAGAATCAAGTATAAGAAAGTGTCAAGAGTACGGTCAAGTACAACCAACCGAGCAATGGGAGAGAGAGAGAGAAACATTATTTAATCAATGCAGGAGTTGTTTGCCTGGCCACACATTTGGAATGCTACTCCATATGGCAAGGGTGATGCATGACATGAGCCCTTCATGTATAATGCACACGCGCACAAAATACCCACAAACACACAGTATAACAAATGTGATACAGACCCCACTTGACATCGTCGCATAACGTATTTGTCACGGCGTAGGTGTTTGTTTTTGTGATACCCAGTGACCCAAGCTGGCGTCGAAGACGTTAATTGGCCGTATTGGCAGTCAGCGCTCGTCCTGTCGTGGTTGTTTTCTTGTTCCTGTACTCGTCCCTCAGCGCTGCTTCAAGTTGTATTCTAAGAATGGTTCCGTTGCGTCCAAGGCGCGTACCAGTAACTTCTCGAAGGCCCAAGTACACGGTTCGGCGCAATGAAGCCGCCAAGTAAATTTATGCAGATTTGATAGTATATAGCTCATGAGACTGCATAGCGCGTGTGGACATATAAAACGTGATTTGATTTGAGTCGCCGCACACATTACACTGTGAAGAGCACGTAAACCGCAGTTTGTGCAAGTAGTGGCTCGTATAGGCGACGTTTAGCCGAATACGCTGTCACCACGTACGAGCACTTCTTGTAAGGCCACTTGCCATGTGACCGGAGTGAATCACCATAATAAGCCAGTACGTAAGTTTGTACACGTGCCGTGACAACCTGTGCAAATTGTACGGTTCAAATGGCTGCCGCTGGGGTAGTGGACGTCATAAAGGGGTCATTTCTAAGCCGGTTCTCCGGTTCCGTTGTTTTTGATGTCTTGCTCTTAACAATGAAGTGGGACCCGGGAGACCTGGGTCATCGCCAATGATTCTTTAGTTCAAGGACGTCGTTTGCTGAGAAAAGATATGCTTACTGCATATTTGTATTTATTTTCCCGTAATCTCAAGCACCGCTTTATTAGTACTTTTGTCTATCACTACAGGAACAAAATTATGACATATACTGAGGTCACCTGCGTTTTATGTTGTAAACATTAAAAGAAGAGTTGGCGCTTCGCGCTACTTTAATTCTGCCGACATTTCGCAGAAAGATCGCATTTTATGGTCCTGAACGTCCGATATATGCAGTTTCCTCTGTCATTTGCTTAGTTTGTAAAAACAAAATGGAATTTTCATTTCGCTGAGGTCCTCTTAAAGTCCACACTGCGCGTCCCAGCATGTAAAGGAAGCCAATCGTGAAGGTCAAATTCTGCCATACCGCGGACGCTGGAAGCAGCCGGATTACGTCATAGTGGCCATATTTTATACACAATTTATGGTCAGGGCCGCAGGCAACGGCATTTAGAATGTTTCTTTTTCGTTCCTTTCTTGATATTTTTTCTTGCGACAGTGCCAAGTAAGTGTGCCAGCTGTTATGCTGATTAATCAGGACCAGAAAATTAGATATTGATGCGAAATTTTAAGCAAGAACAAGGCAGCAGTAATCGCAATACCCTTTCTTCCTCGCAATCTTTAAAGAAATAAATATGTCATTCTAAACATTTACACCTTTCATTTACGCCTTTCGGAACTTACGTCGTTTCCAAACGACAATCGTTATCTGCCTTGCACGCACTTTCTTTCTTGAACGCTGTACGCCCGATACATTCCCGTCAAGAACGCTGTGCCATGCTGAGAAGCTCGTGCCGTTGGTGACCTGAAAGTATAGGAAACGGAGCGCATAATAAAGTGACATGAAAGACAAACGTGATTATTGTTCGGGGAGAGGATACGTAGAATGTCCTACAGAAAATTGCTACAGGTTGAGCTCTAGCAAGGTGGCTGATTTTACTAGTTGGTAATCCATACTGAACGGAAACGTGAACTCTGGCACTGCGATTGCTCAGATGCTATAGATATTGTAGTTAGTACACGCATTTTCTTTCTTTCTTTCTTTCTTTCTTTCTTTCTTTCTTCCTTTCTTTCTTTCTTTCTTTCTTTCTTTCTTTCTTTCTTTCTTTCTTTCTGTTTTCTTTCTGTTCTTGTAGGACGCATTGCTCGAATAGTTGGTTCATTAGTTGCGGGTTTAACAAGCGCAGACCTTCTGACAAGGCGCCCAAATAGACAGAGACAGATATAGAAGATACAGGGCACTTTCCTTCCATCTTTCTTTCTTTCTTTCTTTCTTTCTTTCTTTCTTTCTTTCTTTCTTTCTTTCTCTAAGGTGAGAAGCGAGCCAAGCAGAGTACCGAGCTCGCCTCATCAATCCTCCTAATTGACGCGAAGCCTTGGTCGTTACTATAGCCTGCGGCTCGTCTCCCGAAGCGTTTCACCCGCCGATCCGCGAGCAGCGAGCTTGCACCGTGCGCGCTATGCTAAATCACGCCAATGATTTCCGATAGCGCGCGTGCGTCGAAACGATGTTTACGAAGGCTCACGTGCCCGACGCAACTGAATTCACGGTCAGGCAGCTGCGCGGAGCGAATGCGAACACGACACGACGGAAATTAGTTCGCCTTCTCCGCGCCGGCCTCCTACGTGCGGGAAAGCTCACTGTTTTTTCCCGCATATTGGAAAGAGTGCGGATATTTTCGGGAGGAGAGTGGGCGGTGCGCAAGGACGTGTCGCGCATTCTTCTCGCGTTGCTGCTACAGACGGGTGTGATCGACCTATGGCGACATGTTTGACGCGGAAAGAGACACACTGGCGGTGAAATTGCCGACCAAGTCTGCCGAGCTAACCCGGCCTTTATCAACATCATCATCAACACCACCACCGATATACGTATATCATACACCAGGTTGGCGTCATTTTTTTTTTCTATCTTTAGCAGAATTTTTAAAATTTAACATGTGGAATATAGCCCCGGATTACTGATTGGGGAGCTGGATTACTAGAAGAGGTTGACAATATTACACTGAAAATAAAAATTGGCTAATTGACAAAATTTCACTTATCAACATTTATCTGATTACTTTAGAGCAGGTATTGTAATATATACGAATAGAAAGCGGTTCCAGGCGCATCCACTTGGAACGAATTTTCAAACTAGCACGAGTCAGAACGCTATCAAACTTGCGGTAAAAGTGCACTGTTGTTCTACTTGCGTTTTTAGCGAAATTCCTTTTTTTAAGGATTGAAGCTGCGAAAATTGCCGATAGACCAATGCATCGGGTCAAAAACCTCTGGCAACGCACCTCTCGAAATTGGCGTCATCTTCATAGTTCGTTCCAAGTGGATGTACATCGACTTTCGAAGCCACCGGCTGCATTTCCGTAGATTGCACTATGCTCCGTAATATTATATTATAGTTTAAAGTTTAATTACCAACGCTTCAGTAAATAGTCAAATACTCATTTTGATTTCTCTTGCAAATAATGTTCGCCTCTAAGAGTAATCTAGCTCAGAACAAGAATTTTGCAACATGGGGGGGGGGGGGCACAAGGGATATATATACATATATATATATATATATATATATATATATATATATATATATATATATATATATATATATATATATCTTACTTACATCTCTTAGTTATACATGCCTATACAAAAGAATAAAAATTATTAGGGAATCGGTATGGCGCTTCGGTCTAAAAAGGTGCGGAGGTTCAGGTAACGGGATCACATGCGACGATGGATGCCCGCTCTGCGTGCAAACTTCCAGAAAGAAGGCAGTGTGCCGCGAGCTCGATTGTCGGCGATCGCACTGGTGCTTTCTTTAAAGCAGGTGATATACGGTAGCATGTGCTTTAAGTTGGCATTTGGAAGGACAAAACCAATCTCCTTTTTTATAACGAATGCTCGTTTTTTTTTTATCATCATAGTTATTTACGACAATATTCGATAGCGTTTCATGGTACCAGTTGAGCTGGTACTAATCGTACCAGCTCTAATACTTCAGCTATAAACGCAGAAAACGCCTGGTTCCGTAAATCTGACCTTCAAGCTCAGCCAAGGTCAAACTGCGACTTAGCCCGCCTAATACGTTTTTGAGTGTTTCGATAAGGCACTAAAGTTCTTCTTCTAACACTAAAGCGGCCCATACCTTGTCTGTATTGAGAGTTCTTTATTGTGCATAATAATAAGGTTACAAATCGGTTACAAATTGTGACTCTAAGGCACCCTTCACAGCATCAAGTCTGCATTACGTCGCACAACTTACGAGCAGACGATATCTGACATCAGGGAAGTTCACCACCATGCTATGAAAAGAGGGCACACCATTATATTTCAACGGATACCTGCTCACTGTGGCATCGTCGGCAACAACCTAGCTGACAAGGCTGCCCGGTCTGCCCACGAAGATACCCAGACGCGTTCAGTACCTTTGGCGAGGTCGGACGCTGCCAGGGAACTTCGCCTACATGCACGCAAAAAGTCGCAAAATGTCTGGAGTTCAAGTGCCTTCAATTGCCGATTATATAAACTGGACCCCACGCTACGGCTACAACTGCCATCTAGCCTTTCCCGCGGCGAAGCAACCTTGCTGTACCGCTTGTGGCTGGTAGTAGCGTTCACGAACTCATACTCCTATCGTTTGGGAATGGTCGAGAGCCCGATGTGCGATTCCTGTGGGTGCGAGGAGACCATCGAGCACCTATTGTGTACCTGCCCCCGCTACGATGTACAACGCCTCTCTCTGCGGGAGACTTTACACCGACTGTACTCAAGACCTTTCACCGAGTCAAAGATACTCGGACCGTGGCCACACCCGTCACTGGCACGAAAGGCGAATCGTGCATTAGTGCAATACTTGAAGTGCACCGGCTTAAGAGACCGTTTATAGTGTCCCTGTGCATAATGTCCCGGCCACACGCATTCAGTGCTCACTTTCTCCCCTTTTCTTCTTTCTATTCCCCTTTCCCCCACCCCCAGTGCAGGGTAGCAAACCGGATGTTCTTCTGGTTGACCTCCCTGCCTTTCCTGTCCTTGCTTTCTCTCTCTCTTCTCAGACTGAAATATTAAATGTGCGAAACAATAACTAAAGAACGGCGCACGCAAAATGCCGCGCTTCTACCAGAAAGCTCGCCTTTGTACACGCATAGCGTTAATCGCCAGCGTTTCCCGGTAAACACTTTCTGCGGGAAATTCGGCGATTTCCATAAGTTCCCATTCTTTCAAACTTCGCAAATGTTTCGATGCCCGATTGGGCCGCGAACCTGCTGCCTGCACAGCGCGCAACCGGGAATCTTTGCCTAAATTAACATTCGCTGGCTGTGAGGTTGCGGTTATCAGTAGACGAAAAAGAACGCTTTGGCGCGTGTACGCCTGCTTGTGGCTGCTATTAGAGGCGCTGGTTCTTCATGTTCAGAATGTCTGGACTGCCTATGCATATGCATGTTGTTCTGAACCGTTCCCTGCGTCTCTTATATAGCAGCAAAGCTCAGTCGGTTTTGTCTCAGGAAAGCTATCCGCGCACGCAACATCCGTGTAGGTATGGGGGCGCCGAACAAAGCGCGATCAGTGTGACTGGCGCACGTTTACTCTCAAAATATCCGCTGATCACACGTATACCTGTGCTTCGAAGCACTGGAGCATAGTCCATTGTTTCGCACAGCGCAGGTAACGAGCGCTCCGCAACCAAACCTCAGCTACGCAGATGGCACTGTATCGTGCAATATTCCATAAATGGCATCACCATGCCGTTTGCCCCACGCCATTTTGACCTTCGCTTTATTTTATTCACCGATATGGCAAGCATAGCTTCATGTGTGGCTTCTCTCATGCTTTAAAAAACTTTAATGTACCACATATTGAGCAATACAAATCTGAATCGGAAATGTTTCATGTTGCTCTACAATTTTCTCAGGGACACATTTCATGTTATTTTAATATTTGAGAAGTTTATTAAATAATTAAATCTAGTTGTTTAATTAGGCGGAACGCATAGAATAGTCGACAACACTACGTTGTTTCTGTCCAGCTACGTGGCAGTTGAATATTTTTAATGTTCGGCTCAAGACTCGGCGTCCCATAGCTAAACAGCCACCCTTCTGCCGGCTCCGTCCAGCGTAAAGAGGTAACCCCAATGACGACTCCTTACTTCCTTCCTTGAAGATCTCTGGCTTCTTTTCTTTTACCCTATTGTTAGTTTCGATGGCTGACACTGTCACCTCGGCGGTGCAGCGCAAAGCGTGCATCTTCGAAGGACACTGAACCTCGCATAACACTGATCACTCATGTCCAAAAATTTTACCTCATGCTGCCTCTACCGCGGGTCCCTCAGGCGAGGGGTGGGCGACAGTTCACCGCATTCGAGTTCACCCGCCGCAAACGCATGCACGCGCAGCGCGCACATAAGTTTTCGGCGCGAAGCACTGAACTCGAATGCGGTGAACTGTCACGCAGCGCGTGCAAGAGCGCCGCAAACGCAAGTTTGCGCAAACTTCCTGCACTGCGCAAACGGTCGACTGGCGTGGCCACCCGCATTTCTAGCGGCGCTTACACGAGAGCCGCCACCTGCAGCTGCTCCCTCGCAGTCGCTGCCTTTTCAGCCCCGGAAAAGGCGTCGCACCACTCGTAAAACATTTCGATTGTGCATTGTGTTTGCCTTAGTGGCGGGGCACTGAGGACAGAGCACTCCGGGTGTCTGTGAACAGCGTCGCGGCGCCTTTGTGTGGTGCGGCCTCGCGGCACCACAAGAGGGCAGTCGGATCGGCAAGTGTCCCGTTTAAAATTGCCGTCCCAATTTCTCCGTTCTTTGTTCTTCGCTTCTGCATCTGCCGGTTCGTTTTACAGCGAATAGCTGTTCATAGGATGTTACCGCGCGGCAAATTCTGGAACGTATAATCGAATATGGTTACGCGCACAATACCGCGCCGTGCAATTCAGGGTCCGTGTTGCAAAAGAAAAGAGAGAGAGACAGTCGTACGTTAGGACTGTTCGTAAAAGCAGTTGTCAGCCGATCGTAAAGTTTTACATAGTGTTAGAAATGGCTACTAGCCAATGGCAGGCAGGTCTTGGAAACGAAAAGTTTACTGAATTCAGACCAACGGTCGCTCTGGTATACTTGGGCTAGTTGGTGAATCACAACAGTTGGCGAGCTATTACGTTTAATTACACTTCAGGCGTCAAAAGTACTAGGTGAACGAACGAACGAACGAACGAACGAATGAATGAATGAATGAATGAATGAATGAATGAATGAATGAATGAATGAATGAATGAATGAATGAATGAATGAATGAATGAATGAATGAATGAGCCATTTATTTGCAATAATGGTCTAAAGCCTAAGTAGGAGAAGAGTGGCAAAGGTAAAAAGGAATATACAGTGGACTCCGCGTAATCTAACTAGCTTAAACGGAAATGCCGGATAAATGGAACAATTATACCAATTCTGGTTGGCCGCCCATAGGCACAATACTAGCAAACTACGGTTGACCCTAACGCATCTTTTGCGAACTCCCAGTTAAACGAGAATTTAACCGAAACTACCACGTATACCTCATCGGCGTATGGAACAGGAAAAGTCCGGCAAATATTTCAAGTGGTAATGCTCCAAATAGTGAACCAGATAAAAATCCATCAGGCATTGCGGGAAAGTCGCCGGTCAGTGAAGAGCCGCACAAGAAAAACAAACTATAACTGGACGTTCTGGAGTCACGGCAACGCACCTTCATGTATTACGCCACCATCATTCATTTCAGCTCGCTCTCATAACGACGCACGGGCCCCGGCACCCAGGTTTAGGCGAGAAATTGAAACTGAGGGACGCGCGTGGGAGACTGCTATGCTTGGCGTCTGTTGACTAACTGACCTCCGTGCTGCGTCAGCTCCAGAACGGCCACTCTTTGCCGCACCAACCTCGCCAACCAACCTCGCCGCCTTGCGGTGCGTCAGCAAATGACTCGACGGTCGCGCGTCCAAAAGGAAATACCGTTTTTACTCGCGTACTATCTGGCTAGCTGAAAGAGAGCCTGCGCACGTCAGGCCCGAAGGTGCGGAGTCCAAGCATATCACTGTACCCTCCTTCCCACGGCGGCTCGACGATGGCCGCGCCAGCGTTTGCTACAGTAATTTTTAAAATTAAATTATGGGTTTTTACGTGCCAAAACCCCTTTCTGATTATGAGGCACGCCGTAGTGGAGGACTCCGGAAATTTCGACCACCTGGGGTTCTTTAACGTGCACCTAAATCTAAGTACACGGGTGTTTTCGCATTTCGCCCCCATCGAAATGTGGCCGCCGTGGCTGTGATTCGATCGCACGACCTCGTGCTCAGCAGCCCAACACGATATCCACTGAGCAACCACGGCGGGGTACAGTAATTTTAGTAAGAAAGTCTACGGCAGCCACATGAACGCATGAATTACATCAGGCTAAGCGGTGACAGCGAAAACGCCGGAGAAGGTATCGAATTAATACTTTCCTTGCAGGCGTGGCATTGGAGGTTGTATATTTGTGGTATTCGTGGCATAGTGGGCGATGCCAGAGGGCATACATATATACGCCTCCGTCGCGTAACACGCGCGTATTGTCGAGTGCGGATATCACAGGGGTGCGGATCTCGCACGAGTAAACACGGCAGACACTCTCGGCCGACACCACCGGGACTCTCAAGCATTTGGTATAGCAGGGCTAGGCATAACAGGCGCGTTTTTGATGGTGTCATTTGTTTCCAGACATGCGTGCGCCAGGGATTCCTTTCGGTGCAGATTGCATACGGTTTCTAAGACCAGATTCCTGTTGAGACTTACTTAGAGGCCAACGCAGGTGCCTATGCCAATTTTCTTCTTCCTTTTTTTTTTTTCAGTGGCACTTCAATCAGAGTAGGGATATGGCAAATCAGTTCTGCGGAATTCCGCAAGGTGGGGGAAGGTTCACGGAATGAAAAATTGACGTCCATCCGTATGTAGCACTGAGCTATAAAGGAAACCCACACGGGTTTCTTCGAAACAAAGCTTCGCAGCTGAAGCAAAAGTTGTCCTGGTTTGGGATTCGAGCCCGGGACCAACGCTTTTCTGGGTCGGTCGCTCATCTGAGCTAAGCAGGAGGCTATCAGATTGTAGCGCGATGGCGAATTATCGACAAGTTCGAAGCAGAAGGACAACGAATATGGCAAATCATTTGAGCCTCCACTGCAGTTGATTCTTAACATCAAATTCTGCTGTGGTGTGACCGTGCACATATACACGGTGTTTCAGCGAACACGTTGAAAAAATTTGAGAGGCTGCTAACACCAGATAGCAAGGTTCCTGTTCACGAGCTGGTCTACTCGAACAGCCGGGCATTACTTGCACAAAAAGATTAAAATTCACAGTCGACTAATTAGCGAAAAAAATCCCTGATAATATATTAACCAATTGCCTTATAGCTCATATTGTAATTTACAAATTCTAGCCGTGGAGTTCGCCAGGCGGATTCACTTGGAACGAATTCTCAGGATGACACCGGTTTCGGTATATTAATTCCCGATCTCTGCGGAAAAATGCGTCGGTGTTCCACTTACTTTTGTAACAAAATGTCGTTTTATGCATTGAATCACAAAAGTAACTGGAACGCCAATGCATTTCTCCGCAAAGTTCGGGAATTAACATCTCGAAAGTGGTGTCGTCCTGAGAATTCGTTGCAGTGGATCCGCCTCGCGAACTCGACGGCTAAAATTTGTAAATTACAACATGGGTCATAAGGTAATTGTCAAAGCTTAATTAATGAGTTCTTGTTAATTATTCGATTATGAATTTCAAATTTTTGTGCAAGTTATGTCCACCTCATAAACTAGAATTGCGCTATCTGTCATGGGCAACCTTTAAAATTTTTTGAAAGTGTTCGCTGCAACAACCGGTATAAGCCATGGAGGGGAAAAACCTCCTAATCTAAGCTCTTTCAACTGCGGGAACATGCTCGAGATCTTGTAGAAGTAATTTATTGACGCAGTGAGGAAATAGAAGGAAGTTGGGTATAATTTAAAGATTACGATTACAACTCCTCTTACCTGAAAGAAAAAATATTTGTGTTACGTGCCCAAACCACAATTTGATTATCAAGCACGCCGTATAGCTACTAATCTACCGCAGTTATTATTCCTTACCTGGAAGATGAATATTATGATGATAAAAAACACACGTGGTGGCGACATATGGAGCACTAGTGGGCTTCTAGAAAGTTTTCAAAAAGCTAACATGACCTGAAAACCTTGAATAAGAAAATCGCTGGTGGTGGTGGTGGTGGCAGGAGCGGCGGTGGCGGTAAGTTGTAGCAACAGACCGGTTTAGCCTGGCGATCAAGGCCGGCATTTGGTCCGCCCGAGGGTCTATTACAAAATCAATGTGGTGTTTCACCACACGTCCTTCAGGCTAGTCTATCTCAAGAATCGGATAAGGAGACGTGAAGCAACGCTTGTGAGCGCTACAGTGAAAGCGTTTACAATTTATTACGCGACATGTCCTGAACCCGCTTTAACGTTTGCAGTTGTGCAGCTTCAACGTTTCAGTATTGCACCTCTCCGGCTTTTTGGCCGAGCACGTTTTCATAAACTCCGGTCGTCTGCTCACTACATGCACGCACCACACCCCGGTGGTGTGCTGCGCACATAAGCGTACCGCCCCTCAGCACACATGTACATTCATTCCTCACTTGAACGTTTGCATCATCCTCTTTTTTTTTATGTGCCATCTCTGTGTGGGTGGTTTGGTGTTTTGCTTCAGTCAGGAATAAGCTGTCACTAGCTAGCTGAATTTGCCAAATCTTTAACACTTGTTTAGGGCGCAGGAGTGTTGTGTTCTCTGAGCTAATCAAGATGCGATGAACGCTTCTTCCTTCGAAGATGGGAGGTGGTGGGTTCGAACACCTTGTGGTGTATATTGTGAACCGACTACCGGTAAAACCGTGATTACGTGCAGCTGTACTTGGCGCCTCTGCGTGGAGCGCATAATTAGCCGCACGGCGAACTAGCCCAGGACGTGATTTACTGAGCTCATCAACGCCGCTGGCTCAAGCCATCTTAGTTTCTACGCATGTGGTATTTCGAGAGCAAGACGGGTGAATGTGGCGGCCACAGCGGTGAGTGATGGGATACGAACGGCAACAGTTAAGTCACTGCCTTAATGTGACGGCACAGTCGGTGCTGCAAGTAGTATAGAGAAAGAGAGAGGAAAACAAAGGAAAGGAAGGGAGTTAAACAGAAGAAGTCGGGTCTGCTACACGTCAAGGGATAAAAAAGGGAGTGGGATTCAAAGAGATGGGAAGGGAGAAAGGCGAGTACAGAAACCGGAATCTGCGCACAACGTTAAAGCGCCATACGTCACTATCACTGTCTATCTCGCAAGCCCGAAGACCGCAGGAAGCGAACTAGCGCTTCGGCTGTCTTTAGCGCGCAGGCTGCAAATAGTAGGTCTCTCTTCCCGTTGTAGGGCGAGCTAACTGATAAGCTAGAGCTACAGGAAGCAATGAAAAGAAAGGCGAGTGAGTAAGCAGGGTGACTGTTCTCTTGGTAGCGCAGGCTTAGAAGCAACAACAGCAGTTATCTTTTAAACCTGCGGCCCCTCTAATACAGAATATGCTCGCGAACACGAGAGTGCGCCGCCCGCGAGCCCTGGACACTGTGTGCTGAGGTCTGCATGTGTTGGTGAAACGTACATACACATTTTTCAAGCCACGGTAGCAAGTCTAACGGCTCTGACGAAGAACAGTACGCCTGTTGAAACGATTGGCTCCGCGGTGCCATTCTTTGTTGAACCACAGTTGTTCTCTTCTGTCTTGCTTTGATATTTAACTGCGTGCGACTTACATGCAACGTGTGCGGGCGCTTGGTCTGCTTGCAGAGTAGCAGATTTGGTTAAAGTTGTCCCGCGACCCATACATGCCTCCACTGCGCGGCGTTTATCACGTCCCTGATGCCGCGCGAGAACTCGCTCACGATATGAGATGTCAGATAATCATTGAATGTATAATCGTACTTTCCACAAATAGCGAGCCTATAGCTTATCCGCTTGTAGGTGCGCTATTATAGTTGCAATGTCTACCTTATAGTTGCACTGTTTACCCCGTTGCTGCGACCGCTTCTGGAAGGTTTTATGACACATGTATAAACGTGACCAGACGCAAGCGTCCGTCATTCGATTCGACGATCGCCGACCGCATACTTGCTGCTATCGCCTCCGCCGAACTGTATCTTGGTTTCGAGGGTGTCAGTTTGCTCAATAAAATATTTACAGTCTACATTATTTTGACATCTACAGTTTATTTATTCATTTTTTACTTGGGTCGCCACGCCGCATAACGTCATAATATAAGCATGCAGGCCCATTTCACAGAGATGCTGTAACACTGACTTATTTACAGTTTTACAGTTGCATTTCATCGATGTGTGCCTCTGCCTGTGTGCCTACCTCTACAATGTGACAGCCAAGTCACATTGGCTGTCACATGACCTTTCTGCAATGTTCAACCTCCAGCGAAGTGCCTCCAATATTCTGCCTCGTTTATTCCTCGTCGCGATAGTTCTGTCAATTTTTGCGCTTCTTTTTATGGGGGCGAGGAGTCATTTAAGTTAAAAGCTTTCGCCTGCATTAATCAAGATAACATCTATGACGCATACAATTGTTGTTCCGGTACAAAGCGCGCTCTTGTCGGCACCTAAATTCATTAACATATTGTGACTGACTTTTTCTCTTGCTTTTGTCCCGACAGCAGCAAGGAAAAGGAAAATAAAATAAGAGATGGGGAGTCACCAAGTCACCTTTTCTAGCATGGAGCTTCTCTTACAATTGGTTGCTTGGAAAGAAAAAGCTAGGAGCCCCTCCGTGGCCGCATATATCTACATGCGTCATTTTCCCCATGTGACAGAACTGGGGCAAAGACAGATAGGAGCAAGCAAATAAGAGATTGGCGAGAAGGGGGGGGGGGGGGGGGGAGGCGCTAGGGACACGCTCAATTAACCTTAATAGCGGCACTGCTCTTCGTTCTGACGCCCAGCTCGAGACACCACTGGCCGGATAGGGAGCGGAGCGTTGAGGCTAAAGGAATGAAGCATGTAGCCGGATTCTTAAGAGGACAATCTTCACAGACTTTTATAAAAGGTGTCCTGTACTCATACGACACAGAACCGTCCCGTGATCTGAAAGGTGCCGCACTGACGGCGGCCACCCGCCGCGCTGGCTCAATGTGCGCGGCGTTCTGCTACTGAGAGGCTTCGATCCCTAGCCTTGAAAGAGATCTTTGCCGTTGTCTGGTCGCCTTCGCTGATATTATGTCCAGCACCGAGATTGGCTGCAATTCGCTCTTACGAACAATTCTAGCGTCGGATTCATTATGCAAAAAAAGGTGAAGCGTGCAGACAGGACACAAGAGTAGAGAAGTGGACAACACGTATCAAAGAAGTGTTGCCCACTTCTCTACTCTTGTGTCCTGTATGCACGCCTCACCTTTTTTGCATAATGAATCCTTACCAACTAGCTCAGCTTTCTGTCGTTCTAGCGTGGGTGAGTTTTGTTAATGCGGCACAGGGGCCCACATTCGCAGGAAAGCTTTTATGCCAGAACTATTCCTAAAAGCGGGTTCCAGCCAATCGTGGTGCGGTACACATAATTAGCGAGGAAGACCAGCTAATGGCAAAAGGCACTTATGAAGGAACAGCTCTGTGAATTCTGCCCTTAAGCAAACGTAATTTTTTCTCTGGTCCGCAGCAACGGTAGAAGCAGCTCTCAAAGGCGTCCAGTGCAGTTATCAGACGTAGCGATATTTGTACTGTGACCGGACATGGCATTTCGATGGAGGTGAAATGCGAAAACACCTGTGTACTTAGATTTAGGTGCACGTTACAGATCACCAGGTGGGTCGAAATTTCCGGAGCCCTCCACTACGGCGTGCCTCATAATCAGAAAGTAGTTTTGGCACGCAAAACCCCATAGTTTAATATTTTTTAACCGGCCAGTATGCAATGCATATGAGACCTTTGCCTTGTTACGCGCACTCTTTGGCGCTTTCCTCGATGTGAAGCGAAAAAAGCGGGACTGTTTATAGGCCTACTCACATAGTGCTTGCATTTAAATCTGACTTCGGTTAGTTAGCTAGCGCACTATGCACTTACGCTACGGTTGTGCTGGAGGATGCGTTTTTCTTTCTTTTTCTTTTCTTTTCGGAGGGTTGGGGCACTTTTTCGGGAGATTTTTGGCCATGTCCGCACGAACGGGAGCATTGATCGAAATTCGGGAGCCTCCCGGACAAATCGGGAGATTTGGCAGGTATCCCCGGAATTTTTAACCCTTTCTTTTAGTGCGACAAACGTGATCCGAATATATTATTTTTTTTTCAGTGCTTCCACGAAGATAATATTTATGCAGTTAATGCGCATTCGAATAGGAACGGAAAAAGAAAACTTAAAAACAACTTATTCGCGCTGGAATGAGAGCTTTATTTTGCACGCACACTTTAGTTTCTGTCACAGGAGTAAAAAAAAAAGTTTGCTCCACTAAGCCGCCTAAAGAGGCATCCTCTGTTAACTGATTCCACTGTCGAGATATCAAAAAAGTGCCACACTCCCACCGGTTGCATAAGTAAACTTTGCTGGCAATTTTAAACGTTTGCTAGATAGAGGCATGATTTCGAGCGCCGCCTGGCATCTTGGAAGTCCCACGTGCTGCAGTCGGCCTCCCCTCAGGTTCAACTGCAATATAAAACTCCATGGAAGCTAGCGCCATTCTATATGGTGGCATGAAGTATTTCCAAAGGTGTGCGAAGAGCTTTAGAACAATTACACTTTTAATTCTCCGATGCCTTGAACTGAGATGCTCTGACGGCGACTGTGTATTGAACTATGACAGTGCTTTCTTGGACTCCTCCTTCTTTTCTTCTTCAATACTAAAAGCTTTACTTCTTTATTGTTGTATTTTTGTAACACTTTTCTTTCTAGTCTTTAGTCTTTAGTCTTTAGTCTTTAGTGCAGCAGTCACAGTACATAACAGCAGTGCTCGTGTATCATTAAAACCGCATCTCTGAGCAGATTACTGCGCTTCTATGTACGGCTTTCTCATACGGACCACTGGCGTAGCCAAGGTGTTACTCGAGGCAAGCTCGGGTTCAATTCGGACATTGGAACTATTTCTACCCACCTCCACTGCTCTTTAATCGTGCAATCCGTTAATCGCCCACGTCAGTGGCCTACGCCACTGACGTGCGCTGTTAACGGATTGCACCTTTGCTGCTACATGTGTGTGCGAGCGCTTTCAGACCACTCTAGAAAAACAACAAGATTCCGATGCCAAACCGGGACACCAAAATTTTGTACATGCATTTATGTCAAAGAATGAAAAGCGAGATCTTCAGAGAAGCGGTTGCGCCGGCGAGAGCTACCGAAGGAGCCCCTTTATGACGCAATAATCACGCTTACAACAATTGAAAGTTACTGAAATTGATCCGAATCAGCCTCAACTAGAACATACTAGGTGAATAAAATGTATATAACAAACAGTCAAAGTGGATAGAGCTAACGTAGAAACGCAAGTTCCGATGGGGTAGCAGCTATTATGTCTCAATACGGTGATGAGCATTCCTATAGGACGTTTCCCACGAGGCCGTCCTTTGATCAGCGCGAGCCCAGACAGCGACAAGGCCCGGCATAGGCTGTGACGCGCAAACAAAGGAGCTCACTTCGAGGCGACAACTGCCATCCTCCGTGGAGGCGGTAATTACCGCGAAGACCCCTCTACCTGAACTTCACCCTCACAAGCCGAACTAATTGATGCAAGGGATCAACGTCGAGGAGTACCATGGGAACATCGTTGACTTGAATTTCTCAGGTTATGACGTGGTTACCTCGTATGCGGAGACAAGGGTGCAACATAGGAGACGGATCCAGCGAGAGGTGCGACAACAAGGCAGGGATATTGCGACCGATTCGACGATCGTGATTCACCGAGATACAGTCATCAGATTCCCCAGCATAGTCTTTTAGGGAAAAGCGACTGTTTTAAAAGCGGAGACCTTTGGTGCAAGAGTGTGTTGACGTGTCCTGGTATGAGTTAAGACATTTAATATGCTCCTATATTAGGTGGACTTACGTATCTGAAGCCAGTACAAATAATGTAAAACAAACCCTTTTTCCTTCATTCCTCCTACCGGACGAATTCATCCCTGTGCCGGATAGATTCCTGGCCTAAACGCTACCTCGAGCCGCGACACAGCGTGGTCTTCTTATACGCACTATTTCGTGCATAGACTTGGCACTATTTCGTTTCCGTCAAGATATGCAAAAAAAATATTTTCGTAAAGTCAAATGCATACAATTTGTCAGACGCCCCTAACGCTTATATATACATTCATACTCACGAGTTGTCATTTCTGTGCAGTGTCCGTCTTTAGACGTTGTTTGCTTGCATTCGGAACGTGGGCCTGCGTGACAAGCTCTATACCAGTTGATTTTTTCCATCAGAAAGACGGAACATTGTTTTTACGTCGCCACCACATGCAAGTGCCACGTAAGCCCCCTGCTCACCCTCCACCCCTTTCTTGTGTGTGTGTGTGTTTTTTTTTCTGCTTTGCAGTACTCCCAGTCACCCTCTCTCTCCCTAGACCTTTCAGTTCCTCATCCCCTTCACCACACATAGTAGCATGCATAGCCGTTTAGACAAACGCGGGCAAAATTTCTGCTGTTTCGTCGAAAAATAGAACTATCTCTCTTTAGTTTTCTCTGTTGTGTGTAAATCATTCGTCGTGTGTTTTGTTCCTTCTTCTTATGTTGGTCTACAGTTAACCTCTAGAAAATTTTATGCATTTCGCACTTCAGTTCTTCCCCGGCAGTCGTCGCATAGATGGGGAACGATTCACCATATAGCTGCGGCAAAGACCAAGAATATACTGCAGGCTAAAGATTATGCTGACAATTTGCATCATTCCCGGAGAGAATGGCGTTTCGAAAAGCAAGCTAAGTACGATGCACGAAAATTACCGCACACGACGAGGAATAGGCTTTTAAAAACAGAATAAGTTGGAAGAAAGAATGATTATTTTCTTCTTGCTTTCTTTTCTTATGTATATCACTATCTTTCTCAACTGCGCAAGCTTCTCCGTCTCTCGCCTCTTTCCTGGTGCATTATGCAATCGAGAGCGGTGAATGCGGGGGCTCCTTCAAAAAAAAGTTTTCTATAATTTGTGTTTTCACGTGAAGCACGCTGATTGTTCTCGCTTTGAATCATAAATCAGCCTGAGAACCAGCCAGGCGTTTCTTGTATAGTGGCACAAAACAAAATTACGTTGATAAAAATTTAACAAAATGCTAGTGTCCACACAACCCTCTGAACTGAGCCTCGCGAATTTGTAATGAGCCTTTCGCGGGCACCAGAACGTCTCTTTCTTTCGTTGTTTTCGTATTTGCTCGTTTCTAACTTCCGCCTTCCCTCTTTCTTTCGTCTTTCGTTCCTTCTCTTCTTCTTCTTCATTTAGTTGGTTTTTTTTTTTCCTTGTGCTTATTCTTATTTTTCCTCGTCATCTGTTCATCTCATCACTTGGATTCTCTCTATTTCGAAGCTCCGAGAAAATATGCGCGGCAAGAAGTAACAAACAGAAAAGCTCATCGACGGCACTTCACGAGCGAGTGAGTAGAGCAATTGCAAGTCGAGTAGAACATAAATGCGCCAGAATCTGTCGTCAAGAACCTCTCATGTCCTAGCTGTTTTCCCCGAATGGAGCAGTTTGGAATTGGAACGATTGGGTTCTCTCCTGAAAACATAACGTGTTACAATTACCGCACGTAACGCTATAGAGTTAGAAATGTGTTTTGTATACATAAAAGTGTATACATGGAAATCTACATGAAGGACAGGTTTTTTTTTTGTGTGTGTGTGCTGCAAGATTCTTCGTGTGGCAAACAGAACTGCGACTCCCCTTTGAGGGTGAATGATGCGCACTTGCTAAATTCGATGGGAGATCGTTTCATTCCATAAATTCGCTTATAAAAGTACTTCGCGATGCTGCTGTGTCAACTACAACGTATTGAAGCCATATTTTCATGTGTAGGACGTAGCTCCTTCATCGACATTTTCCCGGACAAGTGTTTTCACATTTGTCACAGAAAAAACCCTGCCGCCCACCCCAAAACAATATTATTTTTCTCCATTGTGCAATAGCGTTCCAAGCCTTTCGAAGCGCGCTCTGTCATGTCGTGTCGTATGGTGTCGTGTCGTGTTCGTGTCTCATCGTCCCGGCGTACGTGCACCCACATTTCGACAATTCGTACACTTCAACATAACTGCGGCAGTGCCCTTGGTCGAACATCTAGCCCGTAACGGAAATCTCATATGCTCAAACTCCTGCCAGGTACAATGACTCTGCGAGTACCCTGTATAATGGCCGTCGATATATCGGAAACATTTGCGGTCAGAGTGAATGCCAGGTAAATGACAGCACTTCAAGTTGCATGCGTAATCGAGGAAATCATTCACTCAGAGGTTAAAAAACGGAGGGAATTTGTGCCGGTAAGCTATAATGCACCAGCAGATATAATGTCTCGCATAACTGCCAAAGAATCTGCGCCTTTTGTTGTCTATTGATTTCTAACATCTCAGTTCGTCAAAGCAAGAAGATCACTTAGGCGCTTTTCCTTCGCAGTGCAAAAGTGTATGTGTAAAAACAGCCGTAAGGATTCAAGTTCAAGTTCAAGTTCAAGTTCATTTATTTACCACATACACGGAGTTTCACATAAGTGGCTGGAACGAGGGAAAAAAAAGCTGCATTAAAAACAGCTTGACTGGCCCCATGTCAACCATATAGAATAACCAGCTGCGACCGTTGTTAGAGCGCATTCAAGACGGCTCCGGCTTGTTCTTGGAGTGGTTGTAAGGTTGATTTAGCGATTGTGAACAACGAGAAGTTATCAACGACGATCTCTCACTTTGATATCATGGACAGACAGAAAGTATGTTCAGTTGTGCCCAGTACGCGGCGATACGAACGCGCACCCTTGTCATTAGCACGAAACACAACGTGTCGTTTAAAGGGACATGTTAAGTTAAAAGATGGTGAGTTAGCAATTGCCGGGAGTTCGCTTAAGGCGAGCACTCGCTCACGCTCCAGTGTCGATTCTCCATTTTAAAAATTGAAAAAAACCTGGAAAGAGAGCCGTCTTTCTTTTTTTTTTTCCCCTTTCCCTTCCAAAAACTCGGTCAGCCGCCAACAACGCGAAGCGTCGCCTGCACGTCAATGCTTTTCTTTGGCTCGGAGAGCAGCCGGGGGTGGGAGCGAGCGAAGAGCGGGGATGATAGTCGTGGGTTGAGGGAGGAAAGATGAGCGAGAGGGAGTTGAATAGAGGGAAGGAAAGAGAAAAAAAAAAAAGCCTCGTCTTCGCGCGCAGCGACGGCGGCACATCCAGTCAGTCCACTCGACAACAGCGCAGCCGCCGGTGGCTCCTCTCTCCGATCCCGCGAGTAGTAGCGCGAGCGGCGTGGTGAGCCCGTGTGCTCTCTCTTTCGCGTGCCGTAGAAGCACACGGCGTGGTGGTGGCGGGAAAAAACTCGCGCGCCTCCTCCCGTTCCTCTTGGTGTGGATTACGACGCAGGAAGGGAACCGGACAGCGGCGATAGAGTGACACCGGATAGCCGACGTTCAGGTGAGAAACTGGCAGAATGAATGCGGAGGAATGTTCGCCAGTAGTGGTAGCGGATTCACAAAGCTCGCCGTACGCTACACCGTTGTCAGGGGGCAATCAGAGAACCGCTGTCAGGGGCAATCCTTACAGCGAGCGTAATATCATCGAATGCTGCCAACCAGTGGCAAGCACTTTTCATGAAGGAAGATCTTTCAAAAGTAGTGCACCCCGGGTCATCGGTGAACAAAGCTGGTACATCGCGCGCAGCTACTGTCACTGCGAATTGCAGTGGTGGGCCGAGAGAAAATGACGCGGATATGATCAGACAGTTAGCGTGGGCTCCGTCCTCGGTCTTCTTTTACCCCGTTGTCATCACGTAGCAACTGGTTTCTAGTCGTTAAGTGACTAGTCGACGATAGTGTACATCTCCTCATGATTAATGAATATCCTTGCAATAATTTAGTCATCAAAAGTTTCCTATTCACATATCAAGTCAAAAGTCAAAGTGCTTCCTAAGGACCGTGACCAGTAAATAGCGATAGCGAACATGCTGCTAGCAAACGCAACTGGCCAATGTTGCACGCTCCTAACGAACTAAGAGATTCGTCAATTTTCCGGGTATATTCGGCCTGTTCTCTGAAGCCGTCACCGCACACGCACGGTTCGTTAAAGAGAAGAAAGAATATTCTGTGCGTATGTCCGCGCGTTTGACGCAGAGATGAGCAGCTTTTCAAGGCGATGGCAAACGAACCGGAAGTGGCAATTGGGAGTTTGAACTTGACCTAATTTTATGTGCTTGAGACTGTGTTCTCTTTTTGCACAGTTTTCGGCTCTTGCACTGCTTCGTAACGCTTTGCAGAGTGCGCAAGTCGCATGATAAAGTGACGACTGATACGGATTTGCGTGACATGGCGCGCGAGGACCACGATTTTTACGCGTGACCTTCTTGGACAGAGAAAAACTGATAACAATGCTGCATGCCCGTTAGTTTTTCTTTGCACACGATAGAACGCGTTCGCGAATATAAACTGTTAGTGTGGAGCGATCTTAAGGGAGTCTTCACTGCAATGTACATCTGCATGCACAATAAGCTCCTCGTAGAAGACCATCGTTGTGCGAAGCGCTAGTGATTTCAACGTACATCGGATCACAGAGGGAATGCACGCTGTAATTGTTAGCAGAAGCTAATTAGTCGAGTCATGGCCTTCTGTCTTCTTGCATTATTCAGTGCGCTCTTGTGCTGCTGGCCCCCCTTGCCTATGCCTGATGAGCTATATTCCTCCATCGCTTTGATAGATGTGTCACCGGGCTGCTGAATAAGTACCGGAGCATAGCCCAGGTCGCCCCTGCGTGTCATAAGTATGACGTCAAAGTGTTATGAATAGCGTATGTAGCCGTGGCTTACTTCATAAATACTCCCAGACAGCTGGGTCAAGTATTCGCCTCGGCCGCCTAAATATACACAGTGTTGCGGACGTCGCCAGCGAAACGCATTCGCAACCTCCTCAGTGGGCAGGTCGACAGGCGGGTGCAAGATTGATTTGTTTTCCCGAGGCATTGCGTCATGACCCGACTACATCCAAGCCCAGGACGGTGAGCAAATGTGTAGCGTCTCGGTGCAAACGGGAAGGGGATTTGTTGAATCGACCACTCCTCATTTGGACGTCTCGTATCCTATAGCAAAACAAACGTTGAACATGAATAGGGTGGAGCGAAAAAGGAAGGGAAGAAAAACCTTCATCTTTTTTTTCTCTCTTTCTTTGTACTTCAACAAACTATACCTGAATATATGTCCCGTATCCACAAATAATTTCGTACACTAAAGTTGTTCGTAAATACACGGCCGCCGCGGTCGCTTAGCGGCTATGGTGTTGCGCTGCTAAACACGAGGTCGCGGGGACGAATCTCGGCCGCGGCGGCCGCATTTCGATAGGGTCGAAATGCAGAAAAACGCCTGTGTACCGCGCATTGGGGACACGTTGAAGATTCCCTAGTGCTCAAAATTAATCTGTATTCCCCCACTACGGCGGGCCTTATAATCAAATCGTGGTTTTTGGCACATAAAACACCAGAATTCATTCATTCAGTCATTCGTAAAAACGAGCTCGAACTGATTGGGATAGCGAACATATGATTAAAGAAGACGACAGTCCCATATAGCAAAACGTTCTTATGAAAGAAAACCTTCACGAATTCATCCCAAGTATTTATGAACGCAGTACAGTCATCTCGCGAAATTCGATGTCCATGAATTATTCCAAAATTCTAGCACCGCATCAAATCGCCAAACGCAGTGTGGGCCAAATGAGTCGTTTCCAGTATTTCCGCCAGGTATAGCAAGTGCTTCTAAACACTTCCTTTTATGGACAGTACAGGTGTGAGCTCCTGTGCTTGTTTATGCCTTAATCTAGTGTTGCTTTCTACTACCCCTGCAGCCGACTACGAAACACCCGCTTTCTTTTATTTTATTATTCAATACCAAAATATAAATACCAAGTGATACCAGACAACCAGAAGAGTTATGCGAACGTTCAAAGAGTGCGCAGTGCCGAGTTTTATTGCTTAATAAAAACTGGTGGTTGCCGCGGCGGTGTCGTCTTTGCTGGCGCTCAGATATCTAAATCATAGCCATCATAGAATCGTGAATTATTCCATGTTCTCTATTCCAAGCCCTTACCGTGTCCTTATTTTTGTATTTCCTCCGACGCATATCTTTGAGCATTTAACTCAAGTCTCTGGCTTTTCCAGTAAGCATACGGAAGACACCGAGAAAGCTGACTGGCCTTGCGAACCGACCAGCGATATTGCCCTGACACTGCCACATAATCTCATATCGCCACTTCCCCCATCAGACACCAAAGTACAATAGAACCCTAAGATGCAAAACAGATTCCGGTTATCAAGTGCAATCATTAGCCAAAATCTGTGAAAGCCGGTAGTCCAGAAGCACTAATCGTCTAACATAAAGGAGGAAACAAAATACCCTACTCGCCGGTAATGCATGCAACCATAAGATATGACCGTCCAAAGCTATCAGTTGAGGTTCACTAATGGACACTTACATAGTCCGACATTGTACAGCACGGAGCACATCGCTTGCTCAATAGCGTTTACCCGGGAAAAAATCCGTTTAAAGGTGATTACAGTAGTCTGAGACACCAATCATTTGATACGCATATAAGGTACGGAGGCTTGTAAAGCAAGACGCCGGTAGCATCCGGTAACGCACACTGCTATCAAACACCGGTCGAAGACATCGGTCAACAAGAAGAAAAAAAAGGGGGGAAGTCTCCTTATCGTCATACAATGCATTACCAACTACAAGAAATTATCTAGCGAACGATATTGCGGTGATGTCCCGCAGGCGGTCAGCAACGCTAGCAAACATAATCCAAGATCCGCCTGGGCATCCGTTCAGTAGGAGTAGTCAACTGACCCGCCTCCTCCCGAAGGAGACCGAGTCAATCCAACGGCCGCCAATCCACCGGTATACGCAGGCAGGAGCATCTGCCGTGGTCGTCATCATATTTTTTTCTATCTTTTTGCTTCCGGGAGCTCGTGCGCGTGGCGTGCGTGCTGTTCCTCCGCCCGCGGCAGCCGCTCACGCCGCCTTTTCCCGCGCGCGGTCTTCGTGGAAAGCCGCACTGTGCGGAGAAGAAGTGGTTTTTCGGCTCGCTGCGGCAGGCGGCGAACGTGCATTTTCTTTCTTCGCCGCGCACCAGAACGCAGACTACGCGCACCATAGTGTACTCTCTAAAACCGTGCAGTTGGCGTACAGCTGATCGGCGTATAGTCCATCGTGGTGGTGGTTCAGTGTGTGGTGGCTCAATCCGTTGGGGTGGTTCGTGGAGGCCCGGAGCTACGGTTTCGATTCCTGCTACGGGAAAGGCATAGCAACAACAACAGAAGCAAAATCTCTCTCTCTCTCTCTCTCTTTCTCTCTCTCTCTGCGTTGTGGCAGCGGCATTCCGGTATAGCCTAAATGTAGAGATGATGCTGTGCTCATAAGTTGTGCACAGGTTAATGATATTTGGGTGGTCCTGCGGCACCTTCTACGGCGCCGTTCCCAACAGTCGACTCCGCTCCTGTTGGTCGCGATACACCGCTGCCAATTTGGAACAGATGTCATTCTTATGTCATTCTGCAGCTCGGCTTTCAAGTTATGTGCAGCTAAACCAAATTGGTGATTTATTTCTCCTAGCGACAACAAAAAGAAAACTTGAAATCTCAAGAATACCTAATTCGCAATCAAGAATATATGCGGAGTAGAATGACAGGGCAAGTATCCAATGCTGAGATAAAATAAAAGAACCGTTCTTGATCGGCCAGCATCTATGCGCTGAGGATATGTTCACGGATGGTCACAGTTGCGACAGGCAGCGGCTAAGGCTAATCACAGTTTACCTGAACGCATAGAGCGTCCTGGGGTCATATTTTGGGTCGATCACTCTCGCCTACACTCTGATTTTTTTGTTTGAAGGAAATTTTGTCGCGTCCCACGCATCCTGTAAACACAGACGCATCCTGCAACACCATACGCATCATCAAAATACATTCTAGAGCTACCAGACCAAAAAAAAAAACAATGCTAGCGGCAGGTGAGTAACTTTCTTACGTCGCATCCAACCCTGCTGGCACAACAAATCAATACGCAATGATAGGGGACTTTATATATAAGGAGCCCTATGTTAAGGAACGCAATCTCCCACGCGTACTAAAGAACCTAAAGAGAGTGCAAAACCACACAGAAGGCGTGCAAAGAAGTTTGCCTTTTGGGGGGCGCTGTTTCTAAAGATCCCTAAATGAAAACACGTATTGCATACCAGATTAAATCAAACAGGCTATGTGACTATTTGTCACGGCCCCGTCTCAGAGGGGATGCCAATAAACCGTCATCTTCACCTAATAGGGTCTGATGCGACCGATATGACCTCTACAGAGTTCAGCTGCTGGTTAGCTACCGCCTGCTGTAGTGGTCACAACACTGCACCGTTTTATTGAGACCGGGTCGGTCCGCGAGCGCGTACATGCACGCACGGGAGGTGGTGGTGCCCGAGAGGGTAAACGAGGGGGCCGGGCCCGACGGCATTTTTTTTTTCTTTTAGAGGGGCCCCGCCGCAGGTGTGGCGGTCGCCCTGAAGACGATCGCCTTTTGGGCGAGCGTTTCTTGCGGTGAGGAGGGAACCGCGACTTTCGGTACTTTCCATTCTACAGCGCCTGTATTGAAGGCAGCTGCAAACGGAGTATTGAATGGGAGCAGGTCAGTCTTGCAAAATTTGTGAAACTGATCGCATGCGTGATTCACTTTGCTCGTCTTGCTCTTTTCTTCTCTGCTACCTGAATCGCCGTCCTTATGAACATATACTGCAGCTACTTTAGATTTACAATGTTTCAATATTTGAGCTGACTTGGCAGCCAGTGCTTGGCTCGTTGACCTGCGGGACCAATAAGTTTCAGGCTTCAAAACCTTGGTGCCGATGTTTAGCAGGAGCTGCGAGGCAAGAAACTCTCTCTCTCTCTCTCTCTCTCTCTCTCTCTCTCTTATCTTGACCTCTCTGTGTAACAACCCCCAGACAAACTGTAAAGGTTTCTCACGCGAGATGGCGTCACGCGTTCGTGACTTCACGATTGGAGTGACGGCACAATGGGCTTGGCGTATTAACATGTTGCGCGTGATAACTGCACCCTGTGTCGAGGAGCTCGGTAGTAGCTCAGTTGACTGCAACAATCAGTGCTTACGACGTAATGTATGATCGAACGCACATTGAACGCATTCTCACGCATTCCATAATCACTGATAACCGGTAGAAGGGGCATGTGCCAACAAGGTGATTCGACAATGTGATCCGCCTTGGTCGGGGCAATGGCGATCAGCACTTTCAAGGCAGTCGGGCTTTAATATCTGGCACGCCCACCTAATCTCTGCATGTGCCTTATCTTTGACACTCACCGCCTAATGCTTCTTACATGCCTTCTGCATACGCCGTAAATATGGTATCATAATCATTTGCGACGATTATTAACAGCACCCACTCACTCAAAAATCCCGAATTTGGGAAACAAAGCTTCAGTATGTCACAAGAAACCACCTTGGGTATTAAAAAAGAAAGATTCCCCTTCAATACACTCAGAACATAACTGGTTGCCGTCATAATAAAGTTCGAAGTTCGAATCGGGAAGAGCTTGTGTGCGTTGCTTTCTGTAGATTGAAGTTCCCTAAATTTTCTTTCAAGGCAAACATGATTTCTTTTTCCTGTGATGTCTTCTGAAGCAACGGCCTGGAAGCTGCTGCTCTCATGTTTCTCTCGAAGCCAGGCACAGATGGCAATCGTCTCTGAAACACATTTCGCTCGCTTCCCGTCCTTTTCTTTCAGCTGTCTTTATTTTTCTTTTTATTTCAGTCATACCAATCCCCCATGTCAAGCGAAAGCGCTCATTCTTCGCACAAAATGCCGAAACAAATAAAGAACAGAATCGGAAGTCAACCTAGCGACGTAGTGAAACTAAAGTAAAAATAAACGCGCGCGGACATTTCACTCGCGGCTTAGAAAAAAAAAACTTTCTGCCATATATCTCCTTCTTCCGGCCGGGACGCCGCTGAGCGAAAATCGAAGACAATCAGCGTCTGGCGCCGCGCCACCTGCTGCTCCCGAACCGGACGGCGCTCTCCTGGCGATCCTGCGTCACCGTGTCGCAATCGCCCGTCGGCAGCTCGCTGGGACGAACACCTGCGCGAAAACGTATACGATCTCTGAGACACAACGTTTCACTTCTTTCTGCTAGGAATTTCTGTCATTTGTTTCCGTTCTGTCCGTGAAAGCCACTTTGCGGCAGCAGTCGTCTTTCGGGCCAGTATATAGTCTCAAAGCAGGAGAGTGATCTTATTACGCGCTCAATTACGCGTGCAGTCGAGGTCAGGAACCGTGAACTAAATATGTCGTTAACTGTTTTTCTTTGTCTGTTTTTTTTCTTTTTTTTTTTCAAGTGCCTATGCAGCCAAATCAAAACAGCACGAGGTCTGGTGATCGAATACCGGTCGCGGCGGTCGCATTTTGATGGAGGCGAAATGAGAAAGCACCCGCGTATTTAGATTTAAGTGAACGTTAAAGAACCTCAGGTGGTCCAAATTATTCCGGAGTTCCCCTTTACGGCGTGCCTCACAATCAGATCGTGGTTCTGGCACGTAAAACCCCATAATTTTTTTAATGAATATGTTTTCATTGTTTCATTTTTTTTTATTTGCTGATGGAGTATAATTCACAAAAAGCTAGGCGGACACGACTAACTACAACAAGAAGGAAACCATGTCACCGGCCTAGTTAGTGTAGGTTCATAGATTTTGTTGACGCAAATTGAAAACACACAGCTGACAAAGAAGCAACCACGAGTGCTTGTAGTTGTCTTATCGTCCGTGGGTCTCGAATCGGCGTTAACATATGTTATGACAATAAAAACACTTGCCATTTCACTCGCGCGTACAGGTCCAAGCAGGACCAAGGTCTCCTCTTGCCACTGCCAGGCAAAGTGCCTTCTCGGCCATTCGACTGTAGGATGCCTTCACATTTGCAGGCGCGTTCACAATAACCGGCGTTGTACAACAAGCACCGAAATCTACGTCGCTCCCCGAAGTATACCTTTCGCAATATTTACGTCGCTTTTTTGCACCGCTGTCAGGCTGCTCCATGGTGGCGCATTACGTAACCATCTCATTATACTCGCAACTGCCACTCGAACGTCAGAGCGCAGTGAGTTACTTCGTTGCAACACCACTCGATTTAAGTCTTGTGCCCACTCGTCGCTTTGTATCTGTCACGGGCGATCGATTGGTCACTTTGCTGACCTCAGCCCTGCGATGGCTGCACAACGGCACCCTTCGCCCCCCCCCACCCCCCGCCGTCCATCTCGGAGGTGAAGACAGGAGAGAAGCAACTCGGACTTTTATTTCTTTTCTCTCTCTATCTCTCTCTCTTTCCGTTGCGAATGCTGCGCAATGTCAGGGCTTCTCCATCGTGCGCGCTCCCCCGTACGCCGTCTCCTTTGCCAAGGTTCATTCGTATTCCTCTCAGGAGCATCGATCACGCTGGTGTGACTCGTTCGTGGAGAGGTTGAAGCGCTTGGAGCGCCCGTGAGTGTGGCTCCGCTCTCACCCACCTGGGAAACCGGAAAATGTTCCGGGGAAAGGATGACGCTGCGGAATCGCACTTTGTTCATCTTTACTCCATCCCTCTATCTTTCTATCTCCAGCTTCAAAATTCGTCTTCTTTCCCTGTTCTTTTTTTTTTCAGACGATACACACGCACCTCGATCTCCTCGTGTACCTCACCTCTTTACCGTACCGTTTCTTCGATGCAAGATGAAAAAGAAATTAGTTTGGTGTTTTACGTGCCGATACCGCGATGTGATTTAGAGGCACGCCATATAATGGGGGAGACTCCTCCGGATTGGTTTTGACCACCTGGTGTTCTTTAGCGTGCTTTAGCGTGCAAGAGCAGCGTTTGTCATTTCGTCCCCACCGCAATGCGGCGGCTACAACCATGGTATCGCACCGGAGACCTCGAGTTGAGCAGCGCTAAGTCATATCCAGTGAGCGGCCACGGTGGGTGCTGCAGAATCGGTGTCCGATGGACAAACTCGTATTAATTTCTCAGTGATAATTACCAACTGCCCCGCTTGTCACACGTGCAGCTTTTCTGCAACAACCTTAATCTCACTAACTCATTATCTGTCTGTGCAGCTGACAGGGTGGCCTTTGTGATATTGTGCTGCAATGCAAGGAAAGCAATTAAGCGTCGGCCTAGCAAATCCAGCCTACTGCATATTGTGATGGTTGCGATGTCCATATTGTCCGTGTGGCTGTTGGCCCAGAATGTTTCGGTGTCAGCGTAACAAAAACGTATCATCACGGGAACCTGCGGTATAATAACTGTTTGCTGTCTATGATGCGCAGCTGCGGAAACTTGCGCAGTATTATACCCGAATGTATTGTTGAAATCTGCGAACTCCCTCGCAAGTTAAGTGGTCGGTGTGAGCACCCCAGTTTAGGTTGGGTTCGCCAAAGAGCCCCATACGCAGCTAAAACGCAAAGTGGCGCGCGACTGCATTTATTCGTCTGAGGAGACGCCTGACCTATTCGACTTCCGCTGCGCAATATGTATATCATCTGTCAGCGGAACTTACACGTGAAAGATGGTGGAAGTATATTTCTACGACGCCAGGATCGCTTAAACCGGCAGTAGTGCGACCAGCGCCACGATTACTATTTCTTGAAGAGCAGTTGGAACTCCATGGAAGCAGGTGCCCACCAGGAGTGCATTAGGGCACTGGATTAAAGTAAGACACAGTAAGACAAATAAGCAGCAGAACTGTCTGAAACTGAGGCGACAGTACAGCTATCGTTAGTGACATGAAACTTTTGAGATGCATTTTTTTTTCTATCTCCTTCAGTAACGCGCGAGACGCTCGGTCCATTTGTTCGCATCTTCACCCTCATAATGAACAAAGATACTTTAACACCACGAAAACGAAGGCATTGCAGACCACCATTATTCGGCACAACAGGACAGTTTGAACAACAACGTTTAAACAGCAAACTTTCTACTACGAGTCGGACTATGCACCAACACGAACCCGTGAGGAGGCGCGTAACGCACAACTTTCGTAGCCCACGCGCCCCTATTTCACAGGGTCCGTCGCAAATCCGAAAATCCAGCAGCTGTCGCGCCCACGATACAAACGTCTGGCGACCGACTTGCGCTCGTACCCTAGTGCGAGATACGAGACCGAAACCACCAACAAAAAACAAGGACAACCTAAAACGACGATAGCCACGCGCTCATAGCAGCGGGCCTTCGGGTGCACTAAGACATCCCGCTCTCGTCGCCCTCCTTACCTAATCTCGCAAATCCTTGCTCTCTCCACCGACTCCACTATCTTCCCGGACTCCTCTATGGTCTGCAGTGGGTGGTGCGCGGTCATGATCTACGGCCAACAGTAATCTCCACGCTACTCGCATGCCAGCCCTGATTACGCAGGCGTCTCGGATTCCTCCAAATTGCGCGCACGCCCGCAGAGGTTAATCGTAATGCGCGTATACGCCCTGCGGTCAGGGCTGCTTGGTCCCTCCGCAATCGCCTGCGTTCGGGCCGTGCAGCAACTGGATGCCTCGGGAACCCGGAGAACAATGCAACGCATTCATTCCACGAAGAGGTTTCCCTCTGGTCTCACCGGCTCATTAGAAAGGGCCGAAGGTGTCAGTGAATATATACGGAGTCGCACACATAAGTGTTTTTTTTTTTTCGTCCTACTTCTTTATTCCTCGCCCCGCGAGTGGGTGGAAATGAAGATCTCAATTGACGCCATTAAGAAAACACGTGCTTGGAATGGTGCCGGCTTATTATCGAGCGGGGTAACGAGGGCGTCTGTTGTGGTGCAGCCACCATGTTTCCTTTTATTTATTTATTTTATTCTTTCTCTCTGACACTTTTCTTATTCTAAGCTTACGCGCGCGTAGGCCGTGTACGGCCAATTCTTTATTCATACTTTACCACAGTACTTAAGTGCGCCTCCCCGCGCCAGCTCAGTGGCTATGACGTTCCGCCGCTAGCACAAGATCGTGGGTTCGGTTCCCCGGCCCCAGCGGCGGCATTTCCACGGCAGCGAAGTGCTCGAACGCTCACGTACTTAGATTTGCGTGCACGTTAACCGTAAACCCTACCCTGCCCCCGCAGGTGGTCAAAATGAATCTGCAGCAGCATCCACCAGCAGCATCTGCTACAGCGTCTCTCATTGATTGTTTTTAGAAGTCGAGCCCCATTTATCAGTACTACGATACACTGATGCCATTAGATGGATCTTCTGCTAGATTCTAGCAACACTTTTACCTGGAAAAATACGCCTCTAGTGTCTGCCAGAAATATTAGCGAGAGAGAGAGAGAGAGAAAATCATAAATGAAACGTAAAGGAGGTTTGCCAGGACTGAGCCCGGTTGGCTACCGTACACTGGGGGAGGGGAAAAGGAAAAGGGAAAGAGTAAGAGTAGAAGAGAAATTCCACTGTGGATATCGCCGACGTGGTGACAGTCTTCTGCTCTTTATCACTGACGGTCGCTCAATCCCGAGCGCAGACAAATTTGACTGATATTCGGGAGGTGACGGTTCTGATAGCGGAATAAAAGGACCATAGCTGATTTCAGGGAATTCTTAGCGAATTACTGCGTCTTCAGTAGAATATATCGTGACCAGAATAGGCCTTTAGCATTGTACAAGCCATGGGTACTCTATACAGCTGTGCGCAGTAGATAAGATTTCTTCTGTGGTGCCTCTTTTATTTCTAGCATTTATGACGTTTCTATCATCATCATCAACAACAACCTATTTTTTATGTCCACTGCAGGACGAAGGGCTCTTTCCAAGGATCCGCAATTACCCATGTCTTGCGCTAGCTGGTTCCAACTTTCGCCGACAACTTTGCCAATTTCAATACCCCACCTAATTTTGTGCCGTCCTCGGCTGCGCTTTCCTTCTCTTTGCACCCTTTGTGTAACTCTAATGGTCGACTTGTTATTCATCCTACGCATTACATGGCCTGCCCAGCTCCACCTTTTTTCTCGTAATGTCAATTAGGATATCGGCTACCCCCGTTTGCTCTCTGATCCACACCGCTCTCTTCCTGGCTCTTAACGTAACGCCTATCATTCTTCGTTCCATCGCTCCTTGCGCGGTCCTTAACTTGTTCTCGAGCTTCTTTGTCAACCTCCAAGTTCCTGCCACAGCTCGTTATCCGGTATTTTCTTTGTGCATTACCGCCTGCATAATATAGTTGATCTTAAGGTTCGTTGAATAATTTTTTCTCGGCGGACATTTAGCGAAATCACAAATTTCTTGCGAGATTCCAGCGGATTTTGCGTGTTGTTTCAGCAGAATCTCTGAGAGATAGAACGGCAACACTGGTCCCATGAGGGCAGCGAGAGTCACCGCTACAATCACAGGTGCGCAAGAACGGCTCTTAACTCAGGCGCAAAGGCCACTTGGGAGCCACAAGATACTCCCGAGACGCGCTGACGGAAGCACCTAGCCAGCGCGAAGGAAAGGGCCGCGCGTTTCAAGTTTGCCAAACGACGTCGTAAAATGAGCGACCCGATAACATTAGAGCTAATCGCCGCGTTTTATGGACCACGTGAGTCTTGATAGCCAGCTGCCTTTTAATTTACCTACCCTCCTCGACCACCGGTCCGCTACCGGAGAACGTCCTTGGGTGAAGTTAGAGGGGCGAAAGACAGTGAACCGCAATAATTATATATTTTTATTTCATTTAGTCTCGTCATTGGGTTCACAAAGGATGCCGAAGTTAGCAAGGCCGTTTTATTGTGTATAAGTGAAAGGAAAGCTCACACGCAAAGGCGCGCGCGAGTTTGCATGTCTGCATCTGTGTGTGTTTGTGGGGATGGGGTTGGAGGGGGGGGGCAGAACTTCAAGCAGGACACAGTCACGAAGCAGTGCTTTGTAAAGTACTTCGCTGTGGTTTAAAGAGTGAACAGGAAGCTCCGTCCACACTACGGGGAACTCGAAATGCCAGGGGAGATGTGCTCCCGGCGAGGACAGTGTAAGGAGGGATTTCCTTTCTAGAGCGGTGAGCCTTGCCGGAAGGGAGTTGCTCCGAGGACGCTGTTTGTCCGGAAGCTTGCAGACAGCGGGGGCGGAGCAGGCACATTCGCTTTCTCCCTCGCAAGAAACACCGGACAATAAGTTATATGAAAAGGAATCGCTGGCGCGCAAACACAAAGGGGGACTCCCCGCGCTGCAAACGACGTTAATTAGGCCACAGCGCGCGTGGAAGTTGCTCGAGGGACTAATTAGGAACGGGGAAAATAAAAGAAAGAGGCGTAAACAGAAATCAAGCTCCTTATAGGACGGCTGCAATAGAGCGGTCCAACATTCACGCCCTCCCTGGTTGCTTCGTCGACTGGCAAGCGGGCCTGTTTAAAAATGCATTGGCCGCACGACTCCTGAAGTGCGGACGCTTATACGGATTAACTGGCGCTGCATTAAAGACGAGGACCGCTGAAGGGGGCGGCCTGTGCATAGTCGCCCACAGGAGGCCCGCTCTCAACTTCCTCGCGGCGCAAGCACGTGCAGAGAATTGGAAAACGAGGTAGGTCATTAATGACGCTCGTTGCCGCTTCTTGCTTCTTCTTTCTTTCTTTTTCGTTTTCTACGCTAGCTTAGCCTGCACTATGCGAATCACGCAACCGTCAACCGACTGAAAGCGAAGCAGGAAAAGGAGTGGTGCGCGCAAGCTGTACTTATCCTCGATCTACGAATTGAAACTTTTACAATTGCTGTGAACGGGGGGGCTGAAACAGAGAAAAAAACAGCGGCCCCGAATCACATTAGTTCCTCGAGCGAAATTACCGTTTCCAAAAACAAAAAAAAAACTACGAAGTACGATACTGTGTAACAGTATAAAATACCATACAATGCAACGGTGAACAGCGGCCGAACAAGTGAAACGTCAAGCAAGAGCGAACGTCTCCACAAGCCCTGACGAACGACGTGTGTTGGTCAGAGCTCCCGCCCTTGTCCCTGTTTCGACAAGTCGACTTGCCGAAACGTCGGCGCCAGGCTGAGGCTTCCCTTGTTGGTCGCCAACAGTGGCTTCAAGTCACCGTCATCCTGTGACCCCTTTGCAGACTTAAATTGTACACGTTACATAAAAAAGTTAACGATTACAATTATAACTATTTAATTCGAATGTGCAATTGAATACGTTAACAAACTACTAAGAAAGTTAACCGTTGATGTCACGAATCTTGCTTCCTGATGTAATAATAACTTGCTAAAGGTAAACCCTGTTAACACAAACTTTATACATAGATAACTGCGTCATTACCCCATCTAATTGTGTTACTTTTCTAAATGTCTCCGCTTTCAACTTAAGTATAACATTCACGTAAATTCAGTCACTGAGAAGACGGTTTTCGGCATCCTCGTACTCATTCGAATAACACATTGTTTTCGGCCACATATTCTAAGGTCACTTTACTACGCTTTCATTACCAGTCACCTTGCTTACAGCATTTCATCGTGGAGTAACACATACCGCACACACTTCACATCCCTCATTCGCCTTGAGAACCGAGCGGTCCGAATAATTACCCATAGTTCATACACCGCATCACCATCACCCAGTTTTAGCACTCTTGAAATTCTGCCAATAACCTGCAAATTTCAACTTAAACTAGGCCTTGTATTGCTTATAAGTAGAAAGAGTGACATTCCAAGTGAATTACTTCTCCCAACGCAACTTTACAATACAAATAAGACACGGTTTTCTGAAAATAATAACCTCTTGCATCCGAAAGTAAACGCGAACTACGGCCAGTCATCTTTCCTGCAGTTTCACTTTGGAATTTTCTGCCATCAAATATTAAATCATGACCTTCACTGCAGTGCTTCCAATTCATTTTGTTGCTGTGTTGGAATGCGCAATGTTCAGATGTTATATAATCATTATATTCCTATTCAATTTGCTATAACGTTACTACTTACATGCGCATTTCAAAATAGAATTATTTTGCTCATTTCTGTGTAATCTTCGACAACGATATGCTTGATTACTTACTTCTAATGTGTTGACTTGTATTTTCCCGCTGTTTTTACCTTAGTTGCTAATCGTATGTTCTACATTTTTATACATGTGCTAACAATAGGTCCCCCTGACAGTTTTTACTTTGGGACCTCCTTCCGTATTACATTTCCTTTGTAACAGTATAATAATAATAAATGATTGATTGATTTCATTACAGTTACCAATTACTGCCCCACGAAAGCAAGTGAGGTGCAACAATCTGATTTGGGCGAGTTGGTTCATCTTGAGCATAACTTGAAACAGTGCGAAGAACGCGAGGAGAGGAATCGAAAAAAAAAAAAAAAGCGCTCGTCCTATTGCGTTTGTTTTCGATTCCTGTGCTCTTCTACTGCGTGCTGCTTCAAGTTATACTTAGTCGAAGAGTTGCCCATACGTAATCGATTACTTCTACGTTACTTTCCTCCTATCTTTTTTTTTTTCTTTTTTTGCATCGCATAGATGTATTAAACAGAATGACCTGGCCGTGCACTTTCAGCGCGTCCTTTATACGTTGCTTATCTGCACTAACAATCGCTTTTTTTACTATTTGGTCATCGTCCCTCGTTTTTGTTGTGGAGACATCAGCAGCAACACCAAAAACTCGCTCGTGGAGGAAAACGAGAGGGAAAGACAGGGAGGGTAGCCAATTCGTTCAATGTGCGCGGTGCAGGGTAAAGCGGTATTGTAACGTGTAATGCTCATATTGCGCCCATTGTTGCTGGAACTTGGAGAGGGCGCTCCCGTTCGGGCTAATGAAAAGCGTGAAAAAAAATCGAGCTTATGTGAGTTCCTAGCATTAACATCCTTAGTGGCCTTCGCTATCGACACGAGCCAGCGCCGGTTCAAACGGGAGGCAAATACTGAGCCCCCGGGTTTGCCTGCTTGAAAAATGCGCATTCGCGAGACTGTTGCGTGGCAATATAGTTCTCGCCAAATTCAGGCTCTCAAAGCCGCATCGCCTGTTACAGCTTGTCTCGTCAATAATGTAACTTGCTACATGTATAATTGGTTACTGAAAAGCGTAACTGAATTACAAGGAGCGTTACCGTGTAAACTAAGTAATCGTTAAATTACAAAATTACCTTCAAAAAGAATGCAATCGATTACAAGTAATTAATTACATGTAGCTCGTTACGTACAAGTCGGCCCATTTGTCTTGTTTTGATGCGACGAAATATAAAGCGGTACATTTATTATTGTTCTTCACGTATACAAAGGGATTAAGCAATTGACAGACTTCAGTAAATCCTCCAGCTCAGGACTCGTTCACTGCTGGCAGTCACAGCGAGCACCATCACCGTGTTAAGGACCTCATTGGGGTGCATACAACGTCGTTGTGCTCCTCTTTGTCTACGTCACTACATAATCCCGGAGGCTGCACGATGCACAACACCGCGCACCATAGTTACCAAGCCATGCGTCCCATGTAACTTGTGTCAAATTTTCAGAATATGAAAGTGTCACGTAGCTGGACAGAACTAAGGTAATCTTGTTTGCGGTCGTTTGGAACAAGACAGACTATGTTTTTGAGAAATACTATTTGTACTGGTCCTAATTACAGAATTATTTATTACTGATTACTAAACCTCTAAAACATTACGTTCAGAGCAAAAGTATCAGTGAGAAAATTGTATGCCACCCTGAAAAATTCCCGGCCCAGCTCAATTCCCGTCGCTCAACGCGCGCTACATAAAAGCTTTTTTGAAGCCTGAAAGAGAGTTTAGGAAATACAAAAAAGTGCTGTGGTCACTAGCCACGCGGCACGGAGTCAGGCAGTGCGCTACCCAGTTGACTGTGTTATTTGTACCGAAAGTTAAAGTGGAGTTTCTAGTATCATTCTCCGTTAGGTATTTGACGCCTGCTACTATTAGCTCAGAATCTTAGCAGGCCCGCTCCCACGTGCGCTCCCACCTTGAAAACGTATAATAATCATTCGCGCTTCTTTTCCTTGTTTTTTTTAATGTGATGTACTGTAAAAAACAGCCATCTCTGAAATAAAGGCACCGTTGTTGTCCCGCTGTTTCTTGCAGAACGGATAACTACAACGTTGCTAAATTTCTCCTCTAGGTATGCGACCTCCATCCGCAAAGAACAAGCACAACGGAGTAAGAGGTGCAACCCAGATAGTGAGCGACTTCGCGGCCCACAAATATATTTCGAGAAAGAAGCCTGCTACAGACCTATACGCAGGCACGTAACGAGGAATACAATTGAGAAGCGGACCTATCCCATGTGTTTGCTAAATGTGCTTATCTGTAGTTTCTTCTTTTAAAGATGCGGTGCACCAACTCTCCGACGGAGGTACTATGCCGACCTTTTGTTGCCCGTACGCGTGGAGACCGGCTAAAACTCAGTCCGATTCTGCACGCCGTACACGTCCGTTGGAGCACACATGCAAGCGCCTGCCTCTTTCGGGGCGCGAGTCCTCTTATGCAATGAACGTACAGTGCACGACAAAGCGAAGGCGGAGACGCGGTAACATTGAAAATATCTGGCGCTGTCGCGACATCGCCGAGCCGTCATCCCTCCTGGTCAGCTCTTCTTCCGAGAGGGAGGCGGCGTGTGCGCGTGAGGAAGGAAGAGGAGGGTTGGAACAGCGCACGGCTGTTTCGGGAACAGCGAGGCGCCCTTGGGCCACGGCGGAGTGCATTTGTGTTTACCTCTGGATGCAGGCTGGAGCGGGAACTTTGTTGCGGGTTCCCTACCCTTGCTCATCCGCCTCCTACGTCTCTCGTTTATATATACGTGCCCCCTTTTTTGTTTTGTTTTTTGCCGCCTTGAGTGGCTGCGCTGGGCCGCAGCGCCGAAAGGGTTGGGATCTGCGTCAGCGCTCGCGCCTGCGCGTGTTTATCAGCGCAGCGTTGCGTCTGTTGCATCTGACCACGTTCTGAGGACAAAAGACGAGTGAAAGCGCGCATGCGCCGACTTGTCGTTGAATGAATGAATGAGCGCAAGCCACCCAGCAAAACTTCTTTCCACGGAGCCAGCTAGCCAGCCACGGGAGGAGAGTGTTTGTGCGATGTGCATGTGTTTCGAAAACTAAACTTTGGCGAGGACTCCAAGAAATTATCCCATGCCGGTGACGAATTGTCTTTAATTGGGCAAAATACCTACGACAGGGACAGTCGTCACAAAGGGAAATTACACACACAGGCAAGCACACACATAAAAGAACGAGAAAAAAGTACAAGTACAAAAATTAAAGAGCTGTGGCGCACCATTGGAACGCTTCCGTTATGGGCTAGGGATATACAGAACTGCACTTTGATTCCACCAAAGCATTTCAGAGTCTTTACTCAGCGCCTTTTTACAAACAAAAAATTGGAAGAAGGAGAAAGAGCATATGCATTGTTTTATCGCACCGGCCAGCTGCCCCGCTCTTCTCACGATTTACTTTCCATCCATGCCCCGTTATGCAAACTTTGCCTCGCCTTCCCATCCTTCCTATTTCCTGCTCTTTCGGGCTGCACTTCACGCCAGCTGTTTCTACATGCGCACGCCGCCATCTCGGAAGGCGGGCCCACGTGAGACTTACCTTATTGAGGTAAGGGGGGGGGGGATAATAAACAAGAAGCGTTGAAGGGAGGTTGACAAATTAGTCTCGTCGATGAGAGCCAATGATTGCACGGAAGCGGCGGCAGCAACGTGCGTCCATCAAGGACACCTCGCCAGCCCCGACGCGTGCCATTCGCGCCCGGAAAACAAGCCCAGCACGGCCGGTCCGCGTCAGCACTCCAGCTTCTTGGGTGGGAATGGCGCCAGGTGGAAGTGACTGGTGCGCATGCTCCGACTCTTGCTTCCGCAGCCGCTGCCTAGCACTGCTGATTGAGAGACGAAGGGAGTAACCAGAAAGGGGGAGGCAGGGAAAAGAATGACGTTCAAAGAGAGAGAGAGAAGAAAAGGCAAAATATTTATTTAACGAGGGCCGCTTTCCCTAATTAGCCAGCCGTTGTGATTCGGAAAGCCCGCTGAAAGCACATACAGCACCGGTATATGCTATATATAACGGATTACGTGAGGCGTTCCCCCGATGCCGAGCGTGTAATCCCCGTAGCTAGGGTCTCTTTTTCACGTCGTAACTTTTTTGCCGTTGATTCCACTCGTTGGATTTCCCGGAGTGTTTGCCATCAGTATGACAGCGGTCCCCAGGGGCTCTGCTAATCCGGCTAACTTCTTATATCGTTATTGTTCAGGTCACTCGGCAAGCTTCGTCGCCTAACTCAGTTAGAGCCCTAATTACATTGTTCAATTAAATTATGGCCTGAAGTGGCTTTTGTTGGCGGGTGAAAAATCTTGGGATTTTTAAAACGTAACATGTAAAAGGCGGCAAGGAAGTTTTGTTTGTTGGTTTGAGGGATCGGTGGTTACAAAAATGATAGAGAAAGTGGTTTTGTCCAACTGACGCATTATCAGCGTTAATTGAAGCGCGAACAGTAAGAACTGTCACTAGAACTCGTCCTGCGGTGCATTTCATGAACGTGTTGCAATGCATCTCTATATCTCAGCGCTAAAACCCTTGCCGACCAGCCAATCATGGCAAGGAGCACTTACCAACAAAAAGCTTTGTGAATTTGGCCCATGCTTGGCAGTTTCCTCGCTGCCGCAATCGTCACAAGCAGCAACAAATGTCAAAGTATCGTAAGAGTCTTGCGGTATGCAGAGCAGCTCATGGTTTAAAGAGCCCACAGCGCATTCCGAGGTCTCGGATTTGACGCTAGACATTCCGTCCCGTTTTTTTTTTTTTTTTTTTTGCTTTTGGTGTTATTCGTCTTATCTCTCGCAGTCCTGAGGCACAGCGTTCGTATTGCAGTTGGCCAAGACTCCTATGGCGAGCAACTATTCGCGTCCGCCCAACTAAATCGCGATGCAGATCCTGCCATGCTCCGCCTCTTGCTCATTTTGTTTCCTAAAATAATCAAAGTATTTTTCATGCAGATTCGCCTTTCAAGCGGTGCCTCGCCACATTGTTCACTCGATATGATGCAGTTTGCACTTCACCATTGAGCTCGTGATCAGAAAAAGAAAGAAAGAACGAAAGAAAGAAAGAAAGAAAGAAAGAAAGAAAGAAAGAAAGAAAGAAAGAAAGAAAGAAAGAAAGAAAGAAAGAAAGAAAGAAAGGAAAAGAAAGGGAAAGGCTCCCAGCACGCTTCTCATCGCGAAATTACAATGACTCGGCGTTCATACCGGCGCTGTTCACGCTCCGACGACTCTCTGAATGACAGCGCTGTAGAGAGACATCATTTTCTTTCCTTTTTCTTTCCCCTTTCGCTCGCACGGGCATTCATTGCTCGTTCAGCGTGCCGCTGCGAGAAGCAGGACGTGATGCTGTTCGTGCCTTCGCGCTTCGCTACCGGCGTAAGCTTCAATTTAAAGAGCGCCAAGGACTTCCCGGCGGAAGCGAATACCTATATGCCTCTTTGTTGCCGCTTAATTCCGGCGGTGCGCGAATTCGCGAAGCGCGAGAGGATCGGTGTCGAAAGAGCGGGCGACGTTGTTTGAGCGAAGAACGGGCGGCGTGTCCTTCTTTTCTTTTTCCTGGTTTTACGGCGAGACACCGGACGTCAAAGGTTTCCAAAAGCACGCGCTTTGAACAGGGTGCCTATGGGCACACTACTGCTCTGACAATCAGCGTTCCAAGGCAAGACAAAAGTTATCCTCCTTTCTTTGTCGCTCCTAATTTGCCTACGGATTTCCTCATTTAGGTTGCACAATGATGCTAGATATTCCGGTTGGCAGCTATTATAATCATTGCCATCACCATCATCATCATCTCCTTCGATGCAACGAACAGCTAACGGCATTAGGTGGTTCGAGCTTCGCAGAAGAAAGACACGAATGCGTCAACGTAATAGCATTTGATCTCGCGCAATATCTGTGTCACCATTATCAACAGGCACACTCGACGCCATAGATGTAATTAGCGACATTTTTGCGCACGAGCAAGGATGTTTAAGTTTCTCGTTTCTTCTGCATATTATAACAGGGTGCAGTTCTCTATAGGTGGACCCCTGAACAAGATAAAAAAAAATGACAGTATCGCGTTTGTAACTGGAGACACTTAGTTCTTTTTTCCCATTCCGTGTTTATTTCTTCTGCTTGCATTGCATTCCCCGCTTGAATCGTGCCTCCGCGTAACTGCATGAATGAATGAAGTAAATACGTGCACAATCACCTACCTAAACATGTTCACAGCAAGAGAAGAGTTTCTCACAACCCTCGACCACCACGCCGCCCCATTTCCGAGGCAGTTTCGCCCGCTCTTTGCTACTGAATTGCCTCATCTCAATTCTCCGCACGTCTTCATGCACTTCGCGCGGCGAGATGGGAGACATCGAACACTCTTTGTACTCGTACCCGAAATACCTTGGTGAAAGAGACAGTCTTCTTGACAACCCGCAAAGGAAGGACCTTTTTTATTATTATTATTATTGAATGTGTTTAAGGAGAGGTGTGTGGCGCCAGCTGCTCCTCTTCTCTTACATGATAGTTATCGTCGGAAAGTTGTCAACAATCACCAAACTGGACTAATAAACACATGAACGAGCATTCAGGTACCAATTCTCAGTACTGCAATATAAATAACTGTTCGCCCAACAGAACAGTTCATATGGCATAAATACTCACAAAACCAAATTCTTCACACAGAAGATGTTGGGCGCTTATACGCCGCACTCAGAATGCAACAAATACAAATGTTACATAAACACGAAGACACAATAAACATGTAATTAAGGGGGCTTGTTAATAATAACAATGCGAGCAATAAATATAGTATGACTTAGCTTCTGAGCGCATGCACGCAACACCTTGTGTTCCCAGGAAGGTCACTTATAACCCGTACGGCAGCTTCAGTCTTCTTCTTCTTGCAGTCCTAAGAGAGACTGGTTTGTTGAACGTATGGTGACATATCCTAGTGACATACTAAGAGTTGCTCAGACAGACCAAACAATGACCTCTATTGTGAGGCTAAACCCGCCTGTAGCTACAACACAGCACCACTACTACATACCTAAAGTCCTTTAGGAATGCCAGGCAGTTTTTCCACGTCTAGGAGATAGTATACCTAAGAAAATATTGCATTGAATTCCATGTCAATCCTTGCTAACCGCATTTGATATACTCTTTCTCTGGAGTTGGCAAACGCAGAGCACCTCTGGGGCGAATTATTCGGGATGGTTTCCTGCTCTGGTAAACATAATAAGCAAAAGCATTATCGAAATCATTATGACATTATGAGGAGGAGGAGCAGAAAGAATAAGAAAATCTAGAAAGAAGTATTGTCGAAACACTTGCTCCAGAAACACCATTTTTGGGATTGCAAACGTTAACTCAATTGGTACAATGATCAAGTAGTACAAGAAAACCGGAAACGACTACACAAACACTGCAGCAGTACAAGAGTGAAAGGCACACAAAAAGAATGTTGCTCGTACCTCCTTTGTTTACCGGAGGTATAAAAGCGCTTGAATCGGCAAGCCTTCGGCAAACACAGTTCTTAATCTCCCAGCGAGCCAGGCGACGTAATCCCTGACAGAAATAGAGGCGTCTTGGGAGCAGAAGGGATTAGCCACGGTCCTTTCCCGTCCTCGGAGTGTCGGTGAACTTGAAGTAGTTAGGCGTTTGAGCGTCGTACCTAAAGTCTTAAGCTATCTGTTCACTGCGTACTCCACTGTTCGCAATCAAACGGCCGTGTGCTCAAACGAGGCGTGTGCGCACGCAGAACGTATAGCTATCCCGCGTAAACAACGCCCTTGCTAGCGGTATACCCGAGCCGCTGTTCAAGACTTACGTTCCTTGAACATCCAGCTTAACGAGTTGTTTGTTTTGGGCTTCTTCAAATCAAGAAGCAAAGTAACGCTCACAACTCTAACGCATTGTCCGTACCCAAGAGAGCGAGAGATAGATTTATTTACAGAAAGGCAGAGAGATCGGCCTGAGCTATAACTTGCTCCGGCCTGCTGCTCTAGTAGACACTGGGGAAAACACAATTATGAATAGTTACCGCACCACCTACCTACCTTCAAGGTCAATCTAACTGCGCACAAATACAGTAAACTTGATCCACGGATGAATAGAAGACACCTCCTCCAAAATGGAGTTCAATATTGCCGAACATAAACTAGCTACTGCCGTGCTAGTGTACATAGAACGGTGATGTTTCACGTTTGCTGAACCTTGAACTCCCGAAGGAAACTTGGAGCAACAATACAGTAAGGCACGCTAACGTTTGCCTGGCGAATTGCACCAGCTCCCTCAGGAAGATTCCCCTGGTGACTATCGCGGATGTTTTGTATTTTTCGTTCCGCTCTCCTTTGTGTGTTGAACTGTGGAAGTTTTCGTAGCCCTTAATTCGGATACGAAAAAAAAGAAAAGAAAAGAATGCCAACCTGTGCACGTTATTTGCTCCATATATTGATCCCCGTCTGAATTATCAGCTATTCATCACATCCAATTTTTCGAGTGGTTTCCAATGAAACTATTGTGCCGTAAACAAGAATTGGCTGACGGGCTAGTTGGTTCATGGTCACATAAATGCAATGCCAGAAGACGGGACAAGATAGGCAAGAGCACAACGACACGGTATTGCGTCTGTGTGCTAATAGAGACATTTAGCGTGTCCGGTATTCCGGCAAGCGTGAGCGGTTAGCCGGTTTAGCGGGGGCGTAAACGTGAGCGGCCAAGTTGGTGGCGCCAGCAGGTGGCGCAAAGCTCAACCACCTAAACACAGAGCCAATTACTATATTCTTCTTAGCTGGGGCGTAAGATTTCGACAGCGGCGTAATTGCGAACACAATTACGCCACTGCCGAAATTTGCACCAGCAGCGAAACAGAATAAGGTAGGTTACTGCAATTTTAGCTCTGTATTTGTCTGGTTGAGCTCTACACCACCAGGCGGCTTCACCGCTGCGGCCGCTCGCGTTTGCGCCCCCGACCATCCGGTAATCCGCCCAAACCGCTCCAGTTTGCCGGAATAGCGGATACGCTAAAAGTCTCTAATATTCTGTCCCGTCTTATTATTGAGAAATTCCCTGCGCTTAGTGTAACAACAAAAAAGAAGGCAATAGGGGAAAAAAAAGGAAGGCAGAAGGATAAAAAGCAGCAGGACAGAAGGGACGCCGCCTTTCGTCGGGCAGGGTGGCATGTACGTAAAACGAATGAACCGACGTAATTCGCCTCAAATAACGGCACTGTCTTCAAAATTCATTGTTTTCTTCAGTCTCAATGCAAAGGGTGCGCAATCGCTTTCTATGCGTTTAATTCCTTGTCAACTGTGTTATTACCAGCTCCAAAGGTTCATGCGAAATCATGCGCGTACCGCTACATTTGACGATTCGGTCTTCGCCATCTAGCTCGCAAACGATACGTCTGATATATTAACTTTGTTGTCCCGCTGCGCAAGACCAACTGTTTAAACAATAGTGAAGTACGCAATGTGCTTAGCTCATACTTAATAGAAACGACGTCATTGAAGCTCACTGACGTCACACAACGAAACAAAAAGTTTGTTGCAGACACGGCAGGTACAGTAGGAACTATAGTTTTTCTTTTCTTGTTCCTTTCTTTTTCTCCTCTCACCCTTTGTCGTCTTTAGAACCCGTATATCGTGCAGGGTAGCAAACGGGAAACTCGCCGCTGGTTAACCTCCCTGACTGTGCTCTCTCTCTCTCTCTCTCTCTTTCTCTCTCTCTCTCTCTCTCTCTGAGATGCAAAAAGAGTTGAATTGAGAATCACTTTCGTAACGCCGAAAAAAACTGTGGTTAAACATTTATACCAAATATTTAATAACAAAACTGGAATTGATAGGAAAAGTTACTTAATACCGCCAAATTATACATCTGGACGGACTGACCACACGTAAAAAATTAGGGAATACCAGGCCAGGACGCATCTGTATGCAAATTATTGCATACATATATATATATATATATATATATATAGCAACTACTATTGCTCAGTGGAATCGACTGACGTCTGAGTAAATGTGCAGCGTGAATCAAGGTGTATTCTTTTTCAAGCTAGTAACCCCCCTGCTGTAACGCCTTCGGGCAACGTGGGGAAATTTATGAATAAATAATAGAGAAAATTAAAGGCGCGGTAGTGTATTGACACACAACGACATCTACACGAAAGGATGGTTATGGGCAAGTGTGTATTTGCAGGAAAAAAATATGAAAGCCCTAGAACTTGATAAAGTAAGACTCATTCAGTTGCCTGATATGTCTCGCAATAGCCAGAGATAAGAGTTCCAAGCATCTCGTATATGCGCTTTCTGTGTCACCTTCAACATGTAATGAAGCTGGGATTGCGCGCATCGGGAACTTAGAACGTGAACCACTGTTCACATAGATGTCAATGTGCCGCGAACAGACAAGAGCGAATCATGACGTTGGTCGGGTGAATGAGCGAACACGTCCGACCAATTACGAAACAGCCCTTACGATCACAAAGGAAGAGAGTTAGGCCCCCGTTGCGGTTATTAGTTTCATAACACCATCAAAAGAAAAGCGCAATTCCAGTGAGAACAGTAAAGGAAAAAAATTTAAAAACAAAACACAACCCATCATACGATTATTGTCGACGCTAAGACTGAGCATGTGTTGGCAGGCTAGTTGGTTAAGCATGATTACAAAGACGACTGACACCGAAACAAAGACGAAGACGACTGACACCGAAACAATGCAGCGTCGAACTGAAGACGTCTTCATTTACAACAGGTAGTTGGCGAAGTAGCCTAAAAATGCTAATCGCATTAATACACGCAGGCGCCTCGAGAAAACCACTGACCACAGCGTGTAGATGGGACGCCACAAAGAAAGCTTCACTAAACGTCGCCTGCAAACCGCAGTCAGTTTTGTCTCGCTGGGACTGTAGAATCATGGTTCAACATATCTGACTTCATACGAACTGTGGCGCGATTGCATAGACGCCTGTTTCCGACGTAATACTTTTCTTCGTTGTCAGCTAAAAAAAGCGGGTGTTCTCGCTTCTATCAGTCGAAAATGAACGAGAATGAACCTGTGGAGTGCGCTTGCAGCAACTGAAAAGCACCGTGAAAGTTACTAGACACCGGCAGACCCAAACGTCCCTGAAGTATCCCAAGGATGCATTAATAATCGCATTAATAATCTGTGCCAGATGCACGAAAAAAACACACGCTTTCTTCTCCATTGGCGCCCCTTTAAATTGGCAATTATTATTTTTGAATGCAGAGCACAGCAGAGAGAGACAAGTGATTACGCGAAGTATCATTGTGACGTCACACAATTCCGGCACACGAAGTACCACCAAGCGCGTAGCACATATCGGCTGGCAAGCGTGTCACATATCGATTTCGCGAAAGGACACTTCGCCGCCTCGCTCAGCCGCGATGCGCAAGAGCCGAACCCCTGCCTGCAGGGGACAGGGAGGGGGCCGAGCCGCCTTACAATATTCATGCATGGTCGGAGAACCTAACGGTCCGTGTCTTCCTGTCTTGCTCTACCGGCGCACTTGTTACGCAGACGCAGCGCCGCGTGACACGGCAGCGCCTTGCCCGGGTCGCAAGGGCGGTCGCAGGTCGGTGGGGGGAGCAAGGCACCGACGCGATGATCGCGCCATCGGTGTGGTCGCTGCAAGGGCGTCGCCAAAGCTGGGAGAGCGGAACGCTCTTTTCCTGGAACACGTCGATCAGGAAACTGTACAGAGCGAAGAAACGATAATTGGCTCTATGCGGCAACCTCAATTACTGCTGACGGTCCCAGCTCGCTGGGATTACAAGGTATTTTTGCGAAGTAATCTGCACAGACAGACAGACAGACAGACAGACAGACAGACAGACAGACAGACAGACAGACAGACAGACAGACAGACAGACAGACAGAGACAGACAGACAGACAGACAGACGGACAGACAGACAGACAGACAGACAGACGGACGGACGGACGGACGGACGGACGGACGGACGGACGGACGGACGGACGGACAGACAGACAGACAGACAGACAGACAGACAGACAGACAGACAGACAGACAGACAGACAGACAGACAGACAGATAGATAGATAGATAGATAGATAGATAGATAGATAGATAGTAGTCTTATAAGCCTGTGCGACATGGTACTAAATCACTATCTTGTTTCCATCATAGATTTCAAGGGGAAGACATTACGGCGTTCCAGAGAGATTTCCCAAGAGATGTCTGCCATCTCCGTGAATCGCTTGTTTATATTATTTTTCGGCGTATCAACATGGTAAGGATGGCTACGTTAGAGCCGGCTGTTGAAAAAATTGCAAATTCGGGTCTCAAGCAACAATTGAAAAAATGAAATTTAAGAAAGAAATATCAGAACAGCGCTATGCACACACAAACACAAAGAATGTCTCTATAGGCACTAGCAGCGAAGCACACTTGTGCTGAACATAAAACGCCTACGCTAAATTAAAATCGGATTCTGGTTGTTTTGCGTGCCATAACCACATGTTTACGAGGCACGCCGTAGTGAGGGACACCGGATTAATTTTGGCCATCGGAGGTTCTTTAACGTGCACCCAATGCACGTCACCCGGGCGGTTCGGCATTCCGCCTCCCTCCCCCCCCCCCCCCCCCCCCGCCTCGATGTCGAAATACGGCCGCACGCGACCGGTATTTGATCCCGTGCCCTCGGACTTGGCAGCGCAACGATAAAAGGCTGGTAAGACGCCTGCGCTGCCTTTTAAACCAAAGTAAGCGCATCGAAGCACACTTCTATTAGCCTGTATAGCGTGCGCTCGTGTCATAAAATTCGATGCATGCGCGCGATGCGCACGGGAAGCAGCAGCTCAGCTATGTCTCCTGTCTCAAAAACACACAGTGCATTCTTCATGGACAACGAGGCGGGCTTGTCGGCAACTCATGGCGTTTTTGTTTGTGTAGCGTAGCATTGGCGCGGAAAATAAACATCATCCGAAAAGAAGCAGGTGACACAGCGTGCGCGTTGCCTTTTTTCCGCATACGTGCATCGTCTGCGTTTATACAACCATACAGTATACGCGCAACCTGCGCGTCGCGAAAAATAAATAAGACGGTACGTGGTGCGTGCTCTCGGTAAGTGCTGTGCGTACATTAAATGTCTGCGTTCGTTGTTACACGAAGCTTACCTTGTCAGCACTTATCAGCCTATGCTGTGGAAACTTAGGCCAACGAAGAGAAAGAGAGAAGGGATGACACAAAGGAAGTGAGGTTAACATCGAGGTAACTCTGGCTGATTCTCCTATATGTCGGGAAGGGGACACGGAGATAATAGGAAGAGAGGAAAGGAGAACAGATGATGTAAAAGCACCCACACAATGCAGCATTAGCAACGGCAGCAGGCAGCGTTCTCAGAGTCTATTATGCAAGCCCGCAGAACTCGACAGCTTCATCAACGCGGATATAGCCTTCCGGGAGGAGTTCTTTTGTCAGCACTGGCTTAGCACATTTCTTTTTTTCTTTCTTCCTGATATTGGACGATTGTCCAGTCCATTTGAACGTTTACATCGTGTCTCGCCACTGTCTCACGCACCGTGTAGGCTTCCTGACTGGCTGAATTACCACGACGAGAACAGACCATGTTGCACCGTTTGCGGCCCGGCGTCGCATTTACCAACTCGTATGCCTCTCTCATTAAAATGACCGATGGCCCTGTGCGTGCAACACACATGGTTGTGACGAGGCGTTCGCGCACCTCCTATGCGTCTGCCCACGCGATGCAATGCCGAGAGGCGAGTGATGCGTGCCAACGAGGGAAATCGAAATAGAGCTAAGAGGTGAGCGCAGCGAGCCATGCGGAGGGAAATACTATGGTCGTAAAGTGAAAGCATGGAAGAACGGCAGTATGGATACAAGATCAAACGGTAAGACTTTATATCATGATTTATGTTAAAAAGAAGGGTTGATGTTTGGTAGGTAATGTAGTGCACAGAACAAATAACCGGACCCGAATTGAAAAACAAAAAGAAATAGAGCACTTACGCTAGAATTGTTAGCAAGTGAAAATTTCACCAAATCTTTATGTAGGACATATTAGTGAAGGCGGCTGACCAATGGCAAAGAGCGCTTACGAACGAAAAGCTTTGCGAATTCGGCCCCATGAAATAACCCATTATAATAATACAATAAGCGCCAGGGAGAAAAAAACGCACTTGAAGGCGACGTAGAATTTTACGGGGCTAGGAGAAGGGGACATTTGTGGGCAAGCCTAGGTTCGATACCCCGAAAAAAGTAATTTCGCCTGCAGTCAAGCTTGTTAGATGATGGTGGAGAAGAGGAGCATTGTTTCTCAGACCGAACTCAAGGAGCAACTGCCGCGTTTGATAAGAGATGTGTATGTGAGGCCTATTCCATTGGAAAAACACATCATAGCCACTTACTGCTTTCCGCTGTGTTACCCCAATGCAAATGCACCCTGAATCTTGCCGTGAAGACTCCCTCTATGCCCTTAAGCCTGACTTACAACCAGCTTCAAATCCTGCTCTGTGACGCGCTCTTGGGTTGCAGGAACGTTATCGCATCGCAAGTAGATAGAATAGCGCCTGCCGTGACGCATCCCGACTGTCTGCGGCGTTGCACAGAACTAGGCGGATGACACGCGGTGAAGGGAGGCCCTATGTCACCACCATCTCTTGTCTCGGCTGCGCAGTCTGTTTGTCTCTTCCTTCACCAGCGCTGCTTGTGGTCGCGTGTCTGGCATCGCGCGCTGGGGAGACGAGCGCACTCAGCCGTCCTCGTAACACGTCCAGCTGTTACGTAAACGCTCAGGAATGCCACCCGGTATTCGTGGCAGCTGAACGACGCCAAGGGGGTGCAAAAAAAGAAAGAAAGAGCGGCATGGAACGGGAGAGTGCTAATGCTCACTTAAACGCCAGCGTTTCTACACTCTAGGGCCTCAGCGCCCTCTGCGCCATATTGCGAAGGGCACACACAGACTGCAGTGGCAAGCAAGCAGCTGCGCTGCGGGAAGGTGCGTGCTGCGATCCTCGCGCAGCTCTAGTCGTTCATAAACCTATCGCGACGAGAGGGGAGCGAGAACACTTGCGGGAGCAGAAAAAGTTTTGAGAGAAGAAAGCGGCATGAGCTATGGAGCTATTCGACGCTGGGCGAGCGGCAGAGGCAACACGGGCCGACGGTGCGGGCTCTCCCCGTGCCACCATTTCGGGCGCCACGAAGAGGACTGCGCTGTACTCTAGCACCAGCAGCAGCAGCGGCGGCGGCAACAGGGGAAGCGAGTATAGCGAGCGGGCGACTCCTCGCATCTCTCCTTTTGCCTCGTTGAGCGAGAGCCTAAAATTAGCGTAAGTTCCTCGCTCCGCGTCATAGCCGACGCGACCATCGACGATGAGGCCCACTTTCTTCCAGCGGGCTACTTCTCCTGCAGCTGCCTTCACTCCGCCCTTCCACATTCTCACCCCGTATTTCTGCTTTTACTGCTTAGCACGTTGATCTTCAGTCCTCCTCCTTTCATTTGCGCGCCCGTTATAGTTCCGTATAGTTTCTAGTTTTTAAATCGCCGTCAACTCCTCCAGCTTCGTGCTGTTTACTTTCCTCCTATCTCGGTTCTTCCTTTCTGCCGCATCCGTCGCTCTTCTTATTCTATATCTGTCCGTCTCTCTCTCTCTCTCTCTCTCTCTCTCTCTCTCTCTCTCTCTCTCTCTCTCTCTCTCTCTCTCTCTCTCTCTCCTTTCTGCAAGCCAACGCGTTCGCCCTGGTCATTTGCAGTCTTTCTAAGTGATCTCTTCCCTCAGTCCGTCGCGCTCGAAGAACTGCTCGATGCCAGAGAAGCCGCAGCCGTCAAAACACAGCCCCTCCGAAGTCGCCCCGCTCGGCTTGCCCCTTCGCTGGGCGGCGGTAGCTCAGGTTACTCCCAGGGGTGTCATTGGGGTCGTGTGCGGCTGCCGCGCGTGAAGCGCGGGGCACTCCGTGGGGCAGTCATCGAAAAACCGCCACCGCCCCACCGCGTTGGCGCGCGTTTCCCGAAAAAGATCCCTTGGGCGCGTTTCTCTCGCGCGACAGAAACGTGCCCTTTTGCAGATAAGCAGAGCGCGAGCTTTGACTGGAGCCATCGGCTGCCAAGGCGAGCTCGTCGCTCGTCTCCTGATGAGGCCACCTTCGTTATTGTGTACACGTCTACGTGTCTTCACGGGGGATGGGATAAGAAGTCGAGCTAATCGATATTAAAGTTCGGCAGCTGAAGGATGTAGGACGATACTGCGCTGTAAGTGTGTTAGAAACGATGCTTAGTTTAGTTCCGATTAGTAGGCAATGTAGCTTTAACCCTTGCTGGTCAGATTTTTTTAATGAAACAAACATTTTATCTTAACTGTATCGTAATGACGAAAGTCAGCTAAAGAATGAAAGAGAAATCCATTCCATTTTTCCATTTTTCTTTTCTTGCAATGAAATGAAGGTTTTCTCGTGAACTGCCATAAGCTCAATGTGTCTAAACAGCTGACAGCTTCGTGTACGATGTGTTCTCGCCGTTTAGTTCACGTTGAAGCGAGAGGCTGCACGAAGGTCAATTCGCGCGCTGCTGCGGGCGCTGTCTTGAAAGCGATCGTCTTACGTGACGGACGGACGGACGGGTTTCCTCGCTGGGTAGGCATAGAAATACTTACGCATTTAAAACCTCGAAGTGGAAGGAGATCCGGGTTTACTTTGACCACTTGTGGCTTTTTAGCGCGCACCAAAAGCTCACTGCACGAGAGCGTTTAAAGTAACACTTCCTTTGCGAACCCTCCCGGTCATGCTGAAAAGCTTAACGAAAAAATCAGCACATATACTATAACGACAGAGAGAGCAACGACAGGAAAGGCATGGAGGTCAACCAGACGAGCACCCGGTTTGCTACCCTAAACTGGGGGTGGGGAAAAGGGGAATTGAAAGAGGAAAGAGGCTCAGAGTGCGCACTGAGTGTGTGTGGTAGGATGCACAGGGACACTATAAACGGTCTCTTAGGCCGGTGCACTTCAAGTAGTGTACTAGTGCACGAATCGCTTTTCGTGCCAGTGACGACTGTGGCCCCGGTCCGAGTATCTTTGACTCGGTGAACGGTCTTGAGTCCAATCTGTTTAAAGTTGTCCTCAGAAAGAGGCCTTGTACGTCGTAGCGAGGGCAGGTACATGATAGGTGCTCGATGGTTTGCTCACACCTACAGGAGTCGCACATCGGGCTCTCGGCCATTCCGATACGATAGGAGTACGTGTTCGTGAACGCCACTCCCAGCCACAAGCGGCACACCAAGCTTGTTTCGCCGCGAGAAAGGCTGGATGGCAGTTGTAGCCGTAGAATGTGGTCTAGTTTATGCAATCGGCAATTGAAGGCACTTGAACTCCACAAATCTTGCGACTTTTTGCGTGCAAGCAGGCGAAGTTCACTGGCAGCGTCCAGCCTCACCAAAGGTATTGGACGCATTTGGGTGTCTTCGTGGGCAGACCGGGCAGCTCTTTCAGCAAAGTTGTTGCCGACGATGCCACATTGAGCAGGAATCCATTGAAAGATGATGTTGTGCCCTGTTTCCAGAGCATAATGGTGTGCTTCCCTGATGTCGGATATCATCTGCTCGTAAGGTCTGTGATGTAATGCAGACTTGATGCTTTGAAGAGTTGCCTTAGAGTCACAAAATACAACCCATTTCTCTGTCGGCTCTTCGGTGACGTACGTCATAGCGACACGCATGGAGAGCTGCAAGTTCTGCCGACGTGATGTAGCCATGTGTGACAATCTGAAGTTAACTGTAACCTGCTTAGCTGGAACGACGAATGTTGCAGTTGAGCTGGTAGGTGAGGTCGAACCGATGGTACATATATGTGTGCGGTCATGATACGTCTGGTACAGTAGCAGGAGCCTCAGCTGCTTCAGAGCCGGAGATGGATGATTGGCCGTTGTAATTCCTGGAATAGCAAAATTCACTTGAGGCTGTCGCAGGAACCACAGAGGAAATGAAGGCTTCGCAGCCGGTGTAAAAGGTGACAGTATGATGAGCGCTAATGACTTTCGAAAAAATTGCTTGAGGTCTCTCGGCTGGTCCTACGCACGTGTTTAGGGCTGCCTCCGAGCATCTCAACAGCAGCAGCAAGTGCTATCGTGGGAGACATTATGATCCAGAAACACGTAGCTGTCGACTTTCTCAGAACGCACATGCACCATCTGTCTATAACGAACCGACCTCTATAGCTATCTGTACTGCCCCTTCAGCTGCGCAAGTGACCGGTGCTGTGGTCTGCGGAATTACGGCATGAAACAAAAATGGCACCTAAAGGCACAAATTGCGCGCGCTACAAATTTCACTATAAATGCCCTTGCTGGAACAAACAAACGCCTTCTTCGGTTGCACAGTTCCTCTATTATAGCGAAGCTTTCTTCCCTTCCCTTCCCGGGGTTTGAGGCGTCTATTCGCTCCGTTTCTAACCGAGAAAAGCGCGCCGATCCCTAAGAAAGTGTAACCGAAACTGCGCTGATCGCGAAGGCAACGTAATCCGCGGTCGCGTTTGTCACGTGGTTAAGGCTGCCGCGTATTGCCATCGTGCTTTCCAGGCACGTAGTGGCTATGCTGCGCACGGCTCTCTTGATGGTAACGAACCCCAGATTTTTTCCTAACGTGAACATATATATATAACTTGCGTCTTAGTTTCTGGTGGCGCACTTCAATTTACAGAGTAATTAGGACAAAAAGCACACATGATTCGGCTGTTTAAACTCATGGGCTGCTTATACATTACTCTCCACACGTTTGCGCGTAATCGCTGGTGCTCGCGTAAGTTCCATAATATACACCACTATTCGCGTCGCGCTCGCAATCTGATTACAGACTAATACCCCTGACACACGGGCAAAACTAAAGTCCTTTCCAGTAAACCCCTTTTGCTACTCTGAAGGACCCTTTGCAGAAAGGAGTTGCGCCGATGACACACGGCACCGCACTGAACTTCTTTAGGTAGTTCCTCAGATGAACGCCGCAAGAAAAATAGCGCTGGCTGTTAAAGCCACAAGAGAGAAAACATTCTTAAAGAGCTGCGTATATAAATATACTTAGCTACTGTAGAACCTAAAAATATATTTTTTTCATTGTTGATGGCTAATAATGCTTATAGTCGTTTATTTTATTCGCGTTTTTGCGTTGTTAGCAGCCATTTAACTTGGTCCAGCAACTATGTGCAGCCGGTGTTTTGCCGTGCGTGCTGTTTATTCTGGTGATGCTCACGTTTCTGTCGTCCTTTTTCACGTCTTTGTCGTCCCTTCCTTCGTGCGCGCAGGCGTAACGCGTTTAATTCTATATGTTATTCCAACAACTGTGGTTTCTTCTGGCTATTTCCTGCGGGCGCTGATTGTGCAGTCTCCATCTCGCGACGTGAACACACCACATGCGCGCAGCAAACCAACGTTACTAGATTATTTCAGCAAACGACGACACTGCCGGAATTCAACATGGTGGCACTAGCGACGTTATGCGAGCGTTTGAGAGTATAGCTAGACGAAATCTTCACTATTCGACAAATTGTATTACCGCTAGGAATTAAAACATTTTCGCAAGGTAAAAAAAAATACCTATGGGCACCGTAGTTGTGTGGCAGGTTTCCTTCTATTGAAGAGTTGTGCAAGCCGTGTGCGAGAGTAACTCCTTTTCCGCTCGAAAAGTAGTTGCGCGATCTCCTTTCCCGAAAAGGAACTTTGTCGTAAAGGAGATACTCCTTTGTCGTGTTTCACTGCACTCGAACGCCTTTCCCGTAGATGTCCCCTTACCTAAAGGACTTTAGAGTGCCCGTGTGTCAGGGGTATTAGTTCCGTCGCTGTCGACAACATTCGAGAAAATTCCGATACATGAAGGTGCGTCTTGCGCCGAGGGATAACTTTGTAACAGCGGCTTGGTGGTGAGACGTGGTGACCGGGAAAAAAAATAATAATGTGCACGTGTCAGTATTGTATGCGACGAGGTCCGAGTTCGGAAGTGAATTTGTGCATTTCGATGTAACCGAGTGGGTTAACGAACTTCCGTACTGCGTTCACGTCGCCAGTTCGCGCGTGATTAGGCAATGTTTATAGACTGCCGAGAAACGAACAGACCTCGCCGTCAGGTGCGGCTTGGTCAAGATCGAAAGCAACCAAATGTATGCGAAGGATGCCAGCAGTAATGAGGGTAATTAGACTCTTCATTCACGCCAATTAGGCTGCTATTCGGAACCCGCTCACACATGCGCGCCCAGAGAAAGCAAAAGGTAAAAAGCATGCTCCAAGCACGTGGCTCTCTCATCCATCTGGAAGGTCCAGCGAAACCGCCGCTGTTTATTTTGTTCCTTTCTTTCTTTATTTTTGCTTTTTTTGTGATTTAACATTTGCTGCGCTTCATCCGGACGTAATCAAATAAACAATTACAGTGCTAACCGAAGTTTCTTAATTGGTTCCTCGGTTGAACCGATTGCACGCTTCCTTCCGGTCGCAGGGACGGCCTTCCTTCCGACGCTTCAGAGCCTTCGTATGCGGCTCCTTGCAACATGCTCACAAAAAAAAAAAAAAAAATGCCTGGCGGGGTTAACTCAGAAAGCATGCGGTGAAGCACGAATATCAGAAAGACCCACAAAACGAGAAGATAAGTGACAGGTTGAGTTCGCCCCCCCCCCTTTAAAAAAAATACTTGCATCGCACATACCAAACTGATGATTCAAATTAAGAGGGGTGGAAGAAAATCAAGAGACAAAGAAAAGGGGTGCGCTAATGATGCCCTTTTTACTGCACCGTTTCGGAAAGCAGCGATACTTTCCGCATCGTTCACGGGGTCCTTCAAGAGCTCCACCCCTTCCTCGGCCTGTACGAGAAGGGGAAGGCGCCTCCCCGGCGCCACGCATTGCTAGCGTTTCTGCTTTTGAGGCAGTGGGCTTTCAAGTGCAGACGATGAGGAGACGTGCGAACCGATGAGAACTCGGATCACGCGCTGTCGTTAAGGTGCATATGAGGTCGTAGTGCGAACGGAATTGGTGGGCGCTAGGGGGGGGGGGGGGGGGTGTAGGCTTCATGGTGGGTGCGTGCCCCATTAGGCTGATGTGGACTCTTGCGGCGTAACGTGGCTATTCATCTGCCCTTCTTTTCGCACTCTCTCTTTAAGACGCCGGCCTCCTAAAACCCTCCTCTTAAGTCGCTCGCGAAATGGCTAATTCACACGCGTTTCGCTTTTATGCACGCTTATTTCGGATTTTTTTTTCGTAATCTTGATACGAGCGCAATGACTCTAGCGACGATACAATCTGGACCCCCGCCTCGATATATGGGGAGTCTTTAATGTAATGCAATGTAAATGAAGTTCTGGCGAATTTGCATTCGTTGTAAATGAAGTTCTGGCAATTTGTATTCTTTGGTCGAAGCGTCTTATCGCAACGGGGTCCGCGCGAAGACTTTCAGACGACTTTGAAACCATCGTTAAGTGTCAGTTTAGCGTCTCGATTATGCATGTTAGATTTTGTTTCTTAATTGCTCGCGTACTTTTGCGCCCGCGTAACACCAGCGTCGCGTTTTGTGCGCAGGGCTGTGTGTAGCGCTCCGTGGTATTGTTTGGCAGCCCGTTAAATAATCGTTAACCCTCTGTAGAGGCCTGCCGCAAGTTTGATTACGTCTTCGACTCATGAGGCGTATATTAAGAAAAATATCCCACTGTTTCATAATGTAAGCACATAATAAAACAACGGATTTTGCAATAGCCTTTGCTGGTGACATATCAATACGACACCAGTAAAGACCTATCAGTACGACACCGGCGCGTCTCGACGGAGCAGAGCAGGCGAAACGGAACTGCTGCCGCGCTAGTGCGCCAGGTGTTGCGTGAGGGGAGAGGGCAACACTGCGACGCCACGTCACTCTAGCTCTCGGAAGCCGGCGTACGGTCCGTCTCTCTCTCTCTCTCTCTCTCTCTCTCTCTCTCTCTCTTCTCACGCCCACTATATTTATATGCTGCGCGCGCCTGCCGGCCTTGGTGGCCGCTGCTGCTCCTCGGTCTCTCGTCGCGCAGGAGGTCGGTGGCGTGCGGCGTTGGCACCGCAGGCTGCTGCTGCTTGCTGGCTCGGGCAGCACGTACCGCTATGGTACATCACACGCAGCGCAAAGATCCAAGCATCACTCAGCGACTTTCAATTGTACATCAATGCTTTCGCATTCACAACTCATAAGAAGAGCCTAGGTGTCCTCGGATTTTCCTTTTTCTTCTGTCAAGCATAGCCTCTTTGTAGGCAGCCTATATGAAGTGTAGTGTTGCACTTTCTGACTACTGTCTAAGATTTGTTTCCTGGAAACATCCTTTTGGAAGCCTACAAATTACGGAGAACGAAAGCAGCACATTTGCTAATGACTTGCGCTTGTACATGCCTCATTTAAATACATAGCAGATAATACAAACCAAGCCTGCAAAACAAGAGAAATTGGTATAATGCAAGGATTCCTTTCGCTCGATTCTATTCCTTTCTTGCCATCCACAGTTCATGGCCGGCCAATCTCATGGCGGAACGCTGCCAGGGCCACTGACGAAGCGCGAAAAATAATAGAGCTCATTGGAATAGAATGGCAACATTGCCCCAGCCCAAAAACATGCTACAATAAGTCGGTGACAGTACGTAGGCAGTGCCTTGCTCTCAAAGGTCAGGAGGAACACGAGGACAGATTATATAACTAAGAGGAAAAGAGGATGGTAGGTAGAACGTGCCTCTAACACGCTCTCCCTACCCTAAAACGTACTCACACACGCACATCTCGAGTATTCGCGTTCATGCCGCGCATGTTGTAAATACGAGCCAGAATCTGTGCTTTGCGCAGCGGGGCGGACTTGCGTAAGCGTATCACGATTCTTTGTTTGCGAAAACTGCGGCAGTAAGTTCGAACGACTCTCGCGATGCTTGGAGAAGCTCTTGCGAAAGTTCGAAACCACTCTCGGTTGGGATAACGGGGCAATTCCGCCTCTCGTTCCGTCGGTGGCCATGCCCGAGTCCTACATACCTGACTGAACAACGACAGCTCCAATTGAACGAACATACAAAAAGAAAAAAAAGATAACCGCGTTTGTGAGTTGAGACTCATTAGGACTTGTTGAAGAATTAAAGAGGGATTAGGGAGAAAATCCTCAAGGCGTGTGGCCCCTAATGCCTCCAAACAAGTTTATTTCAGGCTTAATGCCTCTACCACTGCCCTCATCCTCTGACGCGACGAAACAGTTTCTATTCTACGTCCCTCTTACGTCCCGCCCCCCTCTTGTTTTTTTTTTCTTGTTCCTCCTTTGTATTTAATTATTATGTTCAACGCTCCTAAAAACGGGACAGAGGCTTATGGGGGACGCTGCAGTAAGGTACCACAGGTCAATGGGTTTCTTTAGCGTGCATCCAAAAAACAGTACACGAACGCTCTTTCATTTCGCCCCCATCAGGATACGGCTTCCGCGGTCGGGTATCAGAGCCTGTGAGCCCGTGCTCAGCAGCGCAACGCCATGGCCATTGATCCACCGCGGAAGGTTGTCCCCGAAATAAGAGAATCCTTTTTAATGCGAAGCGTTATGTACCTCATTCCCAGCACTTTGCGGCAGGTAACTAGGTTCGGGTTTTTTTCACAATGATAAAAATGAATTGCCGGTGCTGGGACTGGACCCCCGGCCTCCTAGCGTAACAAACTGACTTTCTAACTATTATACACCTGCTTCATTATTTTTTCTTTATTGAATTAGCCCATAACCGCACGCATACATCTCTCGTGTCACTGCCGACTACATCTCTGAGATGACCTGCGCGTGCGTCACGCTGCATAGCACCAGCGAGGGCACGTGCTCGGGAGAGCACTGGCACGCGCGCCAGGTGTCTCTATAGGTCGCGTATGGAGGGATAAAACGTGCCAATAATATCCAACCTTACCGCTGTCTTTCGCGTGTGTCACGCCTCTTATATAGATATATCAACAAGTCGGTTATTAAAGCGAGAGCACGTCAGTTTCTCTCAACGTCGCTCGTGGCAGTTAGCGCTTGGAGATGCTGCGTTAGACGGCACCCCCGCCTTCGGGGCGGGCACGCGGTCCCCATTTCTATCCTTGTAGCACTACATAGACGCTGTGCGACAGTGTATCGCCTTCTGGATCAATCCGGGTATAGTGGAACAGGCTGTAACGTTTCTCCACCAGTGTACAAAAAAAAATTCATTCGTCATGCTTTATCCCAGTGACCGCCATACTAACGACGCTGTCGTCCTGCTGTTGTCGTCACACACACGCTCGGGTCACGCAAATACAATAAACACGCTCTAGGAGGCAACGCATCGCAGAACCTCAGACGCCGCTGTGTATAGTTCGGTATACCTGCAAAATGCTTCGCATAACATCGATCCCCATACTGCAGAGGATTTGCATGGTTTTTTTTTTCTTTTTTAAAGAAAACGGTAGGATCCGCTTTGCGCACCACATACTGCGCTTGACCATAGCTGAGAGCACCTTATGCGCTAATGTTGAGCGCAGTTTAGAGGCACAAGCAACGGTTTTGCTGAGTGTTCGCACACCAGGGACACGTGTATTGAAGAAGGTGTGAGCTGGAGTGATAGTTCACGTCGCCTGCTTTATCGACGTTAAGCTGTTGTTCTGCGCGTGCGTCGCAAGTAGCGTGTGGTGGCTTCACGAAACGTTCAGCACAAAGCCCTTAATTAAACGTGCAATCTGTTGATTTCAGGGCGATTAAGCGCTAAGCGAAACGAAGTCATTTTCGGTTACATCACCTGCAGCGCTTCGTTGATTGACTAAGCCACAGGACGTGGTTGTGATGAAAAGAATTGCACGCCTCCCGACAGCGCAGCGTTGTTTCCGACCAGCTTCCGAGCCTCCGGTGACAATAAGCTTTCCGGAAATTGGCGAACATGTATTGTTCGCAGCGGCAACTCCTATATGGCTGCCCCTATTCGCGATCGCGTACCTACTAGCTTCGACCCACTGCGCCTACATGCACTATACCATGGCTACGCGTGAACGAGTGTTTATCTACTTACTCGTTCGTAGGTACTTAACGACTGCAGTTAAATGAAAATTCGCGTTCTTTCGAAGCACAGTTTCGCTTTCCTTCGACGCAAACAAAACACCACGCCTATACACCGGCCTGGCTTCGCTGTCTCTCTAAGCTCCAGGCACCTCTTAGCTATACGGCGACAACTGCGCACTCTTTCCGTCGTCGTTCCCAGCCACATTAAGTGGTTAATGAGGAAGGGGAGGACGACGAAACGAAGACGGGGAAGAGAGTTGTCCCATCGCCCCAAAAGGCGGCAAGCCACTTGTTATTCGCCCACGATGCAGTTCGGCGGCTGAGGGTCTGAGTGCCAAAGCAATTCCGGCAGCCGTGGGACGATCGACACTCCCAGCTGACGCGGAACACCGCGCGCTCTCAAGTGAGGCAGCGGTAGCGGCGGCGTGATGAAACGATTTGCCAGGCGCAACCGAAAAAGGAGCCGTACGTGATGCGTTGTGCAAGTGACTAATGGAGCGTTTAAAGAATTCCATCTTGCCCAAGAGAGTATTCTTTTTTTTCTTTTTTTTTTTTTGAGGAGTCGTTTGCCCAGCGTTGTTTCAACTGTGGGCGAGGCCTTCTATAGCAGAGCACTTGCAGCGCAGTACCGCCTTCATAACTTGTGAAGACCTGCGTTCCGGCCGCACTTGATAGGGCGACATTTCTAAAGGCCGCCTTTCACCTTAGTAGAGCTACTAAAGCAGCAAATTTGCTTGAGTTAACCTCAGATTGTGTACCGGTGACAGTGTGTCATCCGCGGCTTCTTCTCTGACAAGCTCTGATAAAATTATTTTGATCTAAGCGACTCTTACAACCCCACGCTGTACAGACCTGTGATGTGTGATGGTTTCAGTGACGCGACGAGCACTGTGCAGGCGATCATGTGCAGAGTATGGGTCGTGTTCACAATAAACGTAATTATTGGAATTGTTCGGAAGAGCAGGTGTGGACCAATCGAGATAACGTACATATTACAAGCGAAGGCGGCCTGCCAGTGGGCATACAACATTTACGACATGCAGCGTCGTACATTCGGCCCCAGATTTCTCTTCTTCTTTTTTTTTTACCACTTTGACTTTCGATAAATGTCTAGGAAGCAAGTATGAGAGCAGTAACAAGCGGACATTTGAAACACTTGTCGAAAGAGCTTTGTGTAGGTCATACATGTAAATGAGGTAACTTTCTCTGCTGTGAAATCGTACTCTGATATTGTTATCCGGACCATCAAGAGAAACGGCGCGGTTTCTGAAGCACGTTAAGAATTATGAAGAGGCACTAAGCTTTTTTCAATCGCTTCCTTCCTTGAGTCCATTACGCTGCCATCTGCTCTTTTCAAGATCAAACCCAGTCTGAGAAAAGTGCCTAATGTACCACAGCTTCATTCGCAATCTCTGCACTGCAACAACTTATTACAACTAATGCCGTACGGTAGTTCCATGATTACATGGAATCATCAATTAGTTGAATGATCATCTTGCAGTTTCTGGCGACTGATACACAGTATTACGGGTATCAATACGTGCCACTGCAACTTTTACAGCAACACAGGAAAGGACTCTAACATAGATCTAAGTTACACGGCAACGCTTTATTAGTACCGTTTGATTACAGCAGTCCTCCGATGCATGTGCACATATATATATATATATATATATATATATATTTGCGTTACCGTCATTCATTGTCATTTTCCTGTGCGTGCTGCTACAAGGCGATAACTACTGCGTTTTGCACGTGATGGTAACGGCGATTAAAGTAGTGATCGAATGCTCTTGAGGTCAACATGCGCTAGTAGCGCACCGTGACATGACGTACGAGTCGTTGGACCAATGCTAAACATTCATAATGAAGTTAAGTATCTCGCGTTCGCATAATAAAACGTAGTAAAGCGTCGCCTCACATATGGTACAATTTGCAAAAAACGTGACGTCCTTCTTCGCCTCATTTTCAAAGTTAGCTTTCTTTTTTGTTGTTTTAGACTAAGGTTCTGATATGAAGATTACGAATTCGGTCCATCACCAATAAGAATGAGTTCCCCAGGCTTATTCGATAACATGTTTCGCCTTTAGCGAGTGCGGTTTAAGTGTCATAAGGCTTTCTCGCGAAGGAGTAAATGAGGCACACTTCGAAACTCGTGTCACTCGTTGCAAACGAGATTAGGACAATTGAAAGGCGAGCGTGTACACGTCGACTTTGCCACGGAAACGAAAACGTAGGCACGCATCAGCGGCTGACTGCACCATCGCAGGACTTGCTCCTCAGGGCATCGCTTGAGAAGCGCTGCCTTCCGTGAAGACATCTCAAGCTGGTTGTCCCGCCTCATGTTTGTGCAAGCCAGTTGGCGTTCTTCCAAATGCTCCCCGCATATTCTGCTCTGTGTTTCCGGAGTAACCACGGCGCCGACATCTTGGACGACGACTATACCACATGGACGCGAACGCTTGCGCCTGTGTTCGCAGTATAGTCCTGGCTCTTCGCATTATAATGTCATCATTATTCTGCACGGACTAGTCCGCCGATCTGCAATTCCGTCTCCCGGTGCCTCTTATCATGCCATCGGCAGTCGTGAAGCTTTGATTCGTTCTTAAAATATCAGGGATTATAGGATGGGAGCGAGTGTGGTATGCTCTTAATTGAGGTGTGAGAGTTGAAACAACGGCGCCAGTTTGATGAATGCGTTTGGTGGCCACCAATATGAACGACGTGATAGGGTTTGAGAGAACGCGCTCATATCGATAGTTCTTACTGGCTAATTGAGAAAATAAGTGTAATTTTATTCTTTTTTTTTATTTCTTGCATTCTTACGTGCTCACGAGGGCCCATATATACAAGACGCTCTTACGACAGAATTCTTCGAAAGGACATTTATCAGCCAATTCTAATGCTAAACACATCATTAGCGAATGTTGCCAGTGGCGAAGAGGACTTACGATGAAATCCTTTCGAACTCGACCCCAGGACCCTTATTCACAAAAAAGCTTTTGCGCTGGAGTATTTCGCCTCCAGTCCTGATGCTGGTCATATGATTAGCAAAGGGGGCCAGCCACTTTCAAAGAGCACCTACAAATTAAAATATTTCTGAATGCAGCCCCATATGACGAGCGTCGCAACCTTGAGATGGAGTCTGTCCGCTCACCAACCGCGTAAGAGAAGTCATCTCTACAGCACCCGCTAACGAGCTTCAGTTACGAATTTCCGATCGCACGGAATCAGCTTAGCAATACAGCTATTATATAATATCTAAGCAGTATAGTCACAGCTCAGCAGCCGCAAGGCTACTTATCACGAAAAATGAACAACGCTCGCACGAGAAAGAAAAAGGCAAAGCGGTAGGAGAAACAAAGAAGGCATAGATAACACGATATGTTCGTACGTTACGGGAACACGTGCGTAAAATAACGCGGGAAAAGCCACAATTTTGATCTTTTTTTCTCGGTAGTTTCGGGTACAGTGTATTTCGGTGCTGGGGGCTTTCGTACACATGCGGGAAGCCCGAAACGCTGGAGCACCTATTTCGCAATGGCCCTGCGTCCTCGCCAAAGCGGCCGACGCTGGCTCATATTCCGAGAGTCGACATGCAACCGCTGTCCGGGGTTGCGGTTGCGTGTCCACGAGCACGCTATGCAACCCGTAGGTGCGAAACGGCGGCCGTGTCATAATTTTTGCATGGCAGGGAAGTAAACAGGCGGCTCTGCGGAGAGTCGCTGTATCATATGCTTTTACGTAGGCATCATTTCTCTCTCAGTGCAGAGCATAGATCACGCAAGCTCCGGCCGACCTCCCTGCTTTGGCTGTAAATAAGTTGTATCCTTCTCGGTCCCTACATCACGCATCGGCGCGCTCGTAAATGCTAAGCTGTGCAGAGGCGGGCGACAGCCAGTGCCGTGTCGCACTGGTTATTCATGGCCCACGACTTTGTGACCACAGGCAACATGTTCTTCTGCATTATTTCGCTCAATCTCTAGAATACACCAAAATTTTTACTTTCCGCTTTCAAAGCAAACACAACTCTAACACTCGGCGCCGGTTAAGTCTTGCTGACCTGTAGGCTTCTTTCAGCTTTTCACATGCGATAGGCTATAGGCTAAGCTAGGGTAGGATAGGATAGGATAGGAAGAGATGGTAAGGGATGGGATGGGATGGATATGATGTGTAAGGATGGGATCGAATGGGATTGTATACTGCATAAAGATAAAACAAAATAGATAAACGGTTCTGCAGCTTCACTAACGGCTTATTTCGATCGTGTAGCTCTTCAGGGCCATGACGATAATGACCCGGGGCAATATGTAACGGTTGACATTAAGCCGCAGCATGAAAATCGGAAATGCTTGTGTGCCTCATACCAAGTCGCGAGCGCCCAGAACTCGCTGGAACGCCTCGCTGCACGTGCAGTGCCTAGACACTGAGATCCGTGGCGCCACACGTTTCGGAGCGCACGGCCCCGTGACCCCGAAAACAGGAAGCTAACAAGAGTGGCGCTTAGGAGGAGGGTGAAAGTTGGAAGCGCGGTAGAAACAAGGAAAGGCGTCGACGCAAGCTGGAGCTGTACTCTTCGCTCATCGTTAGGGAACGAACGGCGCGGCTACTATACGCCATCGTAAAAGGTGCCCGTAGCCGCTCGCTCCCCCCAAAAAAACCTTTCTCACTTTCTTTTCCTCCTCGCCAGCGGCGCCACATCGATCCGATGCCAGCATCGATCGCCGCGAGTTGCACCCGCTGCACGGGCGTCAAGGACGAATTCCCGAACGCGGCCGAGTGTTAGCAGGCGCCGCTTGGCGCGTCACCCGCAGCTGCTGCATGACTGAGCACCCAGATGCGCGCTCAGGTTCACCTGCTGCAATTTGCCGGCCTCGTGCGTTCGCAAGCAAAAGGCAACTGCCCGCAGAGCGAAAGCAGCGTGGGGCTTGATTTCTCATGCAAGTGGAGTAATTCCTGGCAGCGGCAGCACATTTACTGCCATATATATATTCGTTCTGTCGAAGCCATTTTCTCGGATCACTAATTACAAAACAGCGCCCTTAGCGTTACTAACATGATACTTGCATTAATGTGCCACGCTCTGGTTGCATAGTTTCAATCTTTCTCTCTCTCTCTCTTTTTTGATATATTGACACATGTTTTGCCCCGGAAAGGCGTATACAGCGATACCTACGCGCCATTTCTTTCAATAACGCGCGTTGGTGAGCTAGTTGGTACATGGCTTGGAAAACGAACAGCGCTAAAAACAGAACTCAACAAGACACCGGAAAGTGCGCTGTCTTGTGTCATGGTGTTTAGTCCAGTTTTAGCGCAGTTTGTTTTCCGAGCCATGACCATACTGCGTAATGCCGTTTTCATTTTCTCGGCGTCCGAATCCTAAGAAAATTGGGAAGCATAATTTAGATCACATCCGCATGTGTTGAAGACATTGCATGGTATTCGCCAGTTTTCATGGGCCCAGTGTTGCATTCAACGTCAGCGCTGATTCAGAGTGTATATTAGGGCCAGCGCGAAGGACCGCAGGGCAATGAAAAAAAAATGATGAAAGAGTCGTTGAACAGAAAGCTAAGATTGCATTTACGAAGTGCCGCATTAACAGCCTTCAATCGGCTCAATGCTGCACGAACTAGTCGCAGACTCTGGAAGTTCCCCGAGTGTCATTTTCAGGACCCCATCATACCGCGAGTGGGTGGACTCGAAGAGCTGGGAGGTGCTCATGTCATCCATCGCAACGTGCGGCGCCGCGAAACTTGGTTATGGCTTGAACATCTTCTGCCCCTGACGTTGGAAGTCACCACCGTTGGCGGTAGTGCGCATGAGGGGATCCTACATGGACTGCGCAATCGTGAGAGAGAGCGCTGCGCCAGGTAATGCGCTCGCTTGCACTACGATAAACCCTATACGAACGTGTCATTTACTGAGCGTGCGATCTGGTGAGGAGAATCGGAGGACGTACTTAAGATCAATTTTTTTCCAACAAATGAGGAACGAATTCGCGCTCTGCGAATCAATAACACCTCTTCCCTTACTTCATCTTTTCAATTGCTTTTATGCACTTCTGGGTGGAACTACTCATGTTCTCGTAGTTTACGATGTATGCGCTGCTGTTGTATAACATCCTAAAGGGAAGACGGTAACAGCGCGTTCGTTAGTTGAAAAGAAATTTGAGATCGGACAGAAAGCACAGGTGCTCTTATTTGCCTTGAGGCTCTGATCTACGATCACTTATCAAAACGCACAATATGGTAAAGAGAAGCTTGAATGAGAACTATAATGTCTGGAGCCAAAATTTCAGTTCCGCGGTCATTGAAAGGAGTCTTCAGTCGTTTGTCCTCTTAAGTTGCCGCTGCAACGGTCAGCGGAGGGTGCCGCTAAGCGGTCCTGTCCCTCACTTTTCTCTCGCGCAATCTTATCCGCCAGGCTCAATGGAGCCTTGGGAACCCTATCTGCAGGAGTCTTGCTCTTCAGATTGATACGAATGACCGACCTTTATCCCGGTAACAGATGCGTCGTAATCCGGCAGAGCGCCGCGATGTCCTATATCTGTGACAGGGGATTTACCAGGTCCCTGGGGCCACGGGTTCATTTCGGCGAGCCCGGGTCCAGAAAGACCGGCGATCGAAGGGACCACTTCTCTGACTAATAATTGGTGTCCACGCGTGTCCCCACCGGATCCTCGGTTGCTTAACACTAAAAATTTTCACGCCCGTAAGAGTGTTGTCTTGTCCCATGTCAAACACCCTTAAACTTAAGGCCATCAAAAAAATTGCATCGAACACGACAGCGAGCTCGAGCTACAGCAGCGATGAGAGAAGTCGTAGTTGAGAACTGCGTAATAATTCTGGCCACCTCGTGTTGCGCATTCAAATATCTGGCGCAAAATTTTGACAATGATAGCTATCAAAATTTATTTCATGATGTTATCGCGTTGTCTGTTGCAGCTACCGTCATCTTCACTTGCCACAAAAAGTCGCCAAATGCCAAAAAAGAAAACTTCAATTATCCTTATCAACGATCTGGTATTAGAATTTAACGGTGAGGATGTTAGCCTTGGGACTAAACGAGCACCTTTAAGACCCATAAGGGTGTGATGCTTAGTGTAAATTGTCGCACTATCCTCGCCATTTAAAGGTGAGGATGTTATCCTTGGGACTAAACAAGTACCTTTAAGACCCATAAGGGTGTGATGTTTAGTGTAAACTGTCGCACCATTTGGCTTTTCTTGTTGCCTTGATAAGGTATAGAAGTGCTGGAACTGGGACTGTAGTTGCTAGAACATACTTAGTTCGTACTCCTGCTTGTGCCCTGTTCTGTGTTTTGTGTCCAAAACTGCGCAGTACGAAAACTACGTAAGCTACAGTAAGGTAATGATAACAGTCAGCTCATGCCCAATCGCGACTACGTTTAACGCAAGTGAACGAACGAGGTGCGTTTCAGCCTGCGCACAGCTTTCTTTCTTTTTTCTAATTCGACTAAAACTAAAATTGGTGATGAGCACGCCGTAGTATTAAGTCAGAATGGCGGTAGAAACCGTGGACTCGAATGTCATGTGACAGAGCGTGCCATTCGAACACGCGTGCACTGCGATCACAGAAGATATGCGAGCCTGTTCCACTCGCACCGCTGCATGCTTGTGCATTTAAAATTGTATGTAAATGCTAGAATGCTTGCATATAACTTACGGGCGCACTTGGCTGCGATGAACACAACCAGTCGTAACGACACACAGCATTTCCCGTTGTATATCTAATTTATGGTGGGCGGCGTCGTCAACGAGCAAATCCTAAGCGAACGAGAATCCTCTCGGCTCGTGTCGGTCACCTTGTGCACCTATTTCTTCGTACTTCATGGCTTATCCTTTTTGGTCCAGCTTAAGTTCTAGCTAATGGAGATTGTTTGTTTTCTGCTTGTTTAAGGCTCATTAATTTAACAGTACACTTTTTTTACTTTCGTTTGCGTGTCGTCAACTTTTGTCGTGCTTTAGGACAAGGAAAATAAAGAGAGCGCTGGAGTGGGCTTTCAGGAGGAGGAACGAGTAAGGCTCGCAGACAAACATACGAGCGCTGTCTGTGTGTCTTACTCTGTCCTCGTCTTCAAAGCGCGCCCCCTGTACAGTATGCACTTTAAATTCGCCCGTGAAGCATCACTCTGAAAATAAATTGCGAACGATGCTGTATAGAAAGTAGCAAGCAGTACGGAACGTTTTGATTACAGTATTATTCGTGGTAGCGTAAGCAACGTCACATAGTGGTTAATATAAATTATCCTCTCATTAGTTTGAAATCATCTTTATTACAATGAATGCAATGGTGTGCTCTTCTTATACACTCTCATAGGAGATGAGGAGGCAATGAACAAACGCCAGAGTCATCTTTTACGCCTAACAGAGCACTAACAGCAAGTCTGGTCGCAACGTTTGGATTAAGTGAATCGTCATTTTCGTTTGCTTTCTTCTTTTCTGGGGGAAGGGGGGGGGGGGGGATTCAGGACTGTCGATTTCGCAGTCAAAAGCTTTCCAGACAGATTTGCTCAGTCCAGGCTCGGCTTTGTTCTTTTGTTTACTTTAGCGCTGTATGGCTGAAAAGGATTGCCTGACCCGAAAATATCGTAAACAGCAGGCGCCACGCTACTACTTTACTTTAGGCGCATTACTTTCTCAATGTTTGTGTAACTGCGCAAGCCCTCTTTGATCGCAGACCATTTTCAGAGCAAATCATTTTGTAATTTCGACCTCGCAGATAATCGCAGCAGAGTGCGGTGACAGCATTGCTCCAATCTTTAAGGACAACAGACCGGCACAGACGCCTTTAGCCCGAATCGGCTTTCACTGCGCTGCACGAAACCTGGGACCCTCTAACGTAGAACTATTTTACTCTGTTTTTAATCCAATCTTCTGAGGCGAAAATTACGTAAGCGCCGACGCGAGTGTCTTGGCAGCGACCCGCAGCGTTGTTTGAACCGCCAAATCAAGTGCTCTCCTCGTTTATAGGTCCCTTTTCTTTGCTTTCAAAGCGAATAGCATTGCCTACCCTGACAGGTATTCCTTATCCAATTGGCTGACAAGGGGAGAGGATCACGCAGAAGTGGAGAGGGTTTCGGTGGAAGCAAGGTAGCGCAATGAAAGTAGACAACCGGATAAGAAGGGCGGTGCCGGCGTCTGCGATTGGCCTACTTCCCCCTGCTTAGCTTGCGGTGGCTGGTTGGTTGGGGTGGTTGCTTGGTTTATCCTTCCGTTGCACGCTGCCGTGCAACGGAAGGTTCAAAATTCCGCTAAAGTGGATCCTAAGCGAAGAACAGTTGCCAGAGCGATGTCGCATATGTGTCGAAAGGGCTCGACAACGTTACGCTGCCACGTTAAAAAAAAAAAAAGAAATGAAGCAGAAACTCCTCTGGGAGTTGTCTAATTTTGCGTGAGCATTGACACCGGGCTCACGTACCTTCACGCAGCCCGGTGTCATTACCAATGTTATGAAAATTATTCCGACAAGTACAAACGACAGCTCTATACGGCGACGCGAACTACTGCGGACCGCAGCGCAAGGTGCGTTGATGAGGCAAGCAAACTACGGCAGAGGGAAGTGCGCTGACGACGTTCCGAACATTATCAGCCGGTAACGCTCTTTAGCGGCGTGTCCATCCGCGTCAAACCTTATCAAACGTGGCCAACCCTACTCCGGGGGCTTCTGGCCCTGGCGCGACCCATGAAAGCGATCTCCGATGTGGACACAGAGCGCCGAGTGCTGATAGCTTCGTGCGCGCTGTGTTCTCGCCGCACAGTTCGCGTGGAAGCGAGAGGCAGCGCGAAGGTCAGTTCGCACGCCGCTGCGGGCCCTATCTTGAATCGTCTTACGTGACGGACGAACGGGCGGACGCTTTTCCTCCTCGGGTAGCCATAGAAATGCTTACGCATTTAAAAATTTACTGTACGAAAATAAATACATTTTCCATGGCAGCTACACGTATGCAGTGCCAGAGCAACCGGTGGGCAGACGTCTATACCATTCGGAACGGGAAAGTCTACAGCTATTCCGAGAAAAAGAATCAGTTTTGTTCGGCATATTAATGGATCCTTAGCGCGTGCACGTCAATTTCATGGGGGTGACTTGTCGTAGTTTTGTGACTTCGCGTGGCAGAAAGGCGAAGTCGACGTAGCCCGAGAGCTTTTGACCAACAGCGGAAGGTTAAACGTAAAGAAGGTGTGGAATCAGAAATAATTGGTTTTCTTTTATCTAATCATGCATAATCACTGTGTACAAGTCTTATCAGATGGGAAGTTGCCGCGGTGTTTGTGACGTTACGCCACAGATAGGCGAAGCGGGGTTATACCGAAATATGTTTGACCAATCGTGGAGGGCTTATTGCAGAAATGTAACAGAAACAGTTTGGAATAACTTTACGTTATAACGACCCAGGGGGCGTGCGAATATTCGAAGCTTTCGAAATAACGAATCGAATGTTGCGCTATGGTCGAATACTTTTTCGAATACTTCAAATCGCCACATGTGCGCGATCAATCATAAAATTGTAGCAAAGTACAAAAAATTTCATCCCCGCGACCACAGTAGGCATAAAGCGTGAAAAATTGCGTAGAAAAGCAGGCTACGTCGCTCAGACAGTCAGACTGTATCGGCTAAGCCACGATCATTTCCGCTCTCCGAAAAACACTGGGTGTGCGAATAAGCTACTCCATTTGTGTCTTTTATTAAATTACGCTCCATACTCTATACAACAGATAGACAGAAATTTGCTAGAACTTCGAGAACATACCAGAATATAAATGTGGTTTTATTTTAATAGTAAAAATGGTTATTCCTTTTTCGATACCTATTCGAACAATATTCGACGTTCGATTAGATCCTGGCACTATTCGATTCGCATTCGATTCGGGCTCGAAAGTTGCCATTCGCACACCCCTAACGTAATCCTATTCCTATAGTGTGAGGTGATCGTGAACTGCTGAACTGGTGGGTCTGCTCTCTCTCTCTCTCTCTCTCTCTCTCTCTCTCTCTATATATATATATATATATATATATATATATATATATATATATATATATATATATATATATATATATATATATATGTGTGTGTGTGTGTGTGTGTGTGTGTGTGTGTGTGTGTGTGTGTGTGTGTGTGTGTGTGTGTGTGTGTGTGTGTGTGTGTGTGTGTACTTATATTTCTACCTCCCATTCCCCCTATCTCAAGTGTAGGGTAGCAAACCGGATTTTCCGTGATACTTAACCAGCCCGTGCGTGTGCCTTTCTGTCCTCTCTCTGTCTCTTTTATTTTTGCATCCTGTTCTTCGAAGCAAAACTGACAGCCATCCGAAGATGTACGATGCCTAAAGTTCTCCGAAGCAGACGATTTGCAATGGAACAGAAGCAACGTCGCACGTGATTCGTCTGTGGCGCTCGTCGCGGAGAAAACAAAGAGAGATACAATAATAGAGCCACGTATAACGCATCACGGGCGCCAGCGTCAAATTTCTCTCGCCAGGCTGGGTGTCGATGTCGACGCGCTTCTGCGTCTCTTGGGAAGGCGCCGATGACGACGTTCTCGCGCTCCTCTCCCGAAGGACGCCGGCTGGGGCTCCCGATCAACGACCGATGCATGGAACAAAACACCGAGGCGACGGAATGACAAAATATATGAGGATAATAAGCGAGTACCACTATGTGCAAAGAGAAGCGAGAAAGGCAATGTGGGATTCGGAAGCAAGGCTGGCGTGATATAGGCTGTGAACGTCGAGGAAGGCCAGACGGATACCGTTATTCTGATATGGCTTTATGGAAGCGATGTTCTCGAAATTAAACGCACCTCGACTTTTGAGCGCACCTTGGAATACAGCGTAATCGAAAATGGTGTTAAGTTTCCCGATGAGCTTCGCCGACAGGTCAGACAGCTTAATTAAAGTGAATAGCTTCTCCTTTTCGAGCAATGGGGGGAATTCTATCGACGCAAAAATGGTTCGAGGAAAAGTGTTGTTTCGCGTTCTTGCCGTGAAAAATAGAAAATAAAAGAAGTGGTAACATTTAGTTTGCTTGAATTTGACCGTCCTGACTTGTACGTATGCAATTCAGATTAGAGCGTCACCTTGGTAAGAACAATACGCTTCGATGCGTTTTCTCTCGGGTGCGCAGATTTAAATGAAGCTGTCACTGCAGGTGACATTTTGTTGGCGCACGTTTTACGTGGAGGTGAGGATTGTTATTAACTGTCTGCAACTTCCAGTGGTAGGTCTTTCAGTGAAGTGCGCGTGCGCACGCACATACACACGCCTCTCTCTCTCTCTCTCTCTCTCTCTCTCTCTCTCTCTCTCTCTCTCTCTCTCTCTCTCTCTCTCTATCTATCTATCTATCTATCTATCTATCTATCTATCTATCTATCTATCTATCTATCTATCTATCTATCTATCTATATATCTCTCTGTGTGAGTGTGTGTGTGTCTATTAACGACACCGTTCGTCTACGCACCTTTCCGAAATTGATTTATTGCTGTAGTGCGATAATGTCAACTCGTGATATCATTCATAATTTAACAACTTATCGCCCACAGATTTAATTAGGCTCTAATTATTCATTAATTCCAATGCCATATATACAAATCTGAATGTACGCGGCAACCGGGAATTCAGTGCCGTCCTGCACTCGAATCGGTAGTGTAGGCGCTCCCCACAAAGCCATTGCATTGAGCGCAATTAACCCTTCGCCGAATTTTTTTTTGCTCTTTCCGTTTCCTGAGCCGTATTGTAGCAGTTGAAAGTGAAACGAAACACATCGCACCACTTGCACATTTAACATTATCGATCCCCTTCGCTTCGGAAACACCTGCTCTGTCGTACTCTCTCAACTCCAAATACTTTCCTTGAAAGCTTTCCCCAACATTTTCCTCTTACATCCAGAGAACAGGAAGACATTTAAACTTCCATTCATCTCAATCTTCCTGGCGCAGGACATCCGGACGTTCAAAAAGCGATTACGGACGGGAGGTACTTAAACAGACCCAACATCTTTTTTCTATCTCTTTTCTCTCTATTCACACAAGGCAGGAAAGCAAAAGATTTGCTTCGGTCTCTGCGAAAACGCTCAGGTCCCCGTTCTTTTCATTTCCACACAAAAATTGGTACCGTGCAACGCGCCCCACCAGGACACCCGGCGTGGCGCCAGAGGCACTCTTCGTAACGACCAACAATAACGATCGTATACGAAACACAAAATTCACGGAGCAAGGGCCCGTTTCTCAGCGGCCCGCCTACGAAGCAGCTATCGTGGGCGACCGTATACAGGGGCCATCGAACGACCATGCTCTTGTTCTATTTAGCCCACGGTCGCTTCTTGATGTCGGTTTGATCGTGAATGCGACGGTGTTTCTAAGTCTTGCCGTTTTGTTTATTTTATTTTATTTTTTGTACTGTGGTAACGAGAGGGTTGTGCCGTCGGTATAATGCCAAAGTTCACGCAAGCAATAACCTTTAGAATAATAGTGCGAACGATACGAGAACATAGGGAACGAACAACTGTAAGCACAAAACACGCAATTAGGATGGAAAATAGTGATTTCCAATCAAAGACCGGTAATGGTGGAACAAAGTTTGAAAGGAAGGTTTAAACGATCTGCGATTGCAGTTTCTTGGCCCTCCATCAACAGCTTGCGATATTTTGGTTACAGCCCAAGGAACTTGCTCCAAACATACCTGAATGTGACCGAGAGCGGAAATAAATAATGCTGATCTGTTCATTGGCTGGTGCATATCTAGTTCAAATAAATGTCTTCTATTTTTTAACATATTTTTCTTTGTTTTTATCTCTCTCTCTCTATCTCTCTCGCTCTCTTTCTTTCTTTCTTTCTTTCTTTCTTTTTTTTCTTTCTTTAAGACAGCACGGTGTCCGCCTCTTATTTTCAGGGTTCCTTGTGGCTAGTGTCGTTCTTGCGCTGCTCGATCGTCATGGGTTCGCTACTCCAACTCGCGAAAAACACCGTGTTCGTTGCTTTTCCTTTTGCTTCTATAGCATTTGCACCGCTTTCATGTATATTCAAACATGCGAGAGGACAGGAGAAGCCAGCACCTCCTAGCGTCACCAACGTCTCCTCAAACGCGGCTAAAGGAAATGGCGAACGAGCACTTGAATGTTCGCCTATACGACACTTCCTGTTTTTCACTCTTCCGCGATCGTCCTATGTTCTTACAGTGAAAAGCAGCGTGAACGGGACAGGGAGACAATGCAAAGGCGACGAACCGAGCACCCGTGACTTTGTCCCTTCACTGTGTCCCTGTCCCATTCGCGATCTTTTTCCCTGTGCCACCTTACCAACTCGCCCAGTTGACGATCTTTTCTACGCTACTACTAGTTTACGACCTTTTGCGTCACTGAATATGAAGTGTCACCACTTACTGTTCGCTCAAAGAGAAAAGTAAGTGGTGACTAAAAGAAACCTAAGTACGAGGTCTCTGTACCTTCAACGAATGTTTGTTTCTAGCGAAAACAGACTGCCACATTGATAAAAGACAGAGACTTTGGCGGTGTACGTACGAGTACGCGGGAGGAATTTAGACTGAAATGTCATAAAGTTAATATATGGGCATAGTAAAATCGATATTGGGTACTGCAAGATGACAAGGGGCATTTACACCCTTGCAAACGACGCATACACTGATACTTAATTGTCACGAAGGACATTGTCTAAAAAGTAGAGCGAGAATTAGCCCAAACGCGAGATGCCAATTCATGCTAAGAACCAACCAATTTACTTCATTCTATTACGTCTCAATGCAGCGATTAGCATCATTCGGACGTTTCCCACGAAGCCGTCCTGTCAACAGTTCGCGCCCAGACTGTGACATAGACTGTGACTGTGACTGTGACATAGACTGTGACGCGCAAACGAAGGGGCTCACTTCCAGACGCAACTGCCGCTGACCTCCGTAGAAGCGGCGATGACCACGAAAATCACACTACCTGAACCTGATCCTGACAAGCTGAACTAATTTATGAAAGGGACCAACGTCGAAGGCTACCGTGGAAACACCTTCGACCTCGGTTTTCCAGACTGCTACACGCGCTTGCGCCATATGCGGGTGCGAAGGTGCAACATAGGAGGCGGAGCCGTCGGAACGGTGCGACATCATGGGAGGAATTTTGCGACCGATTCGACGATTGTGATTAGCCGAGACATCATATTCCCTAGTCTAGTCTCCTAAGGAAGACGACGGTTTTAAAAGCGGATACCTTTGGTGCTGTGAGGAACGGAGCTGGCGTGTCAGGATGTGAACTCAGATGTTTACCGTGCTCTTACATGGAGCGGGCTTCCGTATCTGGAGCCAGTGTAAACAATGTGAAATAAGCCCCTTTTCCTTCATTCCTACTAGCGGATGTACTCATCCCTGTTCCGGGTGGATTCCTGGCATAAGAGCTACCCCGGTCCGCAACAATTCACAAAAGAACACATCTGCCTAATCATGCTTCATCTATCAAAACGTATTGCGCTAATGTGTTAACTAGCGATATGAAGATGTCAGCGTCGAAATAGTCTCTGGCTCTCTTCAGCACTTAGAGGAAAGCTCAGTAGTTCAAGACGTCATATACAGGTGATATCCTCATTTATTTATTTATTTATTTATTTATTTATTTATTTATTTATTTATTTATTTATTTATTTTCCTAGTTGCTGGATCATGACTGTCGTGTGCAATAGTTTACCTTCAGTTCAGGACGTAACCACTGATAATAAAGAAGAAGAAGAAGAAGAAGATTATGATGATGGTGGTTGCTTCAACAATGGCGCAAAACCCGCTTTTGAGGATAGGCCAAGAACCGGGTTGCATTATGATAATGAAATAATGCGTAATACAGAAGCTAGCCTTGTTTTACCAAGAAATAATAGGAACTTAATAATGAAGGTAAAACAAAGCATTGAGGCAAAGGGTACCTCACAGGTTCGGAACCTGATTTTTCTTTTTTCGTTTTTCCTCATTTTTCTTTTGCTTCCCTCCTGCTACATCATTGCTGGTTTATTAAAACTGTCTCGCTGACTCTGGCGGTAACAATAAAGCATGCGCCGTGAACGATCGCTGCTTTCGGTGTTCGCGCTTCGTCGATCAATGTCGTGGCTTCAAAGAGCATTCCGCTTTCCTCAAACACCGTCATTTCTGGGTCACGTTTCCAACCGTAACATCAAAGCTCGTCGCTAAGACTAACTAGTCGCCGTGACGAAAAAGAAAGAAAAAGAGAGCGTGCAGTGCTCGCCATCAAGAACGACTGAGGCGCTCTCCTTTACGCGGCGAACAATCATGCACATTATCGCTATAGCGAGGAAGTGAACCTCCAACACTCTTTCGAACAGAGAAAAAAAAATTTATAAAAGAAAGGAATGCCGCAAGAGGGGTGATGATTATGGAGTGGCGCGAACAAAAGGACTCAGTCATTGTCCACGGGGCGTGTGTGGTGCAAAATTGCCGGACGCACATTATCGCGCTCGCATCGTACATAAGAAGAGGCGCGACAGCCAAGAGAAGAAAATAAACAAGAACGATAAGAAAGAGATTAAGAAGCATAGGAAAACGCTGGAGTGGCAATCATTAGACGTAGAATCTGGCTGCTGGCATTCGTCAGCAACAAAGGTGGCCCTTCAACACCGCAGAACGAAAAGGAGGAGTGAGGGGAGTGGCGGCTAAAGGGAGAGGGGGAAGGGGGTTAGCGTCGCGCCGTACACAAACCACAGAGCGGCGACAGCCCTGTACCGAGGTTGGCGCTCACCCTTCCCCGCCCGCTACGTTTTCAGCGTCTTGTGACCCAGAAATAAGGATGGTGGACGCTGCCTCTTATCGATCTATAAGCCCTCCCAGCCAGAGTGACCCGTCTTTACTGTCTCCCCCGGCTTGCGACGCCCACGAACTGGAGATGGGGGATGCGTCCCTCCCTGAAGATAGAGTCATCCCGTCTTCCGGGTTCCTTGCTCCGGTATATGGAGGTTTATGAGACGCCCGATGTTCCCGAGAGAGCCGCGTAGGAAGATTAATTTGTCGCGCGGTCATGGTTGCGGACAAGTACGTGGCCGCGTCGACGTAATCTCTGAAGGTGCCCGCTTTGCAATAACCTCGCATTCGATGCACGCGTCTCTCGAGCGCCGAGTCTGTGTGCCCCAATTCAGTGGGCACTGCTAAGCGAATTAGCTATCTATGCACTCTTTCGCTACACACGCTCGAAAGACCCCTCCTGTGTTCGTTGCCGTCAAGACAATGAGCCGATCGACCATTCATGCCTACTCTATGGAATGCCAGACTGGGACGATTATTCGTCATTGTCGAGTTGCCGACGACGGGTTCGGCATCTGAGGCCGCAGCGGCTCGCAACAAGAAAATTGAGAGAATGCGTGCGGGATTCGTGCAAGCTTTAACTGTACCCTACACAAAGAACCTCGTCAGCTGAAAGCAAAACCCACGTAGACACATGCAAACTTTTAGCCGATTCTGGAGTCTTCGCGGAGGTGCGTAAAAGTTTGAAAAAGTTAGTTCGAAACTTTGACAAACCTCCCCACCGATTGGCACGGCAACCCGACCGCTCGACCGATGTTCGTCGCCAATTCGATAATTAATTGCGCGCCTTAGCATCTAGCCCCGCGTTTTTTAGAGTTTTCCTCATTGCGAACACGAGGTCTGACTGGTTCTTTGCAGAGCTTCGCCCACGATATGTCTTCTCGTCTGCGCGCCCGGGCGCGGGGGTTGTTTGAAAATCGTCTGAATTCTGCTCTTCACGAGCTGGCGCGAGCTCTTGTCCGCTGGCGCGTCCAGGCACACGCGAAACGTGGCACCGCGCGTGGGCGCCTATCACAATAAAAAGGAAAGTTCTTGCATGATAACTGTTCGCAACAGCACACTCCCACCAATCGTGAGGGCGCACATGTCATTAGCCATAGAGCCCTACCGATGGCAAAGAACAATTGTAGTTCTAAATAACAGATATCGCAATAAAGCTACTAACTATACATTTAAGTCACGCGCTCCTCCCCTGTGCACTGTGAGATGGCGAACGTCGCATTGTTTTTACCCTGTTTTTCGTTTCTTTATTTCTTCTTTATTTACAGGTCCCGACGCCACACATTTCACTAAAGTAGACGCGTTTACCATATTACTACTAATTCGGCTAATAACTATAGCTGCAAGAAATTTCCCGCATATGCGCGTGTTCAATTTCGATGTATACCTAAGACAGTAATGTAGTGAATATATGCGCAAGAATATTTAAGGCAGCTTCCAGAATGCATTGCAATCACCCGTGGAGCTTAAAATTCAACACCATCTACCACGCAATGTCTCTTTTTTTTCAAACGTCTTTACTTCTGCATCTGATAGGCAAAGCATTGCGGCAGAAAAGGAATGCGCAATGTTTATTCACGAGAACTTCACTGCGTCCTACCGAGCTTAGAATTATTTCACGGTGTAGTTCTTTTCATTTTATTTTTCATTTCATGTATGGTTCTTGTTCCCGATGTTGTAATTTCGCTTCGATCATTTTCTCTTGCTACCAGCGTTCAATCTCCGACGAAAAATACGATTTCCCTGCGAGCTATTGCCTCCATTCCATTTCGTTGCGTTGCGAAAACGTTTGGAACCAATCTACATCTGCTAGGGCCGAAAAACAAGGGGAAAGTGTAATACGCATTCGAAGACGCAGTGCGCTGAGCTTGCCGTCCCGCTGCCAGAACCTTTTACCTCCACTGACGCGCAGTATCGTCGACGCAGGAGGCACTCTTGTGATTGCGATTCGTAAAACATCAGAGCAACACCACTGTCAGGGCCACACTCGCGATCTTTCTTTTCTTTTCTTTTTATCCGGTTGTTGTTGATCAACTCGACTTTTCTGAATCATTGGAACGATCTCTGTAATAAGAGCCATGAATCAGACCCTTACGGCCGCAACTTGACCCAGATTGACCGAGCACTTGCATCGTTCTGCACGAGCACACAAAAAAGATCCGGATGGCTGCCGGTCCGAGCGTTCGCTCAGATGGTAGCGTGCTTTGTGGAAGCGAGGCGTCTTGTCAAGCTGCGCTGAGGGCGAAATGTAGGGTTCGCGATGTCAACTGCGTGCGTGTTTGGACATTTCGTGTCGGGGCTACCGAGTTCCTTGTTTGGTTGCCATCTTATTTTCAATTGTGGAATTAGATAGATAGATGGATAGATGGATAGATGGATAGATAGATAGATAGATAGATAGATAGATAGATAGATAGATAGATAGATAGATAGATAGATAGATAGATAGATAGATAGATAGATAGATAGATAGATAGATAGATAGATAGATAGATAGATAGATAGATAGATAGATAGATAGATAGATTTCATTTATTAGGCGCAAATAATTTCCCCTATACTGTCCCTGGTGTCAGTGTTTTTTGGCTTCCTATGATATGAATAAGAAAAGAGAAAAGTGAGTATCGAAACGGAAATCGGTGCGCATACTTCTGAGGCGGCACGTGTCACTGTCGCCGTCTGTCTCGCAATCGCACAACCGCAGGAAGCGAACAGACGCTCTGTAGCTCCCTTTAGCGCATCCGTCTGTTGTGAGCTTTGTCCTATTGTTTTTCCCCTCACAGTGGCTGGTAGTCCAGTGTCTCTAACATGGTACACAACAGATGCATTTCCGTATACAAACTACAATGTCGGCAGATGCGCGGAAAATGTGCGATTGTTTCATCACAGCCGCAGTTAACTGCCTGCACACAAATGCAATGGGAGCACGCTCGGCTGAGTTTAACACGCAGTAAACTTCTCCGTCAGTATAAGAACGAGTGCCATAGCGCGACAATCGCAGAACATCTTCAATAGCGTTTGGTCCTTGCGTAAGGTGGTGTTTGCAGTAAATCTCGTTAAAGAATGTGCTTGCGGTGCTGAAAAACAGTATATTCACGGGATCCTGTACGGCTTGTCGTCTCTTTGAGCACACATACAATGTCGCCAGTCTTCCAACCTTCTTTTAGTTTGTCGTATCAACAGTGACACTCGAAGGCTAGCAGAAGCCGAAGCTCAATGTCCCCAGAACTAAGTTTCCTGTAAATGCTAAAGAATTCATTAGGATAATTCCGTGACAATAATGTGCTAAACGTAGGGAACATGTACAGAATATCTTAGTCCATACTATAAACGTTTCAGTAGTCCATGCTGCTTTGAACAGTTCCGTTGTTTAGGGCGACTCTTGCCCAAGTATAAGGTGCTCGTCCCCTTGTGACGTTATTTTTTCTGGACAGCATCAAATTTCCTAGTCCGTCGACTTTAATCTTGCCGTCCGAGTTCTCAGTATATGCTCCAGTTGTGGAGAAATGTTTAGTTTTACAGCTTGCACCATCTATGATGCAAATGAGGCCTTCATATGGCTCATTAGCATTTCATTAGTGCCGCTATACACTGGCCACTTCAGCATTAGCATATTTTTTTGCGCCACTTGTCTCCATGCGTTGCACGCGCTCCTGTGCCCTGATATTACAAATAGCTGAATTCGCTCGTGTTTTGTGTGCCGATTGAGTGATTTAGAATTCTTCGGATTCTCTGGAATCTTTTTAAGTTCGTGTTTATTCTTTCTCGCGTCACGTTGGAGCCATCGGTCATATTAGTGCGCCTTTTCGTAAACCCTCGCTGTATCGTTGATCGGCGCTGCGAGAAGTAATGTTGTTTTTGTCTCTCTGTCTCCTTCTTCCTCTAGACTTAGCTGCGAAAGACCGAACACGTGGCAGCCCAAGGATGACGCAGGCGTCAGCGCTGGCAGCGGCACTGTTCGCATCGTCTCTTCTCCTCCTATTCACGACAGGTGAGCGAATATTCCTGACGGACGAGCTCTTCGCGTTGCTAACCGTAAAGCTGCAGCCGTTCGACCGTATAGCGTCAAACACGGCAGACTATTGAAGTAAGAACTGTTGCATATTGTGACCTTCACTAAATGAATTAGAACCGTTATCGCGGTCGCCCTGCCTTCTCGTCTTGTCATGTACGGGCCCACTCGTTTCATAACTGAGCGAGCTACTTACTGGCCTGTCATAAACTGGTCACAAGTTTGAACCGCTAAAATTGTTCAGAAGGCTCTTCGTTGAGGCCCAAGTCCGTCACCACTTTTGCAGAGAACTACGCCGTGACGTGCCCTTTCGCCTTTCGTGCCTACAGAAGCCGTTTGTTCCGCGCATGTCTCTCGAATTTATTGACAAAAGAACTTCTTTGAACTTCTTTGAGGAATTGATTGATTGATTGATTGATTGATTGATTGATTGATTGATTGATTGATTGATTGATTGATTGATTGATTGATTGATTGATTTTTCATCTGTCCATTCATTCAGCCATTTATTTATCCTGCTTAAGGTCTGTAAGCAATACAGCTTAAGAAGCGTCGAAGTGAGTAAGTGATCGTGCGTGCGTGCGTGCGTGCATGCGTGCGTGTGTGCGTGCGTGTGTGTGTGTGTGTGTGTGTGTGTGTGTGTGTGTGTGTGTGTGTGTGTGTGTGTGTGTGTGTGTGTGTGTGTGTGTGTGTGTGTGTGTGTGTGTGTGTGTGTGTGTGTGTGTGTGTGTGTGTGTGTGTGTGTGTGTGTGTGCGTGCGTGTGTGTGTGTGTGTGTGTGTGTGTGTGTGTGTGTGTACGAGATAGAGAGAGAGAGAGACGGATTTTACATTGCATCACGAGCGTCGGAAACCGACTTGCGTAAATGTCTTCAGAGAGCGAGCACTCGCCTTTAATCTTAAGCACAGCGCTGCTGAAGCGAAACTGCACAATTTCCCCTTCACGCCTTGCGGGCGAGCTGCTTGCCAAGGGTAAATTTTGTGGGAGACATCATATAATGCTCGCGGTGCGCTCCTACCCACGTGGCTTATGGCATGCCGCAGAAATATTACAGGGCGAGAAATTTATCGTCGTATCGCATGAGCAGATCCATAAGGCAGCGAGCTACACAGAAACTTATGCTCTGATGCTTGTTGCTTAGTTTTCTGGCTTCTTCATTCTCTCGCATCTTTTTAGAACTACATCCTTGTCGTTTCTCCCCCTTTCATTTCCCCTTAAGTCCACTGCGAAATTCACGATACAGAGCACGGCAGGCGAAACCATTTATTTCAATCTCTCCACCCAGTGAAGAAGAAATAGAAAAGAGAACGTTAGCGTTGATCTCTGACGCATACAACCAACCTTGCTGTCCTAACTGAGTGAAATTTTTTACAACCTTGAAAGAACAGAAAAACTGAACCAATAAAGAAAGAGAGAGAATGGGGCACAGGAGGGGTAGGTGAGAGAGGTCATAGTCCACTACGCGTTTAGTTCCGTGCAGCGAAGTGGATGCTTGAGACCAGTTTCGGGTCAAAAGAAGTCAAAACACTGCATCACTTTCGACTGCGTCGTTTGCAGCATAATTTCGCCCTTGCTCGGCGTTCATTGATAGTCTTTGCAATAGGAAAACGGGAAAGTCTCCCATAGTGTTATGAGAACTGAATTGTGTTTAAGAATATTGTTCGGTCGAGAGACAGAAAAGGCAGTTGGAACACTGTTCCATCGAAAGAATCGAACCTCAGTCTTCCGCGCGCCGGACACAGATTATTAATATACAGGGTGATGATTTTTAAGTTTTATGGAATTTTGAAAAATATCTTGTGGCAGATAACGCAATTCAAGTCGTTGAGCTGGATTATTGAGAGAGGCGGACATTATTTAGACGAGAAATCGAAACACGTATTAAACTAAATAACAATAAATTCACTATCTTCTGAATTAATTATATTATGGTACATATTGCAATTTACTAATTGTAGCCGGTGAGTTTGCCAGGCGTATCCACTTGTAATGAATTTTCAGGATGACGTCAGTTTGGAAATATGCGCCATCAAACTTTCCCTGTAAATGCCCTGTTGTTAAACTTACTTTTTTTTTTAACCAAACGCATTTTTACGCATTAAACCACAAATGGAACGCCTATGTATTTCGTTCCACACTTTGGGAAATAATATGTAGTAACCGGTGCCATCCTGGAAATTGATTTCAAGTGGATATACGTCTTGCAAGCTCACCGGTTACAATTCATAAATTTCTATATGTGCCATAAACTAAATTATTGAGAAGCTCATTATTGAAGTCTTGTTAATTATTTGAATATGTGTTTCTATTTCCCGTGCTAGTAATGTCCGCCTCTTAGAATAATCAAGCTCAACGACAAGAATTACGCTATCTGCCACAGTCATTTCTGTTCTTTTTTTTATTTCCGTAAAACAAAATATGATCGCTCTGTATAGTCGATGCGTGTGGGTTGTTTCCAGAGGTGTTGCAACGACGTGCCCCGTACAGCATTAATTGAACGATGGTCGCAAAAAAAACGCTCCTCCTGAAACAGCGAATTATACCGGGAAGTGTACTGCGTCAGACGTCTGTAAAAAAAGGAGAGAAAGAAAGAACAAAAAGAAAAGAAACAAATAGAAAAGCCATCAGATTTGTTATCTTAATTATTCCTGGCACGACTCCCCCTCCCAACTAGTAAGAAAGAACGCTATCGAGTCACTCCACATACGTAGTATAAATCTCGGCGAATTCAATTCGTATTCCTACTCCAGGCCAACAAATTTGCTGCCGACTCCAGCCAGTACATGACTCCACTAGCAATTTGACAAATACAACACGCTAAGCCGCACTCCCTTATACCGTACTATGAAAAAAAAAATACGATACGTTTAAGAGCTATTTTTTTTCTGAGAACGGTAACAGGGTGGAACAAAATAAAAAAACGTACCAAATATGTACATTGTGTAACCTGTGTGCAATATTATCTATGTGCTCTTCGTTCTGCCTGCATTGATTGGGTTTGTCTAGGGCCTGCAGTGGGCAATAAATAAATAATAAATAAATAAAATAACAGCATGGAGCGTGATATTGCACGCTGCACGTGACGTAAGGGCAAGAACGGATAAAAGCTTGAAAAAATCGAAGCTTCGTCACGTGGAGCATGTTAACCTACAGAAAGGCAAGGAAAATTTGTCTTTCTTCGCTTGATTGCTTAAACGCTCAGCTGTACGCCTGCACATTTTCTTTTTCTTTCTTTGGTCCCGCGTGCGCTGCGGTCTCTTGAATTAAAGAGAAACAAAGAAAGAAGCCCTCGCAAGCGAGCATGCATTTAGGTGTCGCTTTAATTTCGTAGTAAGCGAGCGCATATGCATGCGTCATAACACGAGCGTGCGAACGCACCTCAAGCACTTCACTAAGTAAACTGCCTAGTTTGTTTTGTCGATAGACTATTTGGAGCGAATGATTACAGCAAAGCGACCCGGACAGAAAGGGTCGCAATTCATTCATTCATTCATTCATTCATTCATTCATTCATTCATTCATTCATTCATTCATTCATTCATTCATTCATTGAACACATGAGCGCCTGTCTTTGCCGCCAGTCACAACATTTCCATTTGTATTTGCTCCGGGCTTCAAATATACCAATGGCTGTCCGCACACATCTAGGAGAATGATCCTGGCGATACCTTTCCGCGTGCCCGCGTCGATAGAAAACGTCACCGCCACAGTACTGCTGGAATGAAAACTTATCTTACCGTCCTACGGTTTCTGCCGGAGGAGTTCCCCGCGTGGGGTCTCCAACGGATTGAAACTCCTCAGGACTTTAATAAAGTTCTTGACTGACTGACCGTCCTACAACAGACTATAGCGCACGCCTTCCCCAGCCTGCAGCGCCCAGTAGTACTGCGCAGAATTAGCGACGTTAAATGCAGCGTATGCGTTAGCGATGTCTCCTTATAAATCAGGAGGACCTGCACCCAGTGCACTTTGGGTTCTCAGCGGGATGTAAGGATATAGCCACGCCAAAGGGGAGGGCCACCCGGGCAGGTCTCCTGGAGAGTTGCGACAACTACTCACTGTCGAGGAAGAAGGGCTCTCGCGATGACGGCGTGTACTACAAAAGCGATCCCGCGGCACCCCGCTGAGCTTTCGTTTAGGGAACGGGGAATGGGGGAAAAGAAGGGGGCGCCGGTCATATATATATATACTCGTCTGCGGGATGCCGCAGAGGGCGCCGAGGGAAAAGCTCGGGCCCAGTGTTCGCCGTCCGGGTTATTGATGGTGGCGCGAGGAATGCTCTTTTATGCAGAGAGGGTCGCGCGGGCCCTAGGGTTTATTCGGAACGAAGAATCCGAGTGCGTATAAGGGACGGTTTCCCGAAAGGAGCGGTTCGCGATGCAAAGACGAGACGAAGCGATTTCAATAACCCCGCGAGACTCGCGAATTCTAACGAGCTCAAACTGAAGAGAAGAAGCGGAACGAAGGAGATTGGAGTGCTAGCTCCCAGCACGCGGGCATGCGTTTGCAGTATTATGAACAGTAGAAAATAACTGTGAAAAAGAAACAAAGAATAAATGGACAGATTGCGTTTTTGCTAAAGAGAATTTCTTTCAATGGAGGAAACAGAGATTATTATCTCTTTGATATTTTTTTTCTGTTTATGGTCAAAGACAGAATTTTTCTTGATTTTAACAGAATTGGTCGAGATACGGTAAAGTGAACAATCAGTCGTAAGTACTGTCAGCCAGAATTATATTTGTCAGTCACTTTATTATATCCTCAATCAACATTTGTGTGCATCTTTTACCAGCCACCCTAGTAAAGGCAGACAGAGGTCTCGTATGCACAAGCCCTTAGGTCTTAGTGTCTGACTAAGGTACAGCAGCAATCAGAGTGAAGCATACCGTTCGAAGAATAGATATAATTGGATGTGTCTTGTACATGGTGCCAGCTGTATTGGCGCCATGTGTTCTGTCAAAGATTGGTCGCGTCTCAAATTTTCCACGTAGCGTGCTTACCTGTACGTGTATGATATGTTTCAACCGCATCGCAGCATTTGATTCACTACATGAAGTCTGCAGTCACGAGTGGAGTAAAAGTTACTCCTCTCATGGAATAAACTATCCAACAATTTTTTTTTCCTTAACATTACCGAAGAAACAATAAACAGGTTACTTTGAAAAAGAAATCGCAGAAATAAGCTAACAGAAAAGCTATGTCACAAAAGTTACGATGTTTTCTTTATTTTATTTTTTCTCACACGGGAGATTTGACAGTGTATAGCTTCGGGCGCGTGGTACACGTATTTGGGATATTTGACGCAATTATCATTCAGTCATTCGTTCTTTCATTTACTCCGCAAATACTGCTTCGCCGACGCGATATTACATTGGCTCGTTAATCGGTTCGTGTGCTTTCAGAGCTGGGTACAAAACCTTTTGCCGCCGCTATTATTTTTTGTCCGGTATAAACCGCAAATACGGAATCGTCAGTTAATAGCGCTCGCGCGGCCATCACGTGACTTAGACGCCCGCTGCTGTAATTTCAACTTTGGTCTCGATTAATGAAAAGAGCAATGTGAAAGCAAGAGCTGCATTAAAGAGAAGGCGCAACCTTTTCTCGCAACTGTTACGTGTGGTTTTTGCTTTTCTCGTACTCCAAATTACTTTCTTTTTTTTCTGCTTTCATATTCAGAAGGGCTGGTGCGATGGCGAAGCCTTAATTAAAGAACGCGTTGTTGAAGCTCCATAAAATAGAAAGAGAAACTTTACAAACGAATTGTTAGGCGGCAGCTTTCAAAAACACCCCAAACTTTTGACAATCGCCGGACCCTCCGGCGTTCTCGTAAAGTTATGAGGTGCCAAACTAATGAAGCTGGCAAAATTTGCGCGCGCGAACAAATGCGGGGTTAATTATTCGCGCGCTTTATCAGCACAAAGATAATTAGGGGAACCTACAAACTTGAGAGCGCGGCCTATCCGCGTACCTTGGATAAACAGACGCCGTTCTGAGCTCACGTGTCTGTCAAAACACACTCAAACTGCAAAGCTGATTTGCACATACGCGCAGGCTGTGTCACGCTTTCGGTTTGATAACGGGAAGGCGATGAAAGGAACGCCTATAAGCTCATTAGTGAAATTTCCACTTGTTATCTCTGCGATCTTTTCGGCACCGATGGCGATCCGCTGACGCGGAAATCTAGTTTTTTTCCTACTTTCGGCGATCAGTTTGCCTGTATCCCGAAGAAAACACACTTTCTTTTGCTACAAGCTTTTCAGCACGCCGCTTTTGTCCTACATTAAATTTAAAAAGTCGATCTCTCTCTCTCTCTCTTATCTCCTACGCTAAACCGCCCACCCCTTGACTCTGCCATTACTCTTTACTTGGCTTTCTATATTTGCGACGCTTGGCTATACGCTCCCTCACAAAACAGTCAACAGAAAGTAGAAAAAGAAAGTATCGTGCTACAAAATATATGTAGCTTCTATAGGGATGTATAGTTTCGGTATTGCACCTCTTGGCGACTAATATCTAGTAAGCTTCTAGAAAAACACGCATTCGGAAGTCGATGGCCAGCAACAGAAGAAATAAGAAATACTCTTGACAGAGTTTGTCATTTAAACAGACCGTAGACCTTGCTGCATAGGCGAAAGCACAAGTCTGCACGAAGACCACGGAGTTCATCTTCAATCCTATAGGTAATCTACAAACTCCTTACATCTATTATTTAAAGCGTTCTACAAAGCGCAGCCCGTAGGAAGTAAAAGCGGCGCAAGCTCCTCACACAAATAAAAGCACCGCCGTCGCTCTGCTTTAGAGTGCGAAGAAAAGCGTTCAAGCACATCGACGCACCTCATCTCGGAGGCCCAGCGAAAAAGACATAAGAGAAAAAAGCACGAGTCTCGAGGGCGCGTCGTGCGCGTCTGTTGGATTTCCAAGTGCTCTCCTCCGTGTTTAGAGCCCTTAGAGTCTGTGCAGCGCACACGACAGTGCCCTATAACCGCAGCCATATGCAGGGGCGTGCGCCTACGGCCCCTGACGCGCTAAAACAATGCACCACGGCTGTGACGGCATAAGAACGTAGACAGACCGTCCCTTTCGACATTAGCTTACAATAGCTTCTGATGTGGAAAAATAATTCTTGATTTGCTGATTTCGCCTTGGCTTTGACTTTCGGGAGTGGCCAGCGGCGCATGGAGGCTAGCCGATCACGAACATCGGAGCGAGCGAATACATTCGATAGTCGGCTCCTTGGTTGGCCGAAGCTATACATTGCGGGAAGGCTGTTTGTGTCGTCGTCTACAGCTAGCTACTGCAAAGGCCCGTGTGTTGCATCCAACGAGACAGAAATATATTAAGATGCGCACTTGAGCGCACGAGGGTAGGGGGGCGGGGATAACTGTGGGGCAAGCTTCGGCAAGAATTGGTGGTTAACTACAACACTACGCAGCTGTAGGCGTGGTTGTATTTACAAGATCGTCCTAGGTTATTGCATTCGCACGATTGATACAGACACTTGAGTTCATCAGTTTGTACGTTAAACCGTGCAATTTAAATAAAACACGTTCGTATCTGTGTTTGAGCCGTCGCAGCTGAATCCACTGATCCGACAGCCAGAACAGCCGCACGCGTAACTTCCAGCCTCCAAACTGCTGCACGGTTTAAAGCCACGCAGAATGGAAGAACAGGAAGGGGGTGGGGAGCGGAGATAACAGAAAGATCAAGAGCGAAGAGCTTGCTCGGTCTGGCTGTGCGCGTTCCTTAAATTGTTCCAGCATGGAGGCGTGCGCTTCCAGAGCCGGGGTGCCAGCCCCGAGATCAAACTGGCTTTGGCAGAGGCGCCACAGACGAGGGCGCAAGCGCCACTTAAAGACAAAAGAAAGCAGACGGAGATGAAAACACTCGTTCGAGAGTCTCTTTCCTCTTTTTTATTGTTGGTGCCGGTTTCGGTATTGGTGTTGTTTTTGAAGTGAACAAGAAGTCCGCCACGAGGTAGCGGTTGGTCGTTGTAGGGCCCAGCGACAGGGGAGAGGGGCCCAACCAATGCTCTTGGCCGAATGAACGAAGAGCAAAATATCGCAAGCGAAGATGTGTACGGGAGAATGAGGGAAGAACATCGGGGCTGGCAAAAGAGGGCGAGCGCTGCACAGCGCCCGGAGCGATCTGTCACCGTGACGCGTTCGCGACGACGCACCCGTGAGAGCCGTAGCTGGTACGCGATCACGCCTACCCTCCCTCCCCCCTCTTTCCTTTCTTCTGCCCACTTATCCAGGCCGCGTGTCATGTCCACAAGGCTTTCAAAACTTTCGCGCGAGCGGTGTAGCGGTGTTGCTTGTATCACGTCCGTATAGGGTGCTAGCTGTTTGTCGCTTGCGTGGCATTTTACGTGGCCCCTGAGCTTTTGAGCGAGCCACTGCTGTTTTCTTGGAGCGCCGTGAAAGAGCTGCTGATCGATGGCATTTTAGCGTTGGTTCATGGCTGAGCGCGCCGAGGCAGACGTGGTTGTATTTGTGGGCATTCTTAGCCCGGAGGAATGCGCTGCGTGAAAGAGAGGGTGCTTTGAAAACACGGAAAGGACGTTAGCTGTCACCCGCCTCCTTCCGCTTGAGTAAATAAGAGTTGTGAACAAATATATGTAATAACTGCCGCTTTTGGTAACGCTCGCTTCGTCCCACACGAAAGGGAAGGCGAAAAAAACGAGACCGATGGAATCGTGCAATTTATTTACCTTGGGCGTGGACGTAGTTCAGCAAGAGAGGGCAACATGAACAAATTGAGCAAAGTAATAAACTAACATGTCCCATCTATTACCGCAAGCGCTGTTGCTGTTACAAAACGAGAGTGTAAGCCTCCATTGATCGGGGAGGTAATCTCGAAGACAAACGAATCCGCTTGGGGACAAACAGCCTGAAAGATCGCCCTCGCTTTATACGCGCACAGCTGTTTTGTCGTACAAGGGGGAAAGGCGGGCTTCGTTCCGTTCGCCGTGTGGTTGAGGAGGGGAACGAAATGCGTACCACAATTTACCGCTCCCTGCTCGACTTGGTGCTTTGAAGAGAACACCGATGTGAGGTGGGACGGAGCTCTCCGCACTGAAGCCGTCCCCTATTGTGTGGATGGCAGAGTACGAAGCGTTCATGTTTCACAAGCCTGGACTTCCGTCCCTCGCCCCCCTCACCAGCCACCCCGTCTCTAAAAGCCGGATGTCCGTCAGTCAGGTGCATTGCGGGCAATCATCGATTCACGAAGAGAGAGAGAGAGAGAGAGAGGAAAGGGGAAATGCAGGGAGCTTAACCAGAGGGGAATATCCAGTTTGCTACCCTACGCTGGGGAAAGAAGGGAGGGGGAAGTATAGTTATAAAGTAGAGATAAAGAAGGAAAGGAGCACAGACATACAATCACAATTGGTCACTGTCGCCGCACACTGTCACCGCACAGCACAGTAGCACTTGCAGCACTATGAACATATGTTCATGCTACAGCCGCTTGTCCAATTCTGTAGCCGTTAAAAACTGCAACATTGCCCTCGTCGCCCTCTGCTGCGATGGCTTGTGATGGCGGCATTTTAATATAAGTTCCTCTGTTAGAGGTCTTCGGTCAAAGCGCCCTATCGCGTTTGCGAGCGATCGTCTCTGCAAATCATAGCGAGGACAGTCATAGAGAAGGTGCCGAAGAGTCTCCTCGTTACCACAGTTATCACACGAGGCGTAGTCGGCCCATCCGATTCAGAAAGCAAAAGACTTGGTCAACGCCACCCCTAGCCATATTCGACAAAGCAGGGTAGCTTCGCGACGGCAGAGTCTAGCTGGAATGCAAAGGCTTAGAAAAGAGTCTAGGTTGTGCAGCTGGTTGTTTTGAAAATTTCCTACATTCCACAAGGAGAACGTGATGTCTCGGCTGAGCATTCGAAGTTTTCTTGCGGCATCTGTCGAAGAGGAGCCGTGGTATCGGCTCCTCTTCGTCGCCTTGAAGAGCTGACCGAGCAGCGTTATCGGCGTGTTCGTTTCCTATGACGCCGCAGTGACTTGGAAGCCACTGAAATGTCACGTGGTGTCCTCTCTCAGTCAAGGTATGGATTAGTTCGTATACCAGAATCTCGTATACCAGTTGTTCATGTGGTCCACGCCGCAGGGCTGATAGCAAAGACTGCAGTGCTGCCTTCGAGTCGCTGAATATTGACCATCTTCGAGGTTGTTCTTGGCTGACGAGACGAAGTGCAGCGCGAAGAGCTGCACTTCACGAAGCGATAGTAGTATCCCAGGGACTTTCGCAATAGCACAGCACGACTTCGGTACAAAGTGATAAAGGAACTGACGGCACCGGCCTCTGACACCACTTTCGAGCAATGTAGATAGCCAGGTGGGGAAAGCCGAACGCAGAGAACGGTACTTCGTTCCACACTTCTGAATACCGTCAGGAAGTGCATCTGCTGATACACCTTTAGCTTTCCCTTTACTACCGCCCCTCTCACTCGTAGTAGTTCACTTTCAGGACCTTGACCACTAAGAGTAAAGATAGCACTTATACCGAGTTAGTAAAACATCACCCGATCGACTTTCTGGCCATGGTATACCTTCTTAACATCCCTATGCAAAGGGCACCCCTACTTGTCGCGCTTGGGATAGGTGGGCATACCAAGATTGAGAGACCCCAGAGCAGCCAGTTCACGGAAGGCCAAAGCACGAACCGACGTCTCCCAGTTGCCGACCATTATCAGTAGTCAGCATGCCCGTGCAGAACTGAAAGAATGACCTTGTTTGTAGAAACCGACCCGGCCGTTATCTTTCGAATTTGATGGTGTAGCGGTACTAGAACTGTCATCAGACCACGAGTCAAGTAAAAAAAATAAATTATGGGGTTTTACGTGCCAAAACCCCTTTCTGATTATGGGGCACGCCGTAGTGGAGGACTCCGGAAATTTCGACCACCTGGGGTTCTTTAACGTGCACCTAAATCTAAGTACACGGGTGTTTTCGCATTTCGCCCCCATCGAAATGCGGCCGCCGTGGCCGGGATTCGATCCCGCGACCTCGTGCTGAGCAGCCTAACACTATAGCCACTGAGCAACCACGGCGGGTCGAGTCAAGTAGCGTGTCGTGTTAATTCATTCACGACCACGCTGCAATGAGCTTTCATTTATCCCCCGTGGTCACGTGTCTTCGCGCAGGGCCAGCGGATGTCCCAATCACAAAGCCAGTGGATCAACGCATTGTGTAGTCAGCACGCGAGGCTTCATTCGTAGTCTTTTGTCCCCCTTTCTTTCCTTTATTTTAATTTTTAATTTTTGTAAGGCTATCGAGCTGATGGGCGCCCGTCATTAACCACTGCAAAGTCAATGAATGAGAAGAAGCGCGATTCTTCCTCGGGCGCTGCGACGCTACGCATATGCTAGCAGCTAACATTGCCGCAGGTTACAACACAAACCATAACAATGCACGTTCCCAGAAGAGTGTGCAACTTTTACATCCTGCGATGAAGTGTTTTTTTATTTCTTTAGAAGTTAAAGAAAGATACGCAGATCCCACGCACAGTCTGGAATCTATGTGAAGCGAAGCCTTCGCGAAGCGGTTCAGTAAATGTCATACAACTGTCCATCTTCTGAACAGCATTTTGCAACATAGCGATTACGTGCCTGCCCAGCAATACGACGATAAGTGGAGACGCCCCGCCTCGCCACCCACGCCACCGCTGATTACGGTGTCTCCTGGATCGGTCCGCACTTGGAACAAGTCTCCAGGGTCCGCCCACGATGCTATTGCACTAACTTCAGGATTCGCCCACTTTTTGCTGCTATAAACCGGCCGGGAAAAAATGCGCCGAACATCGGTAAAGGAGACAGAAGGCGCGTATTTGTTGCAGTGAGAATATTAGATATCATTTATTATTTCACTGCGTGATTCCGTCGAGAACAGAACCAAACACCGGTGCATTTGTAGGGGTACTACGGATGGGACTACATATAGGCCAACTCGCTATAAGAGCAAGTCGATTCGTTATATGAGTGATGTCCTGTGTGTAAGCTATTCGGCAAGACAGCAGCCGCAGCAGTTGCGGCCAGCAAAGTCGGGCAGTGCTGGCTAAGAAAGCTTACAAACGATGAATCAGCCACTAGTACTCATTAAAAAATGCGTCCGGCGTCCAGAACACGTGTATCAACGCTTGTGTTTGCAATATATTATACTCTCTATACTAAATGGTAATTGTCTAAGAGTAATCGTTTCCTTCGTTTCACACGAGAGGCTGTAGCCTGCCTGCGTGTTTTGTAGTCCCTAGTATGTCCTTGATTTTTCAGGAGGTCTCACTGTTTTCGTATTAGCAAGAGAGAGAGAGAGAGAGATAAAAGAAATGAGAAAGGCAGGGAGGTTAACAGAAAGATACACATCCCGTTTGCTACCCTGCATTGAGAAAGGGGGAAGGGAAGACAGAAAGATCTTTTAAAAAAGAAAACAAAGACAAAAAGAAAAAGTGCACACACATGAAAAGAGTGGGAGACGGGAAAGAAAAAAATGAAACACACACACACACACACACATACAGAGGAAAGCAGGAGTGTTACAGTCGTTCAAGCAGGTCGCTTGACCGGAGAAACCTCAGTAGTGCCTTCACCGCCTTATGGTGTTAAGGTCGCATCAGCCGGCACTCACTCCAAGATCGTCTGCTCAGAAAGTGGCCGGTCATTGAGGCGTGCCAGCGCCGTCACGAGCGGCTGTCTCTGGCAGCTGTAGCGAGGACAATGACCGAGGATATGTTCGATTGTTTCCTCGCTGCCGCAGCTATCACAGGCAGCACTGTCAGTCATCCCGATGCGGCAAGCAAATGAATTTGAGAAAAGCACTCCTAGCCATAGTCGGCGTCGAACAGTTGTCTCGCTTCGGGATAGTCCAGAAAAAATGCGTGGTCGAAGGAATGGGTCCAGGCGATTAAAATTATATTAATTAAATTATGGGGTTTTACGTGGCAAAACCACTTTTTGATTATGAGGCACATCGTAGTGTGGGACTCCGGAAATGTCCACCACCTGGGGTTCTTTCGAATGCACCTAAACCTAAGTACATGGGTGTTTTCGCATTTCCTCCCAATGGAAATGCGGCCGCCGTGGACGGGATTCGATCCCGCGACCTCGTGCTTAGCAGTTAACGCCAGTCCAGGCGGTGCAGTCGAGTGTGTCGGAAACCTGGCGTGTTCCACATCGATCGTGGGGCATCACACGCTAGTATGCGAAGCTTTGTGGCTGCGTCAATTCTTGAAAGCGGGATGGGTTCCTTCACGGCATCTTCGCGAGCCCTCGCAGCAGTAGTATCAGCAAAATTTCGCTGTTAATAATTGCAGTTGCCGTCAATTTCCTCTTTTCTTTCAGTAACGACTATTCCTCCCAGAGAGCGTCTGCAAGCAGCTGCAAGACATGGCGTGTGAATTCTTTAATAGTGCGCGAAACAGGCGCAGCCAAGAACCTGAGCTCGTGAGGCCCGGTTTCGGGCTCGAAATGGGCGTTGCCCACCTTGCACGCCCGGCCTCGCGAAGGCAATATCCAGCGCGGGCACACCCACGTCGAATGGGTTCCCAGCGTGCGGTCTCACTCGGCGGGCAGACGCCGCCCGGGGCCGTCAATTCGCGTGACAGAAAACAGGTGCCTTCGATGACGCAACGCGGCGTGCGGCCTTGAATGAAGTCACTCTCCCCTCTTCGCAGCCTTTCGCAGCCTTTCGCTTTCTGGCAGTCTGGGTGCATTCATAAGGCGGCTAACTATAAAAGGAAGGCGAGTGAGAAAAACTACGAGAGGAACCTTGCAAATGACGTCACACGAAAGACGAGGAATGATCGATAGCCGCCGGCGTTCGGGCTATATGATATGCCCTGCAGACCATAAAGCTTGTGTCTCCCTTCCACCCCTCGACCTTTGTTTTGTCGGATATACTTTCTCTCTTGCTTTTCATTTTTTTTTTACGTCAGCATTACGGGAAAGTTCAAGGTAATGTGTCTTATCGAAGGCGTTATGGCCGCTAAAGCGACGTGCTGAAAAGGGTAGAAACATTGACGACGACACCGCTGTGTTCCTATATGCCTTCCATACATTCTCACATGCTTTATAATGCCAAACAAGAATGCCGAGGTGCGTCAATTTCTACCAACCATGTGGTGGCTCAACTTTTGCAGTGTAACGAAGTGTAAATTTCGTAGTGTGTGCAGTGTTTTACAACGAAAATAGGTGTAAGTGTGCGCGAGACACACGCGCAAGAAGTAGACAAGACAAGGCAATAAATGAACACTGTGCTCCTGAGCGAAAGCGACGTTCTGCGGATTTCTGATGTGCCTGTTTGTACAACCTTAAGCTGCGACGTTATCAACGTATGGAGGGAAGAGTACGCTTCAAGTGGCGTGGTGTGCAACCTGATTAATTTTACTTTGGCCTTGGCGAAGGGAACTTAGGCCCTGGCAAAGTCGACGGTATAATGGGTAGCACATCGGGCTGCTGTGCTGAAGGAACAGAGCCAGAAACCGACTGTCGACCAACTTGGAGCACTGAGTATGTTCCACTTGGTCTGTGCAGCTCTCCAATTAACCTTTTATTGCGTTAGCATTCTTAGGGTACTTCACGCACTCTACGAAGGCTATGTGTCAATGTATGTTTGTATCTAACCCTTTTTCCACCTACCTGAGTCAATGGGTAGTCCGTGATGGAATGGTTATTGGCACTGGGTACAGCACAGCTGTTTGAAGAAACTCTTTGACGCCGACTTGGAGCACTGGCTATGTGCAACTCGGTCTGTGCTGGCCTTCAATGAACACCTTCGATGCCAACTTGGGTTCACTTGGTATGTGCCAGTAGGTGTGTGCCGCTCTTTATTGAACGCCTTTGACGACCAACTTGGGTAACTATAGGTGTGTGCCACTGAGAATGTGCCTCTCTTCAATGACAAAAAAGATTAGAACTTGTTGTTGGGCGAGTTGGTAGATATTAGCGAACATGGTTTAACTGCGCGAACAAACGGACCACAAAAGCAGCATGGGACATGGACGGGCGCAGTCCATGCCCCATGCTGTCCTGTCTTTGTGGTCCGTTTGTTCGCGCACTTAAGCAAAGACAAAAAAGATAGCTTGAATTTCTACGATGGTGAGAGGTATAAAACATACGCCACAAGGGTTTCTCAACGATAGCAACCCGACGTATTACCACGCGGCGCTACAAATGCACTGGGTATGCGCCGCTCTTCAGTGAACATCTCACCAACTTGGGCAACCGAGTACGTGTCACTGAGTATGCGGCAAGCGAGGGAACATTTCTCAGCATTCGCAAGCAGCGGCGCGCCACGCTTCTCGTCTCGAAGGCCACGCGCGGACTTATTTCTCGGCAGTGCCACTAGATGGCGCAGCGTGTGCAGAAAAAAAAGCGCGATAGAGTAGCCAGGGGACGTATTCTGTAAGAGTCCACCTAGTGGACATGTCCATTTCGTCTACTGCTGAAGCGCTGATTGGCTGGGGTAGGTTGCACATGAACAGGAGCCAGGCGCCACAGCCAATCAGCAGAAGAGTCCACTATGTCAAGAGTCAATCAGCCAAGAGTGCAAGCAGTAAGAGTCCTCCAGGTGGACTCTTACAGAATACTTCTCCAGGTTGCCGCTTGACACGTTCGCACGCACCGGCGCGCCATGTCTTTCGGAAGCCATGCGCTGGCTTCCCGGCGACCGCACTAGATGGCGCCGAGTGTTCTTAAGGAAGCGCGAAAGAGGAATCCCGCTGCAATATATGCCTCATACATAGCTCGTTTCGACGGTGGCAATACGTTGCGTCGCCATATTGATCGAAATTCCGAAAACGTTGTCGTCGACAATCATCGTGATATGGGTTCTGCGGCTTGTTTTATTCCCATTTGGGTCACAGGGTATGCGCTACTAGGTATTTGCTGCTCTTCAATGAACCTCTTCGACGCCAGCTTGGGTAACTTGGTATGTGTCATAGCGTATGTGCCGCTCTTCAACAACAAAAACATTCTTTGAAATTTCTCTGGTGCTCGGCGGAATCGAACCAGGCCCTCGCAAAGACTTCGTGGTGGCGCCGCCAGATGGCGCAGCGTATGCAGTGGGAAGCGTGAGAGAGGATACCGGCCGCATACACATTTTTGCGTTGTCGGTACGGTGTGTCGCTACATTGCTTCAATGCGAATCGCATTAATATCGACATTCATCGTGAGATGGATTCGACCAAATATTTTTTTCTAATAATCAAACTCTTACCGCGTAATAAATGAAAACGGAGTTTTGAAGGTATATCTTATCCACATAAAGCAATTCGATATTTCTGTGTGGTATTCTTTTAAAGCGCCGAGAGCGAGCCGTTTTGCACCACAAATATCACTAGCGCTTAGGCTGGTAACATTTGTGGTGCAAATATTACTAGCCTAAGTAATAAGTAAATGTGCGCGCGTATCTCGCGCACACTTACACCTATTTTCGTGACATGGTGAGAGACCGAGGGTAGAAATGGGGCACCTAGATTTTCGATGTCGTGAGCGTCATTGCTTTGTGCATAAAGCTATAAAGCGACCCAACATTTTCGAAGCCGGGAACACCGACGGGTTTCCGACAGAAGCTCGACTTCTGCATGTATACGAAATAAGCGACAGCCACTCTTGGTCATAACCAATCTCGTCGTTTTTTCAATTTTTTGCGAACACCCAGAGAATGCTTTCTACCTTTCACTTATTCCTTGCCACAGGTGACAATCTTGCAGATATTATGACCTGAAGTACTTCATTCCCGTTTTCTTTATTATTATTATTATTCGCCGCCATGTATATCCAATAACCTGGCTTCTCTGCCTGCGTAGGTGACGCTGTCCAGTGCTACATATGCAGTTGGTCCCCGAGAAACAAAGCCAACCGGACAGACTACTGCACGCACGCAAACTTCAATCCGGAAAAGAACTTCGCCCACGAGTGTTCCCACGGATGCGAGTTCTTCTCCCAGAACGACCTGAACGGTGAGCGCGCAGAAACGGAAGCCCACACGGGCGTCGAGGAGTGGGCGCGATGCATTGTCGAGTGCTCTCGTTATGCTTAAATCTGATTCCTTTGTGTTCTGACAGCGGGGAAAGATATATACACACACAGGTGTTACAAGACACTCTGTTGCGAAGCCACGCTATCGGCTGTGCTGCCTATTGGCAGCAACGAGAAGCTGGAAGCATGGCAATAACGTTGCATTACCCATGTGGCGGGGTGTTTTATCCTATAAGAACGCAGTATACCTGTATACAGGTTGTTCCAACTGTCATGCACCAAGATTTAAAAATATGGAAATGCCACCTAGCTGGATAGAACCGCGGCACTGTTGTTTGCTGTCGCTTGGAGATACTCAGATTTCTTTTTTTTTTTTTTGCATTCCGCCTAATTACATATTCAGTCTTAATTAATTGGTCAACTTCTCAAATATAATAATTAGATGAAAAGTGTCAATGATAAAATTGTAGAGAAACATGAAAAACTCCCGATACAGCTTTCTGTTGCCCAATACTTGCTACATAAAAGTGTTTTTCCGAGCGTGAAAGAAGCCCGCAAATGCACGCAAAATTGCCGCGCGACTGCCCGCTCGAGGCACCTTACGTAAAATCTCAGGCCACATATACTTGCTTCTATACAACTAATACGAATGTGTATGTGCGAACAGATACATAATTTGTTTGCATAAGCATCCCCAAATGCGCGCCAAAATTTTATGTAGTCCCGCTTTCTTTTCGTCAACAACGTGCTCCAGAAATTTGTTTCATGGAGCCTTGATATTGTTCACTCAGAACAACTAAGTATTACATTTAAATTGGTAAGAATGAGCTAAGCTGTCACTTCTTTTCCTTCCTTTTTTCTTTCATTCCCGAGTGCGATGCAATGCTAATTCCGATGCAAGACGTACTGCTTCTTAGCACTCTGTGCAACAGCTATTGACTTGAGAATAATATGTTACGAGGGGCGTTCCGCGCATGAATTCACGGGAACTCCGGTGGTGTTTCAAATGTTGTGACAGAGAGAGAAAATGAAAAATAGAAAAGCGTGAAGAAATGAAGCGCACTGCGCTGCTACATCTAAAGAATGTTCACTAGCCAATGTTCTACAGTCCAGTCCCGTACTTAAGCCATGTAATAAAAACCACAAACAACATTAAGAATTTAATCAACTTTAGGTCTCTTGTGGCTCGAAAGCGACTTTTATGGGGAAGAAAAACAGTGTTCCGAATGCTTCAACAATAAAAGTAACTGTAATTTGGGCTGGCCTGACTCCAGCTCGATTTAAAAATGCGGAGGCAGGAATAGCGCCGTTCAGAATAGACCGGGCACACATGGCAATAAATTACACAGTAATATGCTGTATCTTACTCCGTTATCAGGGCGTCAAGGTTTGATAGCTATAGCTATTTGCCGCGGCTGCCGTACGCTGCCATTACTGCTTGAATGCTTGGTCGCTTCTATGCAGCAAAAGGACCGGTGACCGGCTAAGTGCCCACCAGCCAACTCTCGATGACCTTTTGTGCATTGTTTTAAAAAATTATGGGGTTTTACGTGCCAAAACCACTTTCTGATTATGAGACACGCTGTAGTGGAGGACTCCGGAAATTTAGACCACCTGGGGTTCTTTAACGGGTACCTAAATCTAAGTACACGGGTGTTTTCGCATTTCGCCCCCCATCGAAATGCGGCCGCCGTGGCCGGAATTCGATCCCGCGACCTCGTGCTCAGCAGCGCAACACCATAGCTACTGAGCAACCACGGCGGGTTGTGCATTGTTACCCTGGACCGATCGGAAAATATATGCTCGTATAGTCACCTGCTGCGTTCTGCCTTCTCATTCAGTCGATGCGAATGTCACCTTATTTCAGCGCTGTGAGGTAATTTTATGACAACCAAACACGAACCACTACTTGATTGTTATTTCTTTTCATCCTGGCGTGAAATATTCTGTTAGCTCGTGACATATCAGTCAGTATGTCATCCAAGAATTAGGTCGGTCAGCACAATGCGAATGTTAAGCAGTTCGCAAGCTTAATAATCGTAGGCACGCTACATTCACTCTCCTTCACACGGACTTTTGAAACTAGGGAGTCGATACGGAGTCAACGTTGTGTTTACGACTGACAATAAGTTAGGGAAGATGTGTGCCTCCATGCGGAGAAAAAGAAAGACAATTTGAAGAAGGAAAGACCCAACAGGAATTATGCAAAGCAGACTAACAAGTTAGCAGAATGCCGCATGTACGTAGTTTATAAAGTTCATTTTAACTATTATCGCTTCTGTGTATGAGTAGACAAGTGGTTTCATTAATCGGATATTAACTGAACATAAACGTTCATTTATGGGTGGAAAACCGTGTAACCTTTCGTTACACTGTTGCGATTGTGAAGCGTACTGCAAAGTTTGCGCACAGTATAGTTCTGTTCAAGCATAACAACGAAGTGCGCCTTATGATCAAGGTGTCGTGGCGTGTCATTACCAGAGGTAGCACATGCGTAAATCAGCCCTCGATTGTCTTGCACAAAGAGGAATTGTCATGCTTAAGCTGTAATGTTTCCCAAGTACCCGCAGATGTCAATAATCGATGTATAGGCGCCGCCTTCGCTTGAGCAAACGCGGATCAGTTTTGTGTCTTCCTTATTTTCCGCCACTGTGCCACCGTTCCGTGGATAGTCGACGTTTGTGTTTTCCTCTTACTTCTTACCTGTGTCCTTGTTAGCATGCCCGTACCCTTTCAGTAACGTGTGCACCTTGAACACCTCTTCGCGCATGCAGGTGACTTCGAGCACGTTCGGCGCAATTGCGCTCCGAGCAACCCTCCGCACAAGGGTTGCCTGACCGAGACGAGCCGGGCCTGGTCCACGGTGCGTTGCATCTGCGACTCGGACTACTGCAACCCGGCGCCTCAGCAGCAGCGGACGACGGCCGCACTTCTGCTGCTGCCTCTGTGGCTCGCAGCTACCGCCGCAGCAGCCAGAATGCCCACCTGAACGCTGTCTCGCTGCTTTCTCCACCCGAACAGAGGGGGCGCCCGTGTTTGAGGAAAATACAACGGAGACGCCGGGCCCTCTGGTCGTAGTCAGCCAGTGGGCGCCAAGAAAAATGCGAGACGCTGTGTGGAAATTATGTAGAGCGGCGAATCGACTAACTGTGACTTTTTGAGTTGCTGTAAATAGACTGTTTCACCCATTACACCTTGTACCAAAATGTTCACCAGCAAGTTTAGCAGAGCTAAAGACAAAGGCTGAGCTCTTCAGCCGAAATGCTAACGGAGCAGAGCTGAAAACAACATGAAGGCTTCCCTAGACGACCGATAAAATTGGGGATAAGTTGAACATTTCTTCTCAGTTTTACTACGAGGAGCACCATGGCGCCCACTGTGGCACTGGGCTCATATGTTAAGCTTATTTATCGGCATCAGCCTGTTATATGGGAGAAATAGGCTCTTGCTAGCGCTGAAGAATTTGGGAAAAAGGATACCCATATTTTTTTAGAGTTTGCCGGTGGACCTTGTTCTCCACAGATGAGTTCGCGAAGGGCTTGGCTTTCGCCTTTGTTATTGCGGTATGGTGCATTTTATACCGTGCTTCAGGGTGAACCTGTGCTGGAATAGCTCTAAGTTGATTTTAATATCTGTATAATTTGTGATGTGCGTACCAGGGAGGCAACGTATTTATTTGTCCCCCTCTGCGTCATATTGTTGGTGTCCCTCACGAACGCTGAATTCAAAGTCTTGTTGTCTTTCAGTGTTCGTTTTGATTGCAAAAGCACCACGCCTATAGCTGTCCAGTGTCGACTGCCGTCAACGCGTGCGAGTTACTTTCTGTTTGAACAAATTAGTGGTTGGTACTGTCGTTCTCTGCGAAACAGCGCTTCAACTTCACAGTTGTTGCGTCGTTAAGTTACCGGAGAAGAAAATGACTTGATTTTGAGTATTTTGGCTTCCCTGTAAATTTATACTAGAGCTGTGTGATTTATAAGACAATCTATGACACTGTCACCTTTATGTGTGTTTACTGCAGTAAGCTCGCAGTTTAAGAACAGTATGCGCCTGACGCGGGATTTGAGGGCACCTTTATGTGCGCGATCATAAGCAATTATGTATTCATAGCGTGCATAGCTGAATGATCAACAGTCGTCGAAACAAAGATGTTTCTCGGATTGAGTCGAACAAGGCACGTCCCTCATTTGAGCGCTGTTGATCGCTTCGTGTCCATTTTCCTGTGTACTGCTGTTTTGTTTGATTGTATAACAGGGTGTGTTTAAATAAGTTATTCATGTTGAAAACAGTGTATTCTAACAGAGCGAAATCACTCCATATTTCCACTTGTGATCAGGCGACCAGGACTGTAATTTAACGCCTTCTAGATAGAAATCCATGTCACCGCAACAAAGTCTCCGATTCTTACGCAATCGCTAGTTCTACGTTTTAGTTTTCAGGTTTCAAATTTCTTATTTAAGCCAAATGAGTCTTCAGAAACGCACTAGAACAACCAAAGTACAAGCTGTTAACCTCCACAGAGTTTTGTTAAGCGCAAGTACGTCAAAGAGGTGTGCCCTCCTGAATGTGTTGCGGCGCAAAATAACCTTTATGGTGTGGGAGGTGAGTAGCATATTCCACCAGCGTGCACCGTGTAGGCTGTTCCTCAAACTTGGGCGTCACGAATCCTGTGTCATTGTAGAGTTTAGAATTTTGTCGCCTAAGATATATTCTAACGTGCTTTACTGCCAAAAAACTGCCGTGAGCGTTCTCTCAAGCATGTGTTTGCACTGCAATGTCTCCGCATCGCCACTTCTTCGAGTATAGAGGACACGTACTAAATATCATATGCTCGTGCATGCAGAAGCCATGCTGTATGGGTTTTCAGCACCACTCAATGTCGTTTCATCGGCCTCTCACCAGTCTCCATGTGCAAGTGTGTCGATATTTTGTCGTCAGCACCTTACGTCTGTATCCGTAAACTGCAGTGTAAAGACTGACTTCCAGCAACCGCTGCTATTGCTAACTTGTAGTGACAGGGTTTGCGCTCACGCTTCATGTGAAACGTCTAAGGTGCAAAGCCTGTGCAGTTCTTAGTGTAAAGAAAATGGTGAACCCACAAGACACCTTGGCATCAGTACATGACTGATTCAACAGTGTTTAAATCGCACCACGTGTAATTGAACGTGTCCCGTGCGAGCAAAATATGTATTGTACGCAAAGACTTCTCCTTTACAGCCAGAAAGCTCTTCGTCAGAAATCTTCGCAGAATTTCGCTTGTATATGTCATTGAGAGGATAAATTTTCGCTAAGAAAATACACATTTCTTTTTCAAAAAACAAGTATGTATACCAATATATTTCACCGACGAGAACATATTTATCTAAAATTACTAATCAACAGTAAACCAAATGCATAAATAGTATTGAAGTAAATTCGAACAAGAAAAGCTTTCGAAGCATAGAAGCTTAAACGTCATGAGCGCTGTCCACCGTTTCGTGCAGATCTTAGGGACCTTCCAGATGACCTTAGCGCATATTTTTTATACACAGCGCAGAGTTTTTTAACCTATAGTTGCTAGCAAAATAGCGCATTGTTGTTGCCAAACATTAATTCCACAGTTAAACAGGGTACACATTAGTCCCTCCTGGTCATTAGTGACAAGTTACATCAATGCACGGTGTCCAGAACTGATTTTAGCGACGACCAGGTAGCCTACTCTTCTTTTTCTTCATAAAGGTACTACTGCTGTCATATACACGTCAAGCGTGCCTAATTAATTCAGTTCTATGATTTTCCATGGAGAATACAGTTGCAATCAGCGTTATTACACAAAGCAGCTAACAGAGTGTACACTTGAAATATTATTATTGTCCCGTCGGATTGGTCACGCGTTCCCATCGCGGGTATGGAAGTCTTTACAGACCACGTGATGCGGTTATGCATTGTCGCGCAGTGAAGTGTCAAGTGTCCTAAGTGAACAATGCAAGTGTACAATGTACATAAGAGAGCTTATTACTAAAATATGCGTTCAATTATAAACTAAAGTTACAGAAAGGTTCGTGCAAAATTCTCGGGGCATTGTTCAGATGCATGGAGCTGGGAACATCTTGTGATATTTTAAAGCGACAGCGTTAAGGGCACCATGTAGCAGAAAATCCGGTGTCGGTGTCGGCGTTGGCGGAGTTGTCCGTGAGTGAAAATTTCCGTGTATATTTAGGTATATGTATACACCACGCTTTGCTATATGACGTGCGGTATGTGAGGGTTATACTGACGCACCATTCTATCACCAAAATTAAGCATACCTTGTCTTACACTCTTGACGAAGTTATTCCTCCGAATCTTGAAAACGACATCCCACAAACAAATGTCACGAAACAAAACACCGACAGCGCATGCCATTTGTGTTAAATATTCTCAGACTTAAATAATAAAAGTGCGAAACAATAACAGAAACCTGGAAATTATGTAATTTTTTTGATGGCGCGGCTGTTCACAACGTGTGGGATCGGTCTGCGCAATTAAGGGGCCGTGCTTGTACCAGAAAGCTCGCCTTCATGCACAGCGTCCGCCGCCAGCGTTTCCCGGTAAACATTACTGTTAAATAAGCTTCAGCTACCGGGAAGCGTGAGAAGCAGTCAGGGATCTTTGAATGACATCGCGTTCCACTCCTAAAGGCGAAGCTTAAGCGTCCTCCAATTTGTTGTTTTTTTTAACATAAATTAAGTTCATTTGGGTATACCTTAATATTGGCTTAAGCCTCCTGCCTTGCGACAGCGCAAAGGAAATATACAAACATGGTCACATTGTACTGCATACTGCTTTCTACAAAAGCACAGCGTTCTTTCGGCCTCTTGCTGTGTTTAGCTAATCGAAAAGCCTGGCACATGTAGCAATTTCTTTTTAAAGAATGCCACTAGATTTACGCTGGTCCGTTGGAATACCTTCGCACGACAAGCACTGTATATGGTAGTTCACTAGCACGTCATCCCAGCACGCTCTTTTTTCAACACAAACTCTGGAAATGAGTGCGGACAAACCAATCCGCGATAGCTGCTGGTGCTGCTTCGTGCTACTTTTATCCTTGCTCAAAAACTTACACCGTCAACTCCCACTCTACCTTGTGTTTTGCAAAAATAAAATAACAGGAACAGCCACTGAAGTACACGACTACATATTTACAGCAGAACTGATAGTTGGGCGAGTTGGTACGAATTCATAGTGAAATATTTAGCGCGCACAATCGACAAGGACACAGTGAAGGGGGTTCCTGTGTCCTCCTTCACTGTGTCCTTATCGATTGTGCGCGCTAAATATTTCACTATGACATCTTTACAAACAGCGTAAGGCCACTTTGAACGTGGAGAATATATATCAAAGCTGCGTATACCTGCAAGGATTGACTTACGTGCTAGTTGGTTCAATATCACAGAGAGAAAAGCGCTTCAAGACGGGTCCTCCAATTATAGCTCGCACCGAAACCCTTCTAAGTCTTCAAGACGGGACACAAAGGAGGAACCACACATAGTTGTTAGTCAGAGTTGTTAGCGCAGTGTGTGTGTGGTTCCTTCTTTGTGTCCCGCCTTGAATCGCTGTTCTTTCCCTGTGTATATCCTCGTACGTTGTTATGTCAGTGCTTATGGTCAACATTACAGCCTCCACAATGCAACTGCAGCATGCTGAAGAACAGATTTTTTTCAAAATTTCGATGGCCTTATTTATAGGTGTTTCAATTATTTGTAATTGACTGAGAGGGGAGAGGAAACTATGCAGGTGTGTTGTTGATCGCACTACTTTTCTTTGCCGCAGCTAATTTCTGCGTACAGCATACAACGTGACTTTGTAATTCGTCATTGTCATCGATTATCGTAAATTTATGTAGTACAATTGTCGTGTTGTAATATACGTTTGTAATGTTGAGTATTTATATGCCTTGCCGTTCTGCCCAAAATTCATCTTATTGTCGTAGCCTGTTCCAAATGTTCGGATAGAAACACACATCCAAATGAAATGTTTGTGTGCAACTTGTACGGGTTATACATTCACTGTGTTGGCATTGTATTCCCCGGCAATTTTCGCGGATGCCCACCAACGCGACTGAGAAAAATGTACATGTACCAATGCTTCGCGTTGATTCTTTAGGCATACCGCCTGCTGCTATTTTAAGAAAGGTCACGAGCATACCTTCCTTCCTATCCTTCAATAAAGCGTGGATATTGGCGTGCTGAAATGTACTACTTTTGCTTTGGGATGGTGTATTGTGCTGCCCTCTGGCTGAGAGGCTATGAGACATGGAGGACAAGAAAACTGGGTTGGAAAGGGCCGTTTTAATCTCCAAGCCAAGACTCATCAGACACTGAAATGGGAACAACTGCTGATGCAAGGAAGTTGACTTCCGAAGGCTTATCAATGACTGGAACGGTTACATACAAGTTCAGTCTTCGCTTTGCTCCTTGATATTAGCTGGCGATGGAGATGGTGGTCGGTTTCTTAAAGCCTGTTTATCATGGAAGCAATGGCAAACAGCTGTTCCTCTTGAGCATGACAGATTTGGTTCGTCACATGTTCAGCAAACTGGTACTTCCAAGGAAGGCAAGTAAAGTAACGTGACAACCTCTTTCTCGCCACCTGACGCCGTTCCGGGAACACGATACAGACCGTCCGAGAACATGCGTAGAAAAAGCACCTGTCCTGAAATATTCAAGTAGCCTCTGTCTTTCTGCATTATAGTGAAATCCACCCTTCGAGCATAGCCATGCCATTTACATGCGGCACATCCAGATTTTTAGTAGGAGCCTGTACTCGTTCCGATCGCAGTACGCTCTCTAGTTGTAGCTGGTCAATGAGGAGTACCAGGCATACTTTTGACTGCACATGAGGTCGGTTTCAAATCGGTCGCGCTCACCGCCCTATCTTTTGTTCGTTTGCGCGACAGTCAAAAAGCCCTGACAGATTTAGCTCGCTCCTGACATTGGCGCCTGAAGTAACGAGGAAAACGGCCGTCCGCATGCCTTCCTAAGCTTTTGTGATACATCCATTGTGTAGACATCGCGCGATGGCGGAGAAGTAACTACTGGCCGGTTCTCCTGCAAATGATACACAATCCGCGGCGTGCGAAACATATACCAACGCCTTGGCCTTCCTGAAGCTCAACGGCCAAGTGTGCGACGGCAAACCACAACAGGACCATCACACCCAGGCACCAAGTCTAATGCACCTAATTTGATTGTGCGCTTGAAATGATTACCTGATACTGCGTGAGCACCACCGCCAAACGGACAACAAAATTGCAGGTAAGATGGCTGTCTACTTATGCACCCGTATTCACAGAAAGTGCTTATGCTAGAATAGCTCGTAGGAGAAATGCGCTGCCCATCCCGACGCTGTACACATTATTAGCAAAGGTGACCAGGCAATGGCAAAAAGCACTCAAAAGTCAATTGAGCCTATGATTTTTCCTGCATAATTAAGTTGAACCGTAATGAAATTAAATTGAGGTTTCTCTTTCGTTAAAATGATAAGGTACACTACTAGATGTGAGTCTGGCATTTCATAAAGTATTACAAACGGACAATGGAGCCCAAGGCTCCACACAAGCTTCATTTTTGTACAAGAAATGGGAAAGTATAATGCAGGCGGAATGCTTCAGCAGGCTTACTTCAGAAATGAATCCAGTCTGCGATTCGCAAAACTACACATTTTGGTCAAGGTAAAAATATCTTTATATTCGTTGTGTTCCTCGCAGTTTTGAAATAACACATGAGAACTATAGTAGCTGAGTTAATACCGACAAGTCCAGCGTCTAAATTTTAAGCATACATTTTTTTATTATATGGTATTTAGGAGATGTCGTCGCCTTTAATTGGCGCCGACTAATCCTTTTCACATAGGGATTTAGAAAAAGAATAGATCATAACAAAAATAGTGAAATCATAACAACACAAATTCCACTAATGTACACTAATGTCACACTATAGCTGAAAGACAACTTCAAATCATAAAAACACAACGTCCAGTTACGTAAGTACACTAATGCCACACTAAATGTGCTTTAGTTTGCGCGAGTGAAGCGCCAATTTTTTTGTTACCGTCAACTGTACTTTCCTTTCCTGACAAATCTTTGTATTGCTTTAACGTTTTTATTTGTAACACTATTTTGCAAGCACGTTATCATTGTAAACATTTTTAGCTCTCACATGTGTAGCTTTCATGTATCGGTTTCTGTTGTCATTTGTTCAACGACGCCCCTTTTACTCAATGCTCCCCTTGGGACCTGTAAGGCACCTTGAAATAAAAAGAATTAATAAAATAAAACTGAAAGTCACCTAATGTACACAGCAACACAAAATCCAATCACATATGTGCACTCAAGCAAACACAAAGTCCGTCCACTTAGTTAGACTAAAATCTGGGCACATAAGAAATCACGGACTAAATTCTTATGAGGGTAAAAAAACCAGGCTTGGACACCATTGGATTGGACAAAGCCGGGTAAAAGAAAAACACAGAATGCGCTATCACACTTAGACACTCTACTCAATACTTTCCGAGAATATTGCTCGCTTCTAGAAATCCTTGAAGGGTCAGTAACGCTCATTTTTGCAATGGGTATGTTGGCTAAGGACCTAAGATCTTCCCGAGGCTGAAGGGCCTGCGATCTCATGCCACTAAATCAAGTGCTAAGCGTTGTCTGTGTGTGTCGTGTCGCGGGCATCCTAGCAGAAGTTGCTGTACATCTTCATCAACGTGGCCACAAGTGCATTTCGCACTATCAGCTCTTAAAATTTTATGTAGACAGTGTTTTGTGTACGCGGTACCTAGCCGCAGACGGTGAATCAGCGTTTCAAAGGCTCTGGTTCTATTTAATGTGGACATTCTCTGCTACAGAATGCAAAGAATAATAGCGCCCATCACTACCTGGAAAAGTCCAGTCTACTCTTCAAAATTACCGCAGTCAAAGTTATACAAATCGCACAGACGTTTTCGTATGCAATTGCGGCTAAGAAACAATTGACAAAAAATGGTTAAACGAGGGTTCGAATTTTATTCGGTGGTCTACCAAAGCGGCAACCAGTTTAGTGATGAGTATGATTCCACCATACCTGTCTACACGAAAGCCACACAAAGAAAAAAAAACTGCTTATGAACTAAGTATTCCATCGTTTAGCCCCCACAGAAATTCAATACATACCATATCACGCGATCCTTGCATTGGGATTTCAAGAATGGAATGTTCTGGTGTGTATAAACGGGTTACACACTTTTTTTTACTGTAAAAGAGGCCATCGTTTCATGATTTCTGTACGATAGATGACAAGAAAGAAGACATCGAACACTTTCTGTGGCCGTGCCCGAAATTCCAAGATGAAAGGGATGCTCTACTGCAAATATACAACATAATGACCTTCCATATACGTGCCTGCAACACCTTGTGTTCCCCCGAAGGACCAGCTATAGCCCCCAAAGAAACTTCACGTCTTCTTATCGCATTCTTAAGAGAGACTGGTCTGATGGACATGTGGGGAAACACCACAGTGATTCCATAAAATACGCTCGGGCGGAGCAATTGCTGGCCTTGGTCGCTAGGCTAAACCCGCCTGTTGCTGCAACTCACCGCCACCAATCGTGATTTCTCGATTCACTCAAGCACTGCGCTCAAGTGGCAGAGATAGTAGGTAAAACCAGAGACATGGCGACGTCGCGGCATCTCCTAACACTACTTGCAATACTGTGTCTCATTTACGCACACCTGTATGCGTGGCCAAAGCTAGCCGGAGGACGCGACTACTCGTTGCGAAACAACGAAAGGTAAACAATTGTTTCCTGTTTTGTAAACAGACGCTTTTTTGCCACGAGCGGGCTTTTCCAAGCACTGGAGATCTGGAGGTGGTTGCTGGTCGTAAGGAAGAGGTAGCCTCAAAGCTTCGGATATAATAACCTCATTAAATGTAATTGCTTCCTAATTTTGTCGTCAACGAAGAACATACTTTCCCGACACATGTTGTTTGCTAGGCAATCTGATTAGTGATATTGACGCATAGAAGAACACACTATATAGTACAGCGAACGACTGGCAAAAAATCTAACTGAGAAGCTCTCATCAGGTCCAGTACACTGTATTTTATGTATGCGTATAAGCGTTGACATTAAGTAGATGTCGGGCCCGCACATACCCAGGCAAGGCAGACGGTGCCCTTTTGGTCATCTGTCGAACTTCACCATAATGCATCAGCGTAACTCAATTGGCAGCATTTTCAAATATAGGTATTTCATCAGATCGGACATATTTCGACATCTTTCAGTTAGCAACGTCGAGATAGTACTCCTTCTTAGTAACGTAAGCATTTGCGTCACTTAGTCGTATGCTTTCCATGCTGCGATTTATAGCAGTGTTTGCTAGTATAAGGGAGTACTTTCTCAACGATGCTAATCGAACGTTGTTGAAATTCCATCGACCTTTCTAAATATCATTTTTAATATATTTTTAATGCTACCAATTCGGTTACGCTGGTACATTGCGGTGAAACTCGTCAGGTGGCCGAAGGGGCGATTCCCAGAATTCCTGTAGACGCGTTTAGTTTTCTCGTCTCTTTGCAAATGACGTCTTGCTGCCCAACATGAAACAGAGACTTCAAATGTTGTAAGCGTAAACTGACTTCACTGTCTTGAAACAGTCTGTGCCCCAGACAGAAATTCCAGAAACATTGAATTATTTTTCTTTTCTAGGTGATGACCGCATAACAGTGTCAGGATGAGAACGCAGTGAACACATTTCTTTTTCTCTCATCCGATGGTTTTTAATACACAAATGCGCCTGATGGTGCCACGCATGTTCTTCGCGCATTTTATTTGCTCTTCCTGGGTAATGCGGTCTTGCCGTCGTTACAATTCCTCAGAGCATTAAGCGAGGAATATGGTAGGTGGAGGTCGCGGGATCAAATCCCGGCCACGGCGGCCGCATTTCGACGGGGGGCGAAATGCGCAAACACCCGTGTACTTAAATTTATGTTCACGTTAAAGAACCCCAGCTATTCGAACTTATTCCGGAGTATCCCGCTACGGCGTGCCTCATAATCCAATCGCGGTTTTGGCACGTAAAACACCATAATTTAATTTCTGTGTTTCGTGCGCAGCTGAGGCCTCAAGTGCCTTCATTAAGAAATTCAAAGATTTACCGCGGGTCTTACAACTGAAATACGTGTTAAACGCTGAAATCACCTTATCGGACAGCCTGTGAACCAATTTCGACGAAATTCGTTGCATCAGAGAGTAAGCTAAATTTTACCGGTTAATGAAACCACAATGTTGATTGATAAAGGTCTCAAAGCTATCACAATAATTGCGGGGGGGGGGGGGGGAATACGCTTAATAGAAACATGCAGATCCGACGCACTGTGTGAATCTGTAATTGTACCCGCCGTGGTTGCTCAGTGGCTATGGTGTTGGGCTGCTGAGCACGAGGTCGCGGGATCGAATCCCGGCCATGGCGGCCGCATTTCGATGGGGGCGAAATGCGAAAACACCCGTGTGCTTAGATTTAGGTGCACGTTAAAGAACCCCAGGTGGTCAAAATTTCCGGAGTCCTCCACTACGGCGTGCCTCATAATCAGAAAGTGGTTTTGGCACGTAAAACCCCAAATATTATTAATCTGTAATTGAAGCTTTGATTAGCTGACAAGGCAAAACGGCGCCCCATGACATGCGCAGTGGTTTTAGGCCGACGAACGCGTCCCGTAACCTGCCAGTCATCAACCGCGGTGGAAGCGGACGCTGCATTGCGACGCGAGGCGTTCTTGCGGCTAGAGTATCAACAGCTGATCAAGAGCTTCTACTTGCAGAGACAGCCAACGACCACCGTGCAATGACGACGAGAAAAAGCAAGGTCTCGCTGTGGTTCGCAAAGAAAGTTTCGCTGTAAAATTCAAGCAAGAAGTTCGCAACTCTGAAATTCTGAACCAAAAGTAGATGTCGCAATTCCGCGAACTATTTCTGCTAGTCTAAAGGTTGCCGATATGACTTGTATAGCTTACACCTTAAGTGGCGCGTTACATTGCTTGCTTGAGCTACGTAGGTGCCCAACTCCCAAATTAAGTGTATACTTCAGAACGGTGTATGTCTATCAATTCTGCCCACTTTAGATATTCCAGTAGATGCGGCTACCAGAATTGTGATTCATTTTGTCAGCGAGATCAGCAGTTGTAAACTCCATGCGACCTACATACAACTACCTATAAGTGTCTATAAGCGGCCTATGAGTCGCTGTCAGCCAATTTGTAGCAACACAAAGAAAAGACAGAATGAAACCACAGAAGTCCAAGCGAACGTTGCACACAACAGCATGTCCAAGTCATCTGTAGTTCTTCCCAAGCAGCAGCGATTTGCGCGTAAAAGAAGAAACAGCGTTTCTTCCATCTTGATTTCTTTCTCTCTTTCCTTCATTCAGCCGGAAGTCGTTCCTTTCAACGGCCCTTTATTTGATTTACACCGGGAGCGTGAGGTGCGATAAAGCATGGCGCTGGAACTTTGTGCTTCGTCCTTTGCATATCGGATGTGGTCCTGCGCCTCTTCGTCTGCCCAACTTTGCATATAACGTTTAGCCCGTCTACACATTTCAAGTTTTCTTTGCGAACTGTCCCGGATTTTGCTGACCGTGGCTGCCGCACGGTTCAGCTGCTGCTTCTTTGGCGAATAGTTCACATAGAGGGGGAAAAAATGAGTTGATATTTTGATGGTTGGATCAAACCTCGATCTGCCAGCATAGCAGCCGGACGCTCCAACTATTAGACTACAGTTCTTTTTTTTTTCCTTTTTATTTGTTATAGTCTGGTTCGACAAGTGCAGCATACAGGAGGACGCAGTTAAAACATGGCTGACGCAAGTCGGTCCAACGATCCGTTTAGAACAAGGTTCCCTAGACAAAGCAGCCACTTTTTCTACCCGTTAGACCATGGACTGCCCGGTGACCCAAGCTGGCAGGAAAACGGTTAGAGACAAACATAGAAACATCCCGGAAAGCACGTGAAACCCCAAGAATGGTAATCGTATTGAACGGAGGTTTTAACTCGCGCAAACACTAGCGCATACCTGCAGGAAAATCTGGATTAGAGTCCTAGACCGTAAAACTTGTACTGAAAATCTGCGCCCACACAAACTTTTTCTCAAGTGCTTTTTCTGTGTGCCATACTCGCCTTATCGTCGTTGAGTATGCTCTTTTTCTGTATCGCACGTCGGACCAAACAAGTAACAGGCGCCTCTAGGAGTCGTCAATATATCCCTTAAATATATTTAGTTAAAAAGTCAGTGCCCTTCCCCTCTGTGAAGAAAGATGACCAGCGAAGCTGTGCATGTAGGCTCCTTAATGGCGGACTGCACCTCCGCCGCGGGTCGACCCGGTATTGCATTATACTCGGGATCGGCATACGTATAGGGAGTTCTGTGTCTACACATGGACACGATCCTGGGGAAACTAGCCCTTCCGATAAACTTCGTTCTCTACCCAAGGGATCCCCCCGCAAAGAACGGGCTTTAGTAGACAAGGCCCGCACGGATTTCGGCCTAACTGATGACGTTGTATCGCCAAGTGTCGAGCATTCATTCCGGAAAGGGGAACGGGAACTCTTGCCGAAAAGGATGACGGAAATGCAGCAGATGCTACCACAGCAACCATCATCAATAGCACACCATGCAACAGATGATATAACCGCCGCCAGTGTGGCATTTGCTTTGGGAATGCCCGGGCCTCAAAACCACACGAAAGAAATACCGCGGACACGCATTCTCCGTCGAAAAGTGAACGACTCCAGTGCGGACCGACGCGAAACGTGTCATCCGATCTCTGTGGGACTTCGCCCTGGAAGCCGGCCTCATAGGGCAACTCGCTGTAAATCGACCGAAGCCCTTTTCCTTTGTCCTAACCTGCACTATCCCTTACCCCTCTACTTGAGCCGAAGTGCCATTTTTTTGGCGGTAAAGCTTACTCATTTATATAACCTGCTCCCGCAAATACGCCCAGGCGGAAGGAGGCCGCACGAGCTGAAAACGCGAGCGGCGAGAGATGTTGCCTACACAACAAGGAAGAGAGCGTTGAGCGGAGAACAGCGCGTGGTATGCGCGGATGAACGCTCGCGACGCGCGCGTTGACCAAAGGTTCTTTCAGGGCGCCCCCGCGGCTGAAGCGATAAGCCGACAACGCCGCTGCTGCTCCCGATAAGGCGGCCGCACAACGACCGACTCGCGCGAAGGAACGCGAGAGCGTCGCACGGGGCGAGGAAAACGTGAGGAGGAGCTCGGAGGTGGCAAAAAAAAGAAAGAACATGGCCGACAGCAGAGGTGAACGGAACAGCGGTGGCGGGGAGCCGGACCCTCGACTTTCAGCACCCGGTCCGGTGCCCCAGGGCTCGAAGCAGCCTCCCCGCACGCGGCCTGTTAACGTCGGAAAGAAGGGCGGCGGCGGCGGGAACTCGTGCGGATTCACCTGCCTCAAGTACTGCCTCTTTATCGTCAACCTTGCCGTCTGGGTGCGTACACACACGAAGCCCTTGGCCGTTGGGAGACCGATCACGCCCGTTCGTGGGCGCGGTTGCTGGTCATTTGCTGACTGCGTTCTTTCCTGTCTGGCGCCTACGTTTCTGATCCGACGCTTAAGTAACGCTAGGTATATATCCGGAAGTCAAATCGCCTACATCCCTTGCTTCGTCCTGCGCGTGTCTAACTTAGTTACTTCTATTGCCGTGTTTAATTTGTGTTTTCGCTGGTTGATCCTATACAGTTTGTCGCGTTACTTTGCTTGGTAATATCCTCGTTCGTAGCCTCCCGGAAGGTCAGTTTTACCCCGAATGATTGATAGCGCCGACGCTGCATTGTTACCGGGCTGTTGCATACACCCCCTGCGGAATTGGCATTCTGATATGATAAAAGCTTTATATTCGGTTCTTCAGCTAACATCCACTAAAGCATCGAAATGCTGTGGCAGTGTGGCGCATGGAGGTAATCCGTAAGAATTAATGAATGGACTCCGACTATAGTTATGTGGTCCTCACGCTGCTGCGTGGAACTGTGAGCCAATATCTTTCATTAAGCAACACATTAGGTAACATCACATACAGATCTAAAATTTCGTGCAAGAAGCTGCAGTATATAACGCAAAGAAGCACTCCAGAAGCCGACGATGAGCAGCTGAACGACGAGTGTGCATATAAATGCGACACTGCGTTGTTTCGTCTGCAGTATACGTGTGCGCGGGTACGCGCGTGTGTGTTACGTCTGCGAGAGTAAGGAGGGGTGGCTAGATAGGTGTGCCCGAGCAAGTGCGTGGCGTGCGTACCTCTGTCTACAGCATTAGCACGGGAAGATGTACCCTTGCGAGTTATTTTTTTTTTTTTTGACACGGCGGTTTGTCTTCTGCCTGTACGGATTCGCACGTAAGGTCAAAAGTGCGACAAAGTCATCAAGTCTGCACTCTCTAACAGCCTCGCTGTTATTTGTAAGCCGATATGGAGTCGTGTGCTTTATCATCCTTTGAACCTATACGCTATATACTTACGCGGCTATCGCACGTAAAAATGTTTAGCCCGAGTTTCGAAAAAAAAATATAACGTCCTATATTAAATCGCCACGTCTTGCAGAATCTTAGCATGCACGGAAAGACGTCTCTTACGTGCATATCACTAGTCCGTTCAAGTGTGAGCAGTCATCATCAGCCTGGTTACGCCCACTGCAGGGCAAAGGTCTCTCCCATACTTCTCCAACTACCCCAGTCATGTAATAATTGTGGTCATGTTGTCCCTGCAAGCTTCCTAATCTCATCCGCCCACCTAACTTTCTGCCGCCCCCTGCTACGCTTCCTTTCCCTTGGAATCCAGTTTGTAACCCTTAATGACCATCGGTTATCTTCCCTCTTCATTACATGTCCTGCCCATGCCCCCCCCCCCCCATTTCATTTTCTTGATTTCAACTAAGATATCATTAACTCGCATTTGTTCCCTCACCCAATCTGCTCTTTTCTTATCCCTTAACATTACACCTATCATTCTTCTTTCCATAGCTCGTTGCGTCGTCCTCAATTAAAGTAGAACCCTTTTCATAAGCCTCCAGGTTTCTGCCCCGTAGGTGAGTACTGGTAAGACACAGCTGGTTATACACTTTTCTCTTGAGGGATAATGAAAACCTGCTGTTCATGATCTGAGAATGCCTGCCAAACGCACCCCAGCCCATTCTTATTCTTCTGATTATTTCAGTCTCATGATCCGGATCCGCGGTCACTACCTGTCCTAAGTAAATGTATTCCCTTACAACTTCCAGTGCCTCGCTACCTATCGTAAACTGCTGTTCTCTTCCGAGACTGTTAAACATTACTTCAGTTTTCTGCAGAATAATTTTTAGACCCACCTTTCTGCTTTGCCTCTCCAGGTCAGTGAGCACGCATTGCAATTGGTCCCCTAAGTTACTAAGCGAGGCAATATCATCAGCAAATCGCAAGTTACTAAGGTATTCTCCATTAACTTTTATCTCCAATTCTTCCCAATCCAGGTCTCTGAATACCTCCTGTAAACATGCTGTGAATAGCATTGGAGAGATCGTATCTCCCTGCCTGACGCCTTTCTTTATTGTGATTTTGTTGCTTTCTTTATAGAGGACTACGGTGGCTGTGGAGCCGCTACAGATGCCTTGCAGTATTTTCACATATGGCTCTTCTGCACCCTGATTCCGTAATGCCTCCATGACTGCTGAGGTTTCGACTGAATCAAATGCTTTCTTGTAATCCATGAGATCTATATATAAGGGTTGGTTATATTTCGCACATTTCTCTATCACCTGATTGATAGTGTGAATACGGTCTATTGTTGAGTAGCCTTTACGGAATCCTGCCTGGTCCTTTGGTTGGCAGAAGTCTGAGGTGTTCCTGTTTGGTATTTGCGATTGCCTTAGTAAATATTTTGTAGGCAACGGACAGTAAGCTGTTTGGTCTATAATTTTTCAGGTCTTTGGCGTCCCCTTTCTTATAGATTAGGATTATGTTAGCGTTCTTCCAAGGTTCCGGTACGCTCAAAGTCATGAGGCATTGCGTATACAGGGTGGCCAGTTTTTCTAGAACAATTTGCCCGCCATGCTTCAACAAATCTGCTGTTACCTGATCCTCCCCAGCTGCCTTCCCCCTTTGCATAGCTCCCAAGGTTTTCTTTTCTGCTTCCGGCGTTACTTGTGGGATTTCAAATTCCTCTAGACTATTCTCTCTTCGATTATCATCGTGGGTGCCACTGGTACTGTATAAATCTCTATAGAGCTCCTCAGCCACTTGAACTATCTCATCCATATTAGCAATGATATTGCCGGCTTTGTCTCTTAACGCATACATCTGATTCTTGCCTAGTCGTAGTTTCTTCTTCACTGCTTTTAGGCTTCCTCCGTTCCTGAGAGCAGTGTGAGCTATAGCATGTTTCAACTATATAAAGCGAATTCCTCACAAAAGGGGAATTAGCGTGAGATCACTGCAACTTTTCGCAGCAGATAAAGAAAGATATATTGAACTGCCTGCAGTAACCCTCAGTCGTTTATGCATTTTGTTTTAACTCTTCAGAGTGGTTTTTCTTTTTACTTTTCTAACCTCTGAAAACAATGTATGCAGCCGCTATAAGGTCCGCAAAGTAATCTTCTATGATTCGATATCTGCATGAGGTGACTTACCGAACGCTATTCTTACATAATGCAGAATATTACGTTCAATAAACTTTTAATCACGCCTTCTTTGCTAAGAATAGATTACAATACATCATGCTTCGCGGGGTTGAGCTTACAACGCTAACGTAAGTGCAAGTAATTAATAGTCATAATATTTGTATACACGTACGCCGCTGCGGTGGACTTCACTCTTAACTGCGCAGTCTGCGTTCCCGTGTTGCACCTTGACCTCCTTTTTTTGGCAATGGGTGCTTTCAAAGTAAAAAAAAAAATCGTTTCAAGGCAGCATGAGCATTGCAGCTTTATATAGAACAACGTGATTTCATCGCGAAACGTATCAGCATCTTCCGCGTGCTTTTTCAAGCGCCCGTCCACTAAACTAGCTCCAAAAATGTCCGATCGCTTGCACAACAATACAGGAAACGAACAACAAGCCGCAAAGATAGTATACCAACGAATACTGGATTGTGACGCTTGTATGCGAGTTGCTATGGTGATTGGTCAGGTTCTGCTTGGATGCGCTCGTGGCCGATGCATGTCTGCTGCATGCCGCAAAAGTCCGGAGACGGCTCGGCATATCGTAATGGAATGCCAAGATAGTCAAACAGCAAGAAAAAGAGAGGTTCGGAGTATTCGTAGGGGGGGGGGGGGGGGGTGGAGATCGATAGAGCCGAGGTCGTCGCAGGCATAGGTAAGTGTATAATATGAAGAGAGAAAAGGTTAAGGAGAGATAGGCAAAATGCTAGACTGCAGTAAATGTAGCAAAACCTAATGAGCTCAAGCAGGCTGGGATGCTAGTAGAGGCCGTCGTGTTCTTAGCGTTCTTCTGGCTCTCATTATCCTGTCGGTGTGCTTCGTCTTTTTTTTTCTTTCTTTTCATAGCGTTGCTTTATTGTCAGTGAATCCGAGATATATCCGGTTCTACGTTTTTGTCGTTTACTAATTTAATAAACAACAACTGCCTAGCGATAGGGGGGCTTGCCCGGGGTAACAACGCTGCACCACCGCCAACCGCGAAAGGAAGCCGCACAAAAAAAAAAAAAGAAAGAAGAGAAAGAAAACGAGACGCCGGCTTTCGTATTTACCTCGTACAAGCGAGCTCGCGAGCAGTGAGGGTACGCGCACTTTTCTGTCCTAGCGTTCGCACTCGGCTATATTTGAGTAACACAATTAAGGAAGGCATTAGCGGTCGCGCGCGTCCTTTAGCGCAGGAAGCGCTGCTGAACGTACGAGGCTGGAAGCGTGTGCACAATGCCGTATCGCCGCTAAACGCGAACGGCTTCTCTCTTGATTACTTATTGTTTCCGCTCTCTCTCTCTCTCTCTCTCTCTCTCTCTCTCTCTCTCTCTCTCTCTCTCAAGCTTTTTTTGCACGAACTTTCACATTGCATCCTACGCTCAAACTATATTGCCTTGCTTGTGGTAAAAAAACAGGCACATGTGGATACGGCGGCGTTACTGAATAACCTAAGCAAAATGATTGCTCCTTCGTGAGGCCTGTCCAACGAATAAATTTGCGCAGCTGTTTTCATATAGCGCTTATCACTGATCCAGTGGCTTTGCAGACCACTCAGAAGGCCAGCTCGGTGTATATTCCATTTAGAAGGCGCGTTAGACACAACTGGAACGTTCCCACCGTTATACAGAGCGTTCTTTCTCTGCACAACTACACGCACTGCGTACCACGATCCTTGGTTAAGCTGGCAAGTTTAAAATCATAACCACGCCATTTTATCGCTCGTATTAGTTGCTAGAAAGCACAGGTTTTCGCAAACGTTTCTGTTTATGCAGCACTCGTACACACGGGCTTTATCGCTAAGAAAGTTAGCGCCCCACGGAATGACTCGGCAGATACGTTCCGTTGCTGACCACGAAATGCCGGAGCCTTTTCCCTCAGACAACATCCGACGACCATGTTTTAATATTCTGGCGCACGTTAAAGACTTCCGCGGGGCAATACTAATACGGAACATATCCACCCACTGCGTCCCCAGTAGCTCAAAGCGTAGCTTCGAAAGATAGTTTAATATTATAAATATACGAAGAAGCACAGCCCTTTTCGTACTTGCGCACGTAAAAATTAGCCGTACATGTAAATGCGCAATGCAATGGGAATTGCGCAATAATAAGAAATGCAGAGAGCGCACTAACGTTCATCCGCTTTGCCGCGGAACAAGTCGGTTACTTTGTGCAAAACCATTCGCATTTTTTGTTACCGCGTCGAAAGTATTTCTTGTCGTAACATGCTGCAGTTTCGGTATGTGAAGACTAGATTAGGTTTAGTTTATCTCTACATCTTTATCTGTACTGTAAAGTTCATAAAAACCAAACTGACACCTCCAGCGTATAGCAGAAACTAAACACAAGTGCCTGTCTAAAGGCAACAGTTTTGTTCACTTCAGCAGAATTACGAGCCTTTAATACCTATACTGTCGCTTTAGCCAATAAAAAGATGGGGTAATAGCTCATTATACATATCCCCCAAATGACCTTGACTTCTAATTGGCTTAATAGCAGGCGCATTTCAAAGCTTTGTTTTGATTCGTGATGTCAGTTTACTAATCAAGTTATTTTTTTTATAATTGCCAGCCTTTTCAGGCGACTATGGATGCGTCTCGGCAAAAGCATAAAGGAAGTGAAAGCCTTTGCTGGAAGGTCCATCGGCGTATATACGTATGCGGATTGGAAAAGTACCTCGCTTTCCGATAAACTCGAACGCTCAGATACTCAGCACAGTAGTTTTTCATTGAAATATCGAAGGCAGAAATAAAAAACCGAAACGATAATGGATTCAAATTTAGAGATACAGTGGATGGCTCTACGTGGTGGTTGTGGCGGACGACTGTCCCAGGTCCTGGACTATGCTGCCTGTGCTGATGCCCGCATTAAGTGACACTATTTGTGTACTACTCGTGACTTGTGTTTGTGTGTCTAGTGCACGTTGGAATTTTGTTTTTCTTTATTGTTTTCTTTAAAACATCCTTGTCTGAGAGTCATCTATTTGGGATTTCGGTATAGCCGGTTTTTAGGAGATCTATATCTTCCCATGTGTTTCTACATATAAAAGTAAAAAAAATTATGTTAACGTGGTTGAAATGTCTGTCTCATCAGAATAGAAATTTATAAGTGGATGCCGATTATTCCCAAAGAAATATTAGTTTACAAACACCAAACATCTATTAACAATTTGATATATCGCTTCAAAAAGGCTGCCACTTAAGTCTGAAACCGGTTCACACCCTTAAGGATCTCAAAGTGTGCAAATTGGTCTGTAACCTACACCCTTACACCCGTGAAGGAGGGTGTAATGGTGTGAGTTATAGACAGAAAGCACTTTTGATGGTGCAAGTCGGTTTAAAGTTTACCAAAAAAAACGCGGCATTCCTTTGACTGCCATCCAAAGCACCTCAAACGCAACTACACGATCTATATGCGGGCATGGTGAAAACACACTGGCTAAGAAGTCCTTTCTGGTATTTACGAGTGATTCATTCTTATTTTATCGCTGACGTGTTCTTTCCTGTGTTGAGAGCCGCCGGTACTATCAGCATATGCTCGTACAATCTTCGGTGCTCATAGATAAAAGCGACAGGGCTGCCTGCTCTACTATCAGTAAGTAGTTCAGCGTGACGACGTGTCTGCTGCAATCCATCCTTTCGAGAGTCCTCCCGAAAACGAGATCACCCACTGCTCCGTATGGCGCACACAGTAATGGCATCAGTCCTCACTGTAATTACATTGCGAGTACGGCTCCCATGTTATATATAGGCTAACCGCATAAGCCTGCGACCGCCCTCATCTTTGGTGGTGGTTATATGCTCTTTTATAGTCCCCGCCTATGCAACCATTTCCACTGCGCGAGCTGATGAGCTCGTCGTAATCGCTGGATTTCGATGGCTCACCCATACCGCTAAGTCGGCCCCTCAAGAATCCTGCAAGCTCTCTGCTGACGTTGGACCTTTCGCATGCCTTTGACTGCATTGCATTTCCATGACAAATGATGTAGCGGTATGCGAATATTCGAAACTTTTTATTAACGAATCGAACAGTGTTCGATCCGGTCTTCAAATTGAATAGTCTCTATTCGTAAATGTGAATATTTTTCGAATGTATTTGAAAACGTCAACTGCCCCCAATTAAACAAAGAATTGCAGCAAAATTGCGGTAAATTCTCACCCCCTCGGGCACAGTATGGACTTAAAAATTTGGAGGGCGCTTAAACTTCGCCTTTAAGAGTGGAACGCGACAGCATTCAAACGTCCCTCCCGGCAAGTGCAACTTGTTTAACCATAATGTTTCCCGGAAACGCTGCCGGCGAACGCTATGCACTAAGGCGAGTTTTCTAGGGCGCGCCGCTCCGACTAAGACAGACGTCGAACGGCAGCTGGAAAAGGGTTTTGCGTTTGAGTTTCCGCGTAACAGAATTACGTTTCCTCGTATATTCAAATTACAGTCCGACGCTATCGTGTGTGTGTAGGTTGTGTGTGAGTCGTACTTTACGAATTTTCTGACGCATTTTACTTTGAGAAATTCAATTAGCGCGGCAACACCTATGCGCCACGCGGAGGGCCTGCCTGGATCGGTATATGTGGTTCGGGATTAATTTTTTTTCATAGGGACAACGTCGCCGCCACCGAAGCCGACACCGACGCCGACACCGACGTCGGATTTCCTGCGACGCGGGGCCCTTAAAGCTATCGCGTTAAAATACGAGAACTTGCGTACAGTGGAGCAGGCTACGTCACTAACATAGTCGTACTTTACAGGCTATACAGCGATCATTCGCACTCTCTCAACAGTCCTGTGCATGCTAATTAAGAAACTATTGGTTTCTGGCATAATGCTCCATTTGCGCTTTTAATAAGCAATGTTTCATAATGTATATGTAATGATAAAAAGTTGACAACTTCAAGAATACTACGACGTGGACATCGTTCTATATAACGGCTGCTCATTATTCAAAAAATATTCCATATATGATTCGAATCTATTCGCTTCTGGCACTATTCGACGTGGTCTGGTCGTCACTGCTCGTAAAAACCCAGTAAGAAAAATAACGCCGGTCTTCTCTCAAAGGAACTGTGAAGTCGGCAAAGGCACAAGGAAGACGAAATTATGAAATTATATTTATTTATATATATATATATATATATATATATATATATATATATATATATATATATATATATATATATATATATATATATATATATATATATATATATATATATGTGTGTGTGTGTGTGTGTGTGTGTGTGTGTGTGTGTGTGTGTGTGTGTGTGTGTGTGTGTGTGTGTGTGTGTGTGTGCAAAGAGAAAGGTGACCACACTGTCCTCTACGTCGTGACAGGCTGTAAACGTGGTTGTGAATCTCTTGTGGTGCTTGTAAAACAACAATCTTTAGTCAGTGGGAAAAGCCGCTGGTGCTTCCGTGTTTTGACTGCCGTGCACGAACATTACGTATGTATGCATGTATGTATGTATGTATGTATGTATGTATGTATGTATGTATGTATGTATGTATGTATGTATGTATGCATGCATGCATGCATGCATGCATGCATGCATGTATGTATGTATGTATGTATGTATGTATATGTATGTATGTATGTATGTATGTATGTATGTATGTATGTATGTATGTACAAACAAGTGGGCGGTATAGATAATCTCTTCTCACGAAGAGAAAAGGTGCTTTAGAAAGAAAGAAAGAAAGAAAGAAAGAAAGAAAGAAACCGCGTGCGCACCGTCTAAACGAAGATGTGTGGAACACTTGCGGAAATGTAAAATTCACTTCCGCATTGCCGTCGTAATCTGCTTTCGGCAACGTTCGTTTCATTAGCACGCAAATGGAAGCACCTGTTCCATGCTGCCTGAAGAAGAAGAAGAGGAAGGAAATATAGGTCGCAGGCAATGCAGTACTCCACAGGTGAGCATTAAGCAAGAAAATTTAAACAAAGGTAATGACAGCATAATAAAGAAAGATATATATATATATATATATATATAAACTTCGCAAAAATAAGAGCACGGACGGGATTTCATTTCTCGCTGAAGAGAGCCGAAGATGAACTCTCCCGTCTGTCTCTCTGTGTGTTCTCAATATTTTCTTCCATTTCATCCAACTCGCTCGTCTCTGGGGCACGAGAATCCCATTCTCGGGTTACCTCCAAAAAAAAACTAAACAAAGCAAAAAAGAAAAAGCTATTCTGGATGCCTTCGGGTAATTGAGGGCGCTGAACAATTTTCGTCGATGACATAAACCTATACGCTGTGCGTGCCGAGATGCTTTTATATGGCTCGTCATTACTTTCCAGTCTGGAGGTGAAGGCATAATATGCGTCATCTACCTGTAATAAGTTCCCTCTGGTTTAACTCAGCGAAGCGAGCAAGAAAATAGCATTGAGGATTCCGTGATCGTGCATTAGATTGAGATCATAATGAGAAACGCCAGACACTGCGCCTGCTCCCCATATTGTTCTACTTTCTATCCCGAAGGAAAGACTTTTGAGGGGACATTAAGGAGTTTTTCTGAAACGCCCCTAATAAACTTGAGCATGCCTATGAGGCGTCTGAAGCAATCTCTCAGACAGCATGTTTATTAGAAACGTTATAAACGCATATATATTTCTTAATGTAGCATACGTACACTGCATGCTTCCTTAATTTATTACATTCGTCTAGGTAATACTGAGACATAAAAAGCGTGAGGGATGGTAATCGTTTACTTTGTTCCCCATATTCTACTACTACTTTGTTTGAAAATGTCTTCGTTATTGTTATGTTATGTGGTAGCTGTTGTTGTTGTTTCAAAAATGCATTTTTCTTTCTTCGCTCCGGACTGTTTGTCCTTTGCAGGAAGATAATGATAAGTGGGGCGTCATGACGCGCCACCTAGGTGGCATAGGAGAGTGATGTGGGAGTGACACTTTCCTGTTGTTGCCCTATGGTGACGCGGCTATCTTGACCTTTCCAAGTTCCGAAAAGGTTCCCACGCGGGAAAGGGGATGCTGAATCCAACTGAAGAGGAGCGGACACGTCACCATGGTTTCTTAAGAAATTTTACTGCGTTTCAAAGACGTGGCATGTATATTTCCTCCTTGAACTACCTACCGTCCGACCAGCCATGAGACAACGCTTTCTACCGGAGTCCCCAATTTTCGAATACCGGCGTCTTTACGCATTGTACCATGAGAAACAGCATCGTTGGTTGACTGAAGCAATCGTGCATATACCAAAAGTACACAATAAGATGTATGAAGAACCCCTAAGCGGAGGGCTGCAGATTATAATTCTGATCACTTTAAGTTCCTTAATGTGAACGTAACTGTATATACGTACGCGAGCGCAGTCGCCATCTGCCCTGGTCGAAATGTGCACGTCGTGGCCAGTATTTGATACTGTGACCGCGTGCTGGACGTCACAAACGACTGTCTCACCACGACGCGTTTAAACTTTATGGTTAACGTAGCCGTTTTGTGAGGCGGCTTTGGACGAAACCTAATACTTACTTCACGGTCTCATTTTAAGTTTGACTGGGCGGGTGAACTTCCGGGCATGTCAATACCATTTTGATTGCAGCTACAAGACAAAACAGACGAAGTGCGAGAGTGTTTGTTACTCGTCTAGTTTGCTTCCTGTTACAGCTGTGACATGCGTTCGCCGTAGCACGACTTTAAAGCACTGCTGCGTTCTGCGTTACATGAAACATACTGTATTGGGTTATGCGACAAATTGTGATGAGATAATTTTGACCACCTGGTGTTTTTGACCCAAAGCACGGTCCCGAAGCATGGTACACGGGCGTTCTTGCATTTCGCCCCCATCGACATGCGGCCGCCGCGGACGGGATTTGATCCCACAACTTCATGCCTAGCAGCGTAACGCCAAGAGAGAGAAAATGATAAATGAAAAGCAGGGAGGTTAACGAGCCACTAAGCAACAAGGTCGAATATATCCGGTAATTGTAATGATGTCTTCCAAAAATGTAAAACGATGTCACGTTATGCGTTCAGAGATGTAGCATACTATGGCTGTTAGGTGGCCGCAAATGGGAAACCTCTAAATTGATTGCTATGGTGTTGGGCTGCTGAGCACGAGGTCGCGGGATCGAATCCCGGCCACGGCGGCAGCATTTCGATGGGGGCGAAATGCGAAAACACCCGTGTGCTTAGATTTAGGTGCACGTTAAAGAACCCCAGGTGGTCAAAATTTCCGGAGTCCTCCACTACGGCGTGCCTCATAATCAGAAAGTGGTTTTGGCACGTAAAACCCCAAATATTATTATTATTAAATTGATTGATTGATTGATTGATTGATTGATTGATTGATTGATTGATTGATTGATTGATTGATTGATTGATTGATTGATTGATTGATTGATTGATTGATTGATTGATTGATTGATTGATTGATCGATCGATCGGTCGAACGAACGATCTTGGTATTTTGGAAAATTCTGTACCGTTATGATAACTTAAAAGCAGGGCTGTTGCACCGTTTTTATAATGATTCCTGGCTATACACACTGCCTGATTTTTTTTCTACTGCAAGAAAAATACAATTTCATCTTCTAGTGCACCTGTGCGTGAAAGGCATCGCGAAAACCTGTCCATAGTTTCATATTGAATAGTAACTGGATGCTATATGCGTGACTGGCACCGTATTCCTGGCAAGTCAAACGACCAGTGTAATAGTGAAATCTAATGCCTGTTCGAAAGATCCAGTATCCGTGCTCATGACGCGAATACATCGGCTGCTGGGAAGCGTCGATGCTTCCAGAGTCGATTTAGAACGCCGCACGACAACATACCATCGTACATATGGCACACAGCAGCAACTGCGCTTTGTGTATAACGTGTGCAGCCTACTCAATTCTGTTTTCGTTCCGGAACAACACAACCGAACACGGCGCTCTACAGTTGAGTTTCGCAATACTGATAGCAATTTTATTGCAGATACACTCCCCGCCCCTCCGCTATCACCCACCATAAAACGTCTGGGTCGTGTCTATAATATATGCGTCGCATGCGTCTCTTGGCTGCGTCGCTGCACGTGACAGAGTTTGACGGCTGGTGGCCGACGAACAAAAAGCACCGCGTACGAAAATCAGTGGACTTATAAAGCTAGCTAGACGACGTGCTATGTCAGCTCAGCGCAATACGCACCGCCTCGCTGGCAGCGTGAGGATGCCACTGCGTCATAGAATACGTATTCCTCGTTCCTGAACGGCGCGGTGAACGTGAAGCGGTGTGCACCCGATACCAGCAGTATTGCTTTTGTGTTCCTGCACCTTTCGTTTCCATTTAATCATCCTTTAATAGTCTTCCATCGCACCTTTGCGTTCGAAGCGATGAACGTCAACGGAGTGGCGATGCGGTGATGAAACTGCCGCCGTTGTCTGACGCTAGAAAAAGTGTCCGTCAAAAGTGGCTTCTCCACATGACAACCGTTGTGCGGTGAAGCCAGCTTCTCGGTTTCTCTCTATTTTTATAGCATATATAAAGCTTCAATGTACACAAACGTGCGGTAGGAGCGTATAATTTGTCGCAATGCATCCTGTGGTGCGTTCGCCGAACGCTGAACACTGTTGACGTCCTCTGCATCCAGTAACAGAGTCGCGTTGCGGGAAATGCCGGCGTACCGGATTTATTCCAGGAGGAACGAACGCATTTATTGTAGTAGGGATGCGAGTCTGAAAAAAAAAGGAGAAGCCTATTTAAAAGCCATAAACAAACTTTTAATACTTCGCTGTGAGTTCAAAGAAAGTTTGCCACACGAGACACAAAGTGAATATGCGAGCTGCTAATCAATACAGCTGCAATGTGAACAGGCGCCGCGCCACTCACATACATGCTTCAAAACACCACCGCTACACAAGTATGCATCGGCTGACAACAATCAGACGCCAGTTCGAGTTACAGGTTATCACACGATCAATGTATTGAGAAGCGAAAGCCAGTTAACAAGTCTCACCCCAAAATACTTGTTATCAATAATCGCTCAAGGATGACTGGCATCATTTAACTGATATTGAAGATAAGCGACTGTTAAAATCGAACGAGGGCAGGAAGAAAACACAAGTTACTCGCCCTTTGCGTTTATTTTGCACGCCCTTTATGTTCACCTAAGATAAGCTAGCATAATTACCATAATAAATGACGACATAACCTAAAAACGCATTGTCATCAACATCATTCATATAACTATGACGCCACAATATCATTAAAACCACTAATTCTACTCTGAAATGGAAGGTTAGCTTGATACTTGCCCTTGAGCAGAGCTGGTGTGCAAGCACATGAGGATTAAATAGTTGTTAGTGTCATCTGTGAGCTACTGGATTGGTTAGACTCTGTTTATTCCTTACATGTTGGTATATGTAGAACATATTTGCTTGCTCGCGAATTAAGTGCGCTAGACTGTTATGGAAATAGTGCAAGCATATCTGCACAAGCCATGAAATAACGTCTACACAATTACCAATGCGCTATGTGTTGAGAAACGGTGACGACGTAGCCGCATTGCGCATCTGTTTTATTTATTCGTTTGCTGACTGCAGTAGTGCAATAAACACAATGTGCTACGTCGTAGATGCCCATTTGTTTTGCTAATGAAACTGTTACAGCTTGATTACGTTCACTGAGCAAGAATTTGCCTTCACAAGCACCAACATCTTCTTCCATACCGCCTTACATTAAAAAACGGAAAGGAAGAGGTTCGTGTATGGACCCCTTCTTAGTCCCTAAAAGAGTTTCAACGTCACTTTTTCGGCTGCCTTTTTTTTTTTTACCTATTTGGTCGCGGACTTATTATCTGGTTAGCTATCCGTCGTTCAACTTGTTCCTCGCAAAAGAACATCAGAAATAATTCATGATGGCGCCGTTTCCGATGGCCATTTACGGTTTCGATTGCCGTGACAACGGGGCAACCTCGCACGCCCGGCTGCTCGTGTATCTGGCGACACACTGTGCATAGCGCGCCGCTTTTCGTCGTCTGGTATACCTGTGCACGAATGGTGTCGCAAAAAAAAAAGAAAAAGGAACTTGTTCAGTGTCACGTTACACCAGTGTCACCGTCACTGTCGCAACAATTACATAACTAAATGGCAACTCTGTACTCGGCACACGTACGCAGCTCCTGGGCTTGGCCCTCATCGTGGTGTCGGCGGTGTCGCTGGCGGGATCCTCCTCGACGCAAGAGGCCCCGCTGCCCGGACTACAGAGCGTGCGCAGCGCGGCGGCCACAGCCCTCTTCCTTGGCTGCCTGCTCTTCATCGTAGGCTTCCTCGGCTGCTGCGGGTCCTTGAAAGAGTCCAAGGTTCTGCTTATAGGTGTAAGTAGCGAGCGCTGCAACTACTGCAGAGAACAAAACGACCACGAGCGAAAAACAAAATGTAAGGCGATTAGCACTCTTAGGATACTTGACATATTTTTCAGTATCTATCTACCTTACATATGTCCAGATCTAACCGTTTTCCTTTCATGCCAACTTGGAACACGCGCCACGCGTGGACTTCGTGGCGGCGTCACTAGATGGCGCAGCGTGTCCAGAGGGAAGTTAGTGAAAGGAGCCCGGGTGGGCAGTTCACGCCTCATACAAGACGGGTTTTGGCTGTTGAAATACGGTGTGTCTCTACATTGTGTCAATGCTAATCGAATTAACGTCGACAGTCATTCTGGTATGGTTTTCTGTGGAAATATTTTTAGAGGCCACACAAAGGGGTCTCTCTAGTGCCACCCAAAACAGCAATGGCTATCACTGCAACGTGTGTGTACTCGCTTTTGACATAATCGCTGCATTTAGTTTAAGCGTGATTATATTCCAAGAAAACCCTGGATGCATGCAGAGAGGTCGTTTGGCTGTGAACCACTGTAGCAGAAACTGCACATTTGGTTTTGTGGAAGTTGGTTTCCGCTCTAAAGTTGTCTCGCTCACAAGATTCTTAGATTTACACTTCCTCATACTTACTACGTTCGTTCGTGCAGTGGGTGGTTTTCTTTCTCCGCTTCCCCTGTCATATTTCTATCTTGTCTTACCCTTTCCCATTGTAGGATAGCAAACGGGATGTTTGTATTCCGGTTAACCTTTCTGCCTTTCCCAACTAATCCCGCTGTCTCTCACTAAACGAGCCTTAATATCGTAAGCTATAGGCAGGCAGTTAAAGGAAGTGCCGAGGACACTCACGTGACGTTTATTCGTCGGGCTCTCGGCCACCGCGAGAAACCTCGAGTCAAACACCGAAGAAACATAGTGATCTTGTTTGGCGTCTTCGCGATATTTCTATGATGCCAACCATGCAAAACACTCAAGGACAGGCAGCAGAACCAGGAATACGTATGCTCGTAACAAAAAAAAAAGAGGGAGCGGGGAGGGGATCAGGCTTGTTTGATACAAACTGGTTTGTCTTAAGAAACATAAAAAAAAAAACATTAAGATGAGCCAGAGTTAAATAGATCACATAATCGCTAATTCTCCAATCCTTCTATGAACGGAAGACTGCATGACAGAGTGCACATAGAAGCTGATGTAGGATAAAAGCGCTAAGCTAAATTTCCTGAACTAGCTTCCCACAACATCATAGAGTTTGTACCATACGCTCATGGCGCGTTGCCTTTAAGCTATGATTATTCATTACACACTTATTTACAAGAGAAAAAAAAATGACGAGGCAAAATTTTTGAGCCCATTCTCTCTAGAGAATAGTTTATTTTGTGGCCATAAGTATTCACAGCGAAAGAGCGCCGCGCAGTTTCAAGTTTCATTAGGCAATATTTGCCCAATCATTTGTTTTTTGTCACGAACTTCGGCGGTGCGCTTATCGCAAGGAAATCGACGGACCGAGGCGTTATCTGAGGAACACGTGTTCCAGTGTAACCTGGCCATGAAAAGAACGAGTGCATTCTGCGTGGCTATCATGTGCAAATGCAGATAATGCCAATGGACAGCAAACAGCTCCCCCCCTCAAAAAAAAAAGACCCTGTCAGTCCTTACCCAGTGTTGAAACTTGGCGAAAGCTGACCGATGTGTCAAGGTTATTTTACGCTACATATGTCTGCAGTTCGCAACAATTATAATATGTTGCCGGCATCCGGCCGATATTTATTGCTTTGAAAGCCTATGGTATTGTCCTCATTTTATTTAAACGAGCACGCTGGTAAGCATCAATGGGCTTCAATGGAACTGATAGCTGAGCGAGTTGGCATTGATTCACTGAATTGCAGCACGCAGAGGACAGCGCGTGTCTTCTACCTGCACCCGTCTTATGTGTGCGCTATGCATTATGCAGTTAAACAATGAAGCAATCCAGTTGCTAAGCGCTTGAAACGATCTACGGCAGCTGCGCATAGAGAGCTGGCTTCTGAACTTATGGCTTGCGTGTGACGACTTGCGAGCTATTATTCGCGGGAAACTCTTCGTATAACGCTATGGCTTCCAAGTGCTTTGAGCGGGGCCCTTCCTGAACAAATGTGCACGTAGTCGCATACTAGTGCTTGTCCTCGTCATCACTCCTATTTTTCTCCTCTTTCACTTCCGTCTCTGCTTTGCCTCAAATATCCTCTCCCCCTCCCCTACCTTCCCTAATGGCTTTGTTCTTTTAGGCAGTTTCTTCTCTTCTCGTACCTCAAAGCATAGCGGTATACCACTCTGCTTTGCTGGTGCTGGTGCTTGCTGGTGCTGGTGCTTGCTGGTGCTGGTGCTTGCTGGTGCTGGTGCTTGCTGGTGCTGGTGCTTGCTGGTGCTGGTGCTGGTGCTTGCATTGCTGGTAGCTGGTGCCTCTACGAAGCAGCGATAGGTCCTTACATACATTCACCTTTTTTTTAAAGAAGCTTAGTTATACCTCTCTCTACAGTGACGTTTGTTGAGACTTGCAGACCTGCCAACCTTACCACTTCAGGGATACTACCGTCGAAGCTTGAAGAATGGCAAGATTTAGTGGGAAAAAAACAGTAAAAATTGTTTTACTACTCATAATGTTCACTGTTTGTCAAAAACGACTTGGAGAGTTTGTCCTGTATAGGAAGCTGTGAACACGCACGCTTTTCAGTCATCGCAGTAAAAAGGATCTGTGCCACATGAGAAGCGTAAATGTTCAACAAAGTTTATTGATAAGATATTCACGCATACAACGGGGGCTGAAAACTCGGCTGTCTCTATAGAGTGGTTCCATGCATGGGTTGCGTTGCTGCGGCGGCTAGATACGAGTAATCCAGCTGGCTCGAAAAGTCGGGGGGCTGATAAATCGGTCGGGGACTGCGTTTTGTATGCTCTTGAAGTCAATTTTGCTCCAAATTGCACGCAACCGAGAAATCGTTAAAACCATTGGCGTTAGTGCGACATGCGGAAAGGAGCTCCAAAAATTGGCCATTTTACGATAGAATCTTATAATTTTGCTTGCGTGGACTTGTTTGTAGCCTGACGACAGGAGCGCTGTGTTTTCGTTTTGACGTGACAGGGAGCGGCACCGGCATGTCTTTTGTTTTTTTTTCTGGTTCTAACGCATATTCACACCAATTCAAAAAAAAAACGAGGTAATTGAGTTTCAAGCTGGCACTACGTAAAGCGATCGGAGATGTTTAATTCTGGTCGCCACGCGGAAAAAAAGAGGCGCACCCTTTACGTACCTCTGCTGTTGTGCGGAGGGGTATTTTCGGCGTAGCCAGATGTCGAAAACATTTCTCGTGCCAGCCGCGCACTCTATATATATATTTTTTTTTCTCTTTCTCCTGCGAGTACATCGAGGTGGAGATAAGCATAGAAGTGCGTGCAACCTAGAATAACGGTTCACCTCCTTGCCTCGCCTCAAGGTTGCCATAGCGACGACGACCGTTCGCTATCGGGGCGCGGCCGCAGCCATCGTACGAGAGGTTGTTCGTTAGGCGGCATGGTCGCAAGAAAGCGCCTGGTGTTGCGAGCCTCGACGTAAGAGCCGCCTGAAATAACCGAAAAGCGACTGCGAACGCTTGGGAAGTCGTTGCCCGTGCTTTCGTCTCGCTGATTCGACGCAACGAGTTGACATAGTGTCTCCAGTCAGGTCGAAATACGTGGGCCCGCGTTCACGAAGCTTCCCTCACGTGCGCGATCTGCGCTAATGGCCATTGCCGAGATGATTAACAGACTAGATACATAAACGGTGGCTGGGAGGGGTAATTAAAATGCTAGATACTATTTGTCGCCGCCCCGTTTCGAAGATAACGCTAATAAGCAGCAGCATCAACAGGACATGTAGAGATGGCAGCTGGAAGATTACAGGAGGAAACAAGAAAAGACCATTTACATTCCTTTACAAAGTTAGGAAGCGCTCTTACGTAACAGAAGTTTTGTGAATGCGGGGCCAGAGCCTACGCAGGACTCGAAAAACGCATCCGGGGATTACGTATATAAATGCATAGAACAAGTAGGTTTGTCAGAGTAACAGAATGGGTGTCAATGGAAAGGAAGCACAATCGATCCTACGCGCCTTGTCAAGTGTCTGTAACTTATCGTTCGTGTGCCCACTCATGTTAATTGTTTGTGAGCAGTTGTGACGCATTCCGATTGTTTCCGTGCGAAGATGTTGACATGATTACAGTGAAGGTGGCCGGACAGTGACAGACAGGGCTTATAACTGCCATTCTTTGTGAATGCGGCCCCAGTTTTTGAGACATATCGGTTACATGCGCCGGTCAGCCGTGATAGCGAGCATAATACGATACGTACAAAGGCGGGCCCGCCAATGTCCAACATTTCTCCCAGAAAGCTTGCAGCTCCTCATCCTTTGCCTGAGTGATTCTAATATGATAGCATTATTAAACCTTATCGTTAGTTTATTAACTATAATGACATACGCGTGGCATGTCCTCCCTCGCGGTCAATTACGAGTAATGACATTACGATCACACTGCTGATGTCTATACCTGCTGCCGTTCTACGACGTCATATATATATATATATATATATATATATATATATATATATATATATATATATATATATATATATATATATATATATACGGTCAACCAAGATACAAAAGCACCGCTGCCACGTTTTGTTCGTAGCTCTTAAGCATGATACATATACACTGCAGCTATCGCTATGCAACATACCGTAAAGGTTGGACTATTAGACTCACTGCAACATCGACCATACATATGGCTGTATAACCACGTATCCCTTACATGCGAACAGGCAAACCACAGTTATCGCTTTATCACCTCCACCTGATACAGCCCAGCATGGTTGAGAGCAATACGAGACCCAGAGCAACCGCCACGCCTCCTCTCACGTGCACCTCCGCGTCACACACCTCGCTGCTCCTTCTTCCCCACTCTGTCGCTCTCACCCCACCCGCTACTTTTACCGAGAACATAGGCCGTCGTCTGTGCAGATCGCCGATAGCCAAGTCACCTTTCCGCGTCCGTGACGTCTCGGTGCTGTTGATGCTGTCGGCCGCCTCCTTTCAATTCCCCTTCCCTCTTGTGCAGCGCGGTTGATGTGTCCTCTACTGAGAGACAGATACAGATGAGAGACAGAGACGCTGCACTTTACCCCAATTTTTCACCTCCCTCCTCAAGAACCTCCTACCCAAGGCGCTGCACTTAGCCCCACCTTTCACACCCCCCCCCCCCCTAACCAAGAATCTCTCTCTCCCTACGTTGCCGAAGGCAAAAAATAAAAAATAAAAAAAGGAAAAAATGAAACCCTTGCGAGGACGTAACGTGCACTGGGATCTGTGCCCGCCCACTCACGCCTTTTATTACACTGCCTCCGTAACAGGCTGGTGTTACAAATCTGGGTGCAACACCTGCGACCCATTTTGTGTTTGTGCATAATATTATCGCATTAAAAATATTGGTACGTTGTGAATGCAGCGCAAGAAGAGTAGGCGAAAAGGCGCAAGAGGGAATGTTCATCCAACTGAGAAGAAGGAGCTGACGCAAGCTGACAGTGTGACACAGAGGCTCCCGCACGAAGTTTTGCACAGTGTATTCACAGAGTGCAATGAGCTTCGCGGCACAGATAGACAAGCTATGCATGGACAATAGTTTGCCACCAGTGCAGCTTTTCGCTAGCCCTGTTACGGAACTCTAGGCTATTTATCTCACTCCCTCTCTCTCGCTCTCTTTCTTTCTTTTTGTCTCATATTTTCATTTTTCTGTCATCAAGTACGAAAAGCACGTAAAGTTAAATCAAAGCTCTCGAGATGTGTCATTCTCCCTGTGGCCTGTAAAGAGACACAAAACCGAAAAATACAACCTGAGCTGTATTAACAGTGAATGGCGCTTCTAAAGTACGTAAAAAAGTCACTCTTACTGTGGCAGGCGGCTTGATAAGCCAGTAAAGACTCAAAAGGAAAACAACGGTGGCGAAGCTACTTTGAAGATTCTGCACCAGTTCCTCGTGACGTCATGAATTTTGATGTCGTCTGCTCGGGCACAGTTAACTTTTTTTATCGGTATAGAAGGACTAGATTATATTCTAACGAGACCAAAGATTGAACCTAGAGAGCTTCAAGAACTTTGATGCGTTAAAAGGAAGCCTTAGCTCGCGGGCTCCCATCTACTAAATACACAAAAACGGAGAATACGTGTTTCTCGGCAACCACCGCACCGAATTTGACTAGGTATGTTGCATTAAAAAGAAGAAGTTAAAATCTAGTGATTGTAGAAATCGAATTTCTCATCTAGGCCGTCAGTGCGTTTAAAAAAATTGATGAAAATCGCAAAAATTTCTAAATATGAAGCTCGCGTTTACAACTCTTTAACTCAGCGATACAACAAATGTAGCAAAATCTGCACCTCACTATACATCTAAAGCGGACAAAGTTGATGTGTTATACATCACTCTGAAATATACCATTTACTTCAGTAAGACTTTTTGCAAAACTCTAGTAAACATTACAACTAAATCATGTGAGCCATCAATTAATATATAAAATGTATTCTCTTTAGGTGCAGTCTGTGCAGAACTGTGGCATCTACTTTTGGTGCAGAATTACGAGATTGTAAACTTTATACTTGTCATATTTTTTTACTTGGCAATTTTCGCCAATATTTGGAAAGAAACTTTCTAATCCTAAATCGCAATTCCTCTTAATCGCTACAGTCACTAGAATATAGCATTATCTCTAAAATGCAGGAACTTTCATCCAAATAAGTCCATGGGTTTTTTATAAAAGCATTTGCGCGTTTTACGTGTATTTGAATAGGTGACACCGAAGTTGGGCCTGAAGCTACAAATACGAGAAAGGCATTGTGAAATCCTAGACGTCACATTGATGTGTACGGGCGCTCGGATTACGGCACAATTTAAAAAAGGAAATGGAAGTGTGGCCTTCATTCGCCCTTGGAGTGGTGAACCTCGTGCGTCGAAACTAACGAATATACAGTTTTTAAAGGATGCTTTATCTGCTATAAACTGATTCGCTGTCTCTCTGTAGTGTCCCTTTAATTCCGCAACTATGCGACTGGTCTCGCTTCTGCAGCGTCTTCGCTGCGAGTCGAGACGCACATTAAGGAAGCAGATATTACACGAGTACATCCGTCACACCAGCGACAAAATGTAAGCAGATGGCATTTTTCACGCGATCGCTCATGTCATTTCCTTTAAACAATCGTCCATAGTTGGTTTACTCGTAACAAGATACTTCCATGATGCCTTTCTTTTTCTTTCTTTCTCGCAGTACTTCGTTATCTTGCTGATCGTCTTGATATTCGAAATCGCAGTCTTGGCTCTGGCGTTCGCCTACGTCAACAGTTCCGCGGTAAGTTGGCTCTCGCCCCTAACTAGATGGCGATGCTATTGTGGATGTTTCCAGGAACGAGGTTACGATAGGTGTCGCTTTCTGAACATGTTGTGCAATTATTTCGCCATATATCCGCACTACCTTTCGGCAACTAACCTTTACAAGTAAGCCCCGAAATGAAGGTCCTGAAATGAAAAGAAACAATACCTAATAACGCTAGTGTGTCTTTTTTAAAATTTAATTTCATTTATTTTTTAAGCAAAGCTGTGTATTTTTCTCTATATGTTACATGGAATAGCCGGAAGCATACTGCTCTTCAGCTCGTAAGCTCTGCAGTTGGACTTCATTTAGGCGTTCGCCTCATCCAGTTGTTTTCGTGGTGCCCTGTTCAGCGCTATTTCCTTTCAACTTCATTTTAATTTTCTTTTGTAATCGAATCTTTATTTGCACTTTTGAAAGGCTGTTTTGCTTTCGTAGGAGGCTAATAAATGGCTAGAAATCTTCAGCCGTTTATCACACTCCCAACTCAACGCCCCTCTTAGCACCATCTTGTACCCCCTTCGTCTCCCGCAGATGGAGGAGGCCCTGAACAACCAATTCAAGGACATAATCACGGGTGGCCGCCGGGATAAAGACCCCTGGCAACAGGAGAAGGACATGAACATGGTGCTCTTCGTGCAAGCCGAAGTAAGCGTGAATGAATGAATGAATCAATCAATCAATCAATCACTCAATCGACCGATAGAAAGATAGATAGATAGATAGATAGATAGATAGATAGATAGATAGATAGATAGATAGATAGATAGATAGATAGATAGATAGATAGATAGATAGATAGATAGATAGATAGATAGATAGATAGATAGATAGATAGATAGATAGATAGATAGAGACAGACAGACAGACAGACAGACAGACAGACAGACAGACAGACAGACAGACAGACAGACAGACAGACAGACAGACAGATAGATAGATAGATAGATAGATGCTGGAGTCTTCTGAGAAGAGCTAAAATCCGAATTCACCGCTCAAAGCATTGTACACTGCTTACAAAAAACACAATGTTAATTTAGATGTGACGGACTACTTCGAGACATTCTGCATGGCGCTGTAGCTAAAGTAGTTGCGGCCTTCAACTACGAAGCCTTCTTATTGAGAAACCCGTACAGGTTTCTTTTGTAACTTCGTGATGCTCTCGGATGGATGACAATTCTTTTCTGTCGCCGGAGTACAGTTTTTCATATCTGAAACTAATGTACGAGCCTCTGCAGAATCGAGTCACGCGCACTGCTGCTGCCTCAGAGACGGTTGACCTGTTTCTCGCAGTTCCGTTGCTGCGGGGGACGAGGCGTCGAGGACTACACTGACAGTGGCCAGAGCATCCCACCGAGCTGCTACGACAACCGCGACAGCCAGCGGCCTCACCTCTACGAAACGGTATACGCCGTATTTATTTCTTAACTATCTTTTTTAATTGCCCGCATAGCGCGATTCGACCTCTTCAGGTGGCTTATTTGAACATACGGATATTAGTTGCAGGACAAAGTACAATATTCCGGTTACTGTGAAACGGAACTTAACTATTGAAGATTCAAATCATTAATTTATGGGCACACGTTCAAGATTGCAGAAATCAATTAAACTGTCCAGTCATCAAGTCATAGGCACTGAGCAGAAATGCAGAGGCTATAGAATTGGTTTTAGCCTCCATTTCGCGGTGCGAGATCGTGGAACTCTCTTCTTTCGCCGCTCCTGCTTTCTTTTTCCCCTCCCTTAGACGAAATACTTCTTGCCTTAAACACCCATCTTTTGTATATTTCCGCAGAACCCATGCCAATAACATTCTCATTCCTGCGCGCAAGACTAATCCCACAATATGCTCTTCGTACAGGGCTGCTCAAAGGCGATGAAAAACTATGTTCTGCGCAACGGACTGGGCATAGGGCTCGTCAACCTGTTCACCCTTTTCGCCCAGGTACGTATACGCTGAAGGCTGGGACTTCAAGCTAAGCGGCAACCATATGGAACGTATTTACCACGCATGTTTGACTTGCTGTTGCTGTTGTTGGTGGTGCTTATGAACTGCGACAAAATGGGATGTTTGGATACTGAAGAGCTTGCTAGCCAAAAACCGTAGAGCTTCAATCAGCACCAAGCAAGAGAAGACAAAATGCAGGTAGCTTGGGGGTCAATCGGTGTCGGTGCGTCCGTTTTAAGGCACACGATTTCACCGCTGCAATCAGGGCCGAAATGTAATTCTATATGCGATTCGCATACAGTTGTCGATCATATCAGATAGCACACGTAACGTTTACTATACTGGACAGGACAACGCCGCGGTCAGGGATTTATACACAACCCCCTAACAACCCCCTTAGGAGGATCCCGACACCCCCCAAAAAAATTATTAGGAACTATTGGGAACTGCTGCCGGTGAAATAAGCTTTTCTACCATGAACAGAATCTTAACATCAGACAGATGTCGCATGATGCCGGCTCATGTCAACGCGCTGATGAAAATTTATATCGAAGCTCCAAGTACCCCCATTATTAGCAACGCAGCAGACGAAGAAAAGGAGGAATATTTGCAGTTTGTGGACCGACCCTACATGACGTGGGTCAAGAAACCACGTCGGGTATTGTATATATACGTTCGGGTGGCACGGTGAAACTGTATAGTTTGTGTAATCCCAGTTTTTTATTATTATTATTATTTCGCGAATGTGATCAGCCACGGTTGACCTATAGTAGTTTCCTTGGAAATTGTATGTTCCGGATTGTAGTGGACATTATGCGCCTACACTGTAAGATAATTTACACCCCTAAAAGTGAAAAGGGTGTAAATGTGTTTATAACTCACACAGTTAGGGTGTGATTGATATAAACGACACCCTGAGAGCGGGAGTTATAGTCGCCATTTACACCCTTACTAACTTCTCAGGGTGTAAATTATTTTACAGTGGTATACTTTTTGTTCTTACACTCTAAAAAGTTTACACCCTTTGGGGTGTATATCTGCCACACAACGATAATCGTCATCTGCCTTGATGCGTTTCCTTTCTTTAACGCTGCGAGCCCGGTACTGTACAGTAACGAACGACATGCGCGTTATCAGCATGACATAGCATTCCCGACAGGAAAGTAGCGGGCGCGGCGTTTTCAAGAAAGGAAGCGCATCCAGGCAGATGACGATTATCGTTGTGTGGCAGATGAACACCCCAAAGGATGCAAACTTTTTTTAGAGTGTAGTTATTATATTTTTATTGTGTTGTTTAAAATATGTGCCTGCTGTCTGTACGCTGTGCTTATTTTTTTTTTCCTCGGGCAAAATTCGCGTAACAATATTGCCCTTAGTATTGAAAACATCTGCACTTTGCTCTATCAAGACTTGTAGATTAAGAAATTGCTTCACTTTGTTTTGCATAGAAAGAAATAATAAACTTTGTGTAATCAAATGAGTACTCTAAACGCTGTCCCTTATGTTCTAGCAATTTTCAAACATGGTGGCAGAATGCCGTTGCTGCTTAAATGGTGGCAATGCCGTTGCATTGAATTTATAATCCCGCAAAATGAGGCACATATTTTGGCCTTTTATACAGCGTTCGTTCGTGCCCGCCTGTATCCACCTTCGTTGTAGTATTTTTTGCTCAATAACAACGGCTCGACATGCACCAACAAGGACGAACTCCCTCGTAGCATGTAGCTTAATATGCTTGCTTAAAAGGTTAATTAGTGTAGTTCTGCTCATAAGTAGCTTTCCCGTCATAATTTGTTGAAAAAAAAACGTTCAACCGTAATTAAATAAAAGAACGTGGTAAAAAGACTGCTAGCCCCTTAAACCTCTCCCCCTTCCCCCCGCCTTCGCTCAAAAAAGATATAACCAATAACTTCGTATTCACACCCTCCCGCATTCTGGTAACAACCTACAAAATCGAAATTCTGGCCGTGCTTACTTCGCGGCGACACATGACTGCTCAGAAAACGCATCCACAATGCGCCGCGTGCGGTTCTATAATCTCAATATTCAGCGCCCACAGTGCTTATTCGCTTGCGTGAACGAGTGAACGAGTGAGTGAGTGAGTGAGTGAGTGAGTGAGTGAGTGAGTGAGTGAGTGAGTGAGTGAGTGAGTGAGTGAGTGAGTGAGTGAGTGAGTGAGTGAGTGAGTGAGTGAGTGAGTGAGTGAGTGAGTGAGTGAGTGAGTGAGTGAGTGAGTGAGTGTGAGTGCTTCCGAAGGCAGCATTATCACATTTTAATAATCGACTGGCGACCGTCTCCATTTCAGATTGCCGCCATGATCTGCTGCTGTCTTCTCATCCAGGGCATCAAGAAAGTTCAGAAAAATGCATCCGGAGCCTAGAGCCACCCCACGCTGCCGTTGTATCACTGCCACTCGTCGAGAGCATGTCTCCGCGTCTTTATACGCCTATGCTTTCACTGTATATTATTGCACGAGAAACTTTTGGAGGGGAAACACGAAGCGCCCACGCTCTTCTACGTCATATTTTCAGAGTTTGACCATTCCCATCTACTGAATCAGCTTTCTTTTTTTTTTTTTTGACAAGTTGACGTGTAACCAAGGAACATCATCGAAATGTCACTATATGAGTTTGTTATCTGATCGTTAATCTTTGCAGATAACACTCCTCGCAGTAGCATGAAGAAATGTGCACATTTTCGAAAACATATTCTATTCTCTCAGGCTACACGTATCCGTTCATTTTCTAAGGAAGCACGCACAACGCAAGTCTCTGATGCCTGCCCTCCCTCCCATTTTCTTTCGCAAAATAACATCGACAAACTTTAGTGCCTGTTTACAGTCATGCAGTGTTTCTTCGAGTATGGCGCCTTTCTTTTTTATCTATACACAACATAAACTACTATTGAGGTCTGGTGAAGTCGATGGAAGAAACCACAATAAAGGTATTTTTAATCAAGGGTTTTCATTCAGTGCCTTTGAAAACTGCAGGCATTGCTGAAAGTATGTATTCTTCAAAGCGAACATCTTATCTGCTGCAAGAGCATAACAATCTTAGCCAACGTTTCTTTTTAGCAGCCTTCTATAGTACGTAGCCTAATAGCACTGTTGCGGGAATGCAGCTATAAATACAAGTCGAAAAAAGAAACTGATATCAAGACTCGGAAAATGCCACTTTCTACATTATTGGCTATTTTGTTACTTTGTTTATGGTATACAATATATTCATAAGTCAAGTTCGCGATGATTCGAAGCGATCCATTACCTAGAAAGAGGACAAGCATTGCAGTGCAGTTATAGTTAAAAGTAAGCCATTGCACTTATAGTAGTGTACCCGTAACGCATATGATTAACCACGACATAAGTGGACGCAGTTTATCGTTTCTACGTTTCTGTGCCCGGTTGAGAGAGAGAGAAAGAGAGATTGTTTGACAAAGAAGATGAAAGCCTGCTGACCACACCATATATCTGTCTACCACGCGGCTGACACCTGAACATGATCAGCAGTACGGGGAAGGAGGAGAAGGAAAGATGACTAAGACAGGAAGGTAGAGAGTGCTCGGAGTCGATAGCTCTGCTGGCATAAGATGCCCTGTGAACTCTAGGCAGGCGACGTAGAAACGCGGAAAGCAACCAAATGCCGCTGTGCGCGAACCGAAACGACGCTGCTAACTTCTATGGTCATACGTCTTTCATACAAACTCATTCGATTCTGCAGGTTCATATTATTGCAGATGCTACAATTTATGCTGGTCGATTATGCATCAGCGATGTCAGCCGTCATAATGGCAATTCCAGCAACCTATCCGCGCGTTCTGAAAGAGCAAGGCCCAGCCCTATATGGTCGCCCTGCATTGATCTGATTGACGAGCCAGTTAACCACATACATTTTCACTAACGTGCTTCCACAAGTTGCTTGTATAAGAGATGAGGTAAAAGGCTATATGTTTTACCGTGGGCGGCTGAGAAGGACTAACAGCGTTCGTGGCCAGAGCTGCAGCGATACGCTATGCAAAGCTGCGCTCTAGTTTGCCTTGTTTCCTGCGTTGAAGGACAAGAAAACGAGATAATATTGCGATAAACCACGATGTAGAGCGGAGATTATCGGGGACGAATGGCGTATCTGTCTGTCACTTCCAGCATTTTCTTGTCCACGATCCTTCTTTAACAAACCCTTCTTAAAGCGAACCCATCCGTGACGTCACCATGCACCACCACAGGAGACGATAAATTCTCGCGGATGAGAGTTTAGGATTTGGGAGCGTGCGCTCTGCCAAGGCTATCGTTGTGTTTGCCGCAAACTTGCACTTACACGTACTTCTGTTGGCTGGGGCAGGAAATCTGGCCGGGATTAGGTAGCCGCGTAGAGTGGCTTAGGCAGAGCCCTCAGCCACCCGCAGTGCTATGTAATATATCAGATGCGGTTCTGCGCTGGAGTTGTTTCCACTCTGCATCTCCACTCTGCCTGCGATTATATTACTCGCGAGAGCTTCTCTCCCGCGGGTAAAATAGTCAGGGAAACGCTCTATGGAAAAAAAAAAGAAGCTAAACACACGCTGCTGATCATAAAAGGATATTCGAATTGTAGAAAGGCTAATTACCAAGACTCCGGACGCAGCGTAAATTGAATGTAGCACAGTACCCGCACCTATACCAACACCAAGGCTAGTTATTCTAGTACACTCTACCAAGGCGGTTCGCGAATAGGCAATGAAGACCACAGATTCTACCGAGCTTAGGACCTTCTTAACCTGTCTGGTAGTTGCAGTGTTCTTAATCTGATTTCCTCCTTTATTTCTTATCAACGCCTGGTGACACTCTTAACGTCTTTCTGACTCTATACTTTTTTATTATCTCTTTTTGGGTATATTTGGTCAAAATTCCTCACGTTCTCACAACATCAAATTTACGCAATGTTTGCACAAACGTGTGAACAAAATCTTCTTTCTGTATTCCGTTAACTTCCGTCTGGTGTCCCAGTAAAATGTGGCGAAGTTTACACATCAGTAAGTGAGAGCTATGAGCCCACTTTTTCTGTTTATTTCTCTGTCTTGGCACGCATTTCTGTAAACAAAATTAAAAGCCATGTGAGCCATGTTCAATAGCGCGCCAGAAACAAGTGACGCCACCTTGCGAAAGAAAAACGAAGCGAGTTCGCGGCCGGGAGAAACGTAAAAATTCCTGTGCGAAGAATGTTGATGGGCGCCTTGTGAAGTGAGCAGCGCGTCCCGCCTTGGTGGGAAAACACCGATTAAAACTATTGAAATATTCTGCTGGTAGCTCATTAGGTCTGTGCTGCAATCGTGCATTGTTCACCGAGGAATGCAACAAGAGCATCACTTCGTGACCCGTGCCGCGCTCTACTGATCGTCCGACAACGAGCGATGGCCTACAAAGAGGACACCCCGCTACAGTAGGCAGCAACACAAGTTGCGCTGTTCTCTCGATTCCGCCGACGTGCGAGGGCGGAAGAAGAACAGGGGAGAGCACGGGCGAGGAGTGAAACACTAAGCAGTGGTGAGGTCACATAATGGCTCGGCGCCGTGCCTCGCGACTCCGACGTCGGCAGCTGCTGCTCGAGCCGCGCCAGGGAGTCGCGGCGGAAAGCACGCCAGCAGCAGAGTTCGGCAGCTCGGTGGTTTCCTGATTGTATGTAGGCGCACGAGCAGCGGAGAGCCCGCAGCTCACGACAGCGCTGCATTTGCCCGCTTGCAGTCGCGCCGTGCGGCAGACGCACTCGCGCTCGGTGGCTGCGAGTGAGCTACCGAAGCGCAGCGTCGCGCGATTGAGGAAGTGCGCGACTGGCTGCCGCAATTTTCACGGAGGTCACGATTGAAACCGACGCCCAAGCCAGTGGCATGTGCTGTGTTTGTGCGCGCCTGTCGACTGGTTTTGAGCGAAGGCGGTGGTACGTCATCGTGCGGTCGTTGTCCTTGTCATGTTGTCGAGACGCCGATCTTGACGCGACGTGAGGTGTCGGAAGACGTATCAAAGGGTCCCGAGGGCCAGGACGGGCCTCCCCGAAAATAATATGGTGTGCGGTCTGGGAGTCATCAAGGGCGTTTTGTGCGCCCTCAACTTGACGATCTCGGTACGTAATGCATATTCATGCATAATTTATTGCGTAACAGATACCCGGGAGAGCGCAATCACGGTGCTGGTTTGTTGCCATGAGCTCTTATGCAGCAAGGTCGCACGTATTTTCCCTACAGCGCGCCGAGCGCGCCACTTGCAACACCTGGTGTAACGCACCGCCAGATCTCGTAGGGCGCACATGTATTCGGCATAAAGGCGCGGAAAGAAAACAAACGGACGCGCATGTGATGCACCCAAGAGACATTCATCTTGTAGCGTTCGATCAATACACGAAGTTGGCTTGGGCCCCGCTGCTGTCTAGAGATTACGATGTCGCTTTGTCCCAAAACTCTGTATTCAGACAATCATACACTTCACGGATAAGCAATGCGTATAGATACATAGCTTGCGTGGCAAGCAGCACAGCTGGTTAATTCTTTGTGCGCACATATGCATAATGTGCATGTTTCACAGTTGTGCTCATTCGCATTCTGCTATCTGCAGCTGCTGGGAGTGGCTGCGATTGTCGTGGCTGCCATTGTGCTCAACAATCCAAACCTCCATGATGTCAACGACCACTTGGGAAAATTCTCAAACTACCCAACTGCAGCCACATTTGCCCTTGTGGCAGGCGTCACAGTGCTACTGTTTGGCGTCTGCGGCTGCTGTGGGGCCTGCTTCGGTGTTGGTTGGCTTCTGCTTATGGTGTGTTCCTGTTTCTAGATTTATGCTAAATCATAGAACTCTTAATGTTATCTTCAGCTGCCTTGTGCAATGCGAGCACTGTCTAGGCGTGGCGGACTGAACAAGGACACACATCAGTATAACAACTGCACATTTTGAAGAAAATTACTGAATCGAGTGCAAAAAAAAAAGTGAAAGAAGGAAGATTAAAAGCAAATAAAGTAACATGAAAGCATATGGTACCTGCGCAATTGTGCCAAGGAGACTCTATGGGGTCTTCTACTAAGGAAGCAGCGCCTTATCAGTAATGCCTTGTCAGTATTCAAGTGCCGCTCATGGCAGATTAAATTTTATATAACCACTACCACACTAAACTTTCAATAACGTATGTACTTGTCATTGCACCGTATTTGTCTTTTCTTTTTTTACTATAATGTAGAGTAAATACTGAAGTTATATCGGACTGAAACGAATGAGCTGCTTCTAGCTCCTAAGCGTGGAACAACTGCTCTTATGAGGAGCAAACTATACAATTAAAAGAACAAAATTCTGTCTTTGTGTTCAAGTTTTCTTATCAAATAAACAATACAATACAGACAGCTTTTATTCTTGGTGCAAAACTTTATCTGTTTAGCACGTGTGATAAAATCTGGTATTTCATTGCTAACCTTTTGCTTAGCGTACATTACCCTATAGCTTTGTTGTTATGGCGTTTATATTGCTTCACATTCTATTTGTTTTTGTTTCTTTCTGTTTTGTGCATTATTTTGGTGTTATTGCTTCAGGTAAAGCACAGTTTTGAGTCAGCACCAGAGTACTTATTCCTTTTGCCCAAGTCTGTTCTTCCTTCATCCTGTTTTTAAATTGTCTGCCAACTTGCCTAGCCATTTGTTCTACCACCCGAGTGTGCAATTGGCTAATAATTTGCGATTAGCTGTCTGTCCTGCATCATGATAAGCAAGAAACTTAAATATATCTCTTGATGCATTTAACATCTAGCAAATTGTCAGAGAATTACATTTCCTGTTGACTATAATACTCCTTGGTCAGTTATAGCACCTTCTTAAGGAATACAATGGGACACCTACCATATGAAAAGCTTGCGGTTTAAGCATGCAGACATAGATAAAAATATTTCTTCATTACCTTTTTTCAAGCATGTAATGCTTGTTCCACAGGCTTAAAGTTCAAAACTCATGTTTTGCTCTTTAACCTAACCAGTCACTTTAAGCGATACTTTCAGATTTACGTGACGTGACACATCCAGCTTCATGTCTCTGTGGAACGATGGTCATCCTGTCCATTGGCCTATCCTATAATTGCGTACCAAAAGTCAAATTATCAACCAAAAATAAGGCCTCTGTCGTGTAGAGTATAAAATTTATGCCTTTTCAGCGCTTTATTCCTGTAGCACAGCAGGCAAATCATTGAGCTTTACTTAAACAAATAAATACATCTAATAGTCCTTAGCAGCTGTTTCACATACCAGCATTTAGCATCTCTTGAAAGCAGATGTCAATTGCAGCTGCACATAAAATTGCCAGCTGCGGAGACCTTGCTTCTTGCTGTCAGCACTGGTTTCATGTTTTCATTTAAGTAATAAAAAGGCACTGTACAACTGCTGAACAGTATTGTAGAAATTGCTGTTGTACTGTACTACGACAAGTGCACATAACATTGTATTTGCATAAGTACTCTTTCATATTCTGCTATTTGCACAACATTACAATATTAGTACAATATTAGAAATGGTATTTATGTCTTCCAATCCTACTTAGGATACATCCATTTTTCTCATTGTTAAGTAACAATCTAGTGAAACTGAAACCAGTCCTAACTCCTTTCTTTTCATGGTGTTTTTTTTTTTTTCTGCTTGAACTGGTAACACATTCCATTCTTTCTTCTGGAACCTAGCAAACAACAGGTTTATTCAAGTGGTGTTCGTTAGCCATACATATGTTCATAAATGCAACAGCACGTATCAGTGCCTCAATCTTTTGTCCTCACTTCCACATTGTAGATGGCAGTGAGTGCACAAACACAATGCTGTCCCATAGGTTAAATGTTCATGCAGACACTCGACCTTTAGTCTTATACATTGCACTCGAAAGCTTTGTCATAAAACTGTTTTCATGTCTACCATTGTCAACGTTGCAGTTTATCATCATCATGGCTGGCTTCGTGATTGTGGAAACAGTGGCGATGGGACTTGTCTGGAAGTATGCAAACAGTGCCGAAGTGAGTCCACGCATGCACCTGCTCTCTTTGTTCATTCTTCGCTTTTGACCACTGATAATGCAAGCCTGTCACTTGATCAAAGCACGGCTGTCACTTAGCCATAAGCCTGTCACTTAATACAAGCACGGCTGTCACTTAGTCCACGGAGAACACTCACATTTGACCGATTGTCCCAGCAGTGAATGTCCTTTCTTTTGCAGCTGGAAAACACCCTCACTTCAACATTGTACACGCTCATTGAAGCAAAGAAGAGTGGGCTGCCAAACTTCTTGCAAGACTTGCAGCAAGGTGTAAGTTTTTCTTTGCGCCTTCACTTTTTGACACACTAGAATGCTCTCAAGCGTGGGATGCAGGAACATGCACTGGCACTTATTGCATGCATGCTGCAGGCACGGGCAGGCACAAGGGTGCAGGCATAACAGCATCAAGGGAAGGCCCTGTACATAAATAGTCATGCTGGGATGATGTCTTGGGCATTCAAATTACACACAAAAATGGCTTTATTTATAATTGTACCAAAAGCCAGTGTAATAATAAGTTACCCAGACAAGCAATAAAGCAAGTACCAAACAATAGCATGTTCACTTGTCAAATTAACTGTGTATAAAAGAAATACCGTATTTACTTATGTAAACCCTGTGCTCTCATAAGGCTCGCACCCAGACTACGGAGTGCAAAAATTTGTATAAAAGAAAGAGTATCACTAAGCATCAAACGCATTCTAGCGTGCTGGTGAATTCTTGCAAACCGCTACGAGGTGGCACTAGTGCATGTCAGAAAAATCTATCTGCACCTGTAAACATGTTCATAGTCGGCCGCCGGTGGTTGAATTTATATGCACGGAAGTCTGAGCATGATTTGAGGCTTCATTGAGCAGCCATAAGCCTGCCTTGGGAAAGCCCACACCCGGTAAAAGTCCATTAAAAGAAAGTGCGGGCCTTCCGCGAGTAAATATGGTAAATAGAGTGAAACAGAAGGCGCACTAAACTGTGCGCCCAGGTGTATATGGGTCACTGTCCCTTTATTATGAAAGTAGAAAACATCCCTGCTTATTGTTTGTCTTATTGCAATCACTTGTGGGGTAGCTTTAATAACATATGCATTTTCTATTACTTTATTAGTGTTTTCATTAATGCTTGTCAATCCTGCAGTAAATATACTGCATATTTCCAGCTAGTTAAGCATACCTTTAACACTCTTATTCTTCTACCGTAATTGCCTAGGCAGGTTTTTCGAGTCCCATGATAGGCATGCGTGAACACTAATCTTTAAAAAAAATTAATTATATTATAGGGTTTTACGTGCCAAAACGATGATCTGATTATGAGGTACGCCGTAGCGGGGGACTCTGGATTAATTTTGACCACCTGAGGTTCTTTAAAATGCACCTAAACTGGGTATATGGGTGTTCTTTCATTACGCCTCTATAGAAATGCGGCCGCCATGGCCGGGATTTGATCCGGTGTCCTCGTGCTTAGCAGTGCAACACCAATGCCACTAAACAACCACGGCGGGTGAACATGATTTCATAATCTTTCATAATTCCAAATGTTTCTTGCATATTTTTTTAATTAAGTCAGCATGCTATTTAAAGTAACATTAGGGATGCCTTTATAGTACTTTTACTTCCAAAAGTACAGTACAGTACTTTTACAAAAATATGCATGCAGAATCATGACGTCTTATACGACACTGTAATCGCGCGACCAATTTCTAATCTTTTTTTCGTGATCTGCCTTGCGGTTTGATTAAAGCAGTCTCCAGAAGAGGCATCAAGAAAGAACTGCTTTGAGCGATAAAGCAAATGGTACGCTACAAGTGTTCACGAACGAAAGTTGAGCGCAACTTGAGCTGTGCACATAGCTAACTGTACGGAGAAAAGTGGTGCATCTCTGCTTTCGTTAGTTAACGATTCTGTTAATTTGTGGATTGCAGTTCCGATTTCGAAATCCTCCTGATTGTTAAATGCTGCAACAGGAACAGATCTCTACCAGTCACTTCGTGAATCAGTAGCAAAGCATAATTGCCGCATTGCTCTATATGTGATAAGCACATGTTGTATGGCATAGCATTGCATTGAGGGCCACCAAATAGAATGCCTTTTTCTTGCTGTGAAAGCACGCATCAGTGCCTATAAAAGCAGATGTGGCAGTCATTATGGAAATGATGCGCACAATGATCTGCATGGGCTGTGCCGAAGCAGGCACACTGCACCACAACATACGTACGCAGAATAATCCCTGACACTAGGGAAGCCTGTATTTAGCTGTTCAGCGTGCTGATGCCTAACACATCGTAACATTAAACAGGGAAAGATGAACAAGAAACATCGGATGTACTTCGATAAAGACACTGCTGGATCTGTGTAACGTAACTGTAAAAAGTTGGAGGGAGATGTCGGATGTACCTTTGGCCACAGCCTTCTTTTTTTTTTTCTTCCTCTATTTTCTTTTTTGTCGGAAATGTCTAACTCTGATTATGGTTAATGCAGGGAAGTATGCCACAAGATGATGACTATAGCCTCTGCTTTTGTGCTTATTATGCATTGCCCATTCTGTTGCTGCCTAGCTCTCGTGCTGTGGTGCGAAAGGACCAGATGACTACCCACGGAACGGCTTCGAAATACCAGCAAGCTGCTACACAGAGTCAAAGTCATCACCGCCAGTGCTCCACAAAACGGTGAGAAGCATTCACACAGGCAAAACAGCTGCCTTGTATAAGGCAGCGAAAATATTCTGCAATTTGTTGTACGTGTTCAAAATTTTCAAGTGTAGAGCGGGAATATTGCAGGGCATTAAAGTAGTTGCAGAGGGCCACCTAAAGAAAAGCTTTAAGTGTCATTTTAAATAGCAATGAGTGAAAAGAATCGAGGGAACTGAGGGACTTGATTATTAATAACCTAATGAAGCCAACAATTAAGGTTTCCTTGGCTTCATTGTCTGTTGGCTTCACATCGTTGTTCCCATAGAGTTTCTCACTTTATTACCTAGAGGGAAATCTGGCGCTGCTGCGCTGTGGTATGCACGGGAATGCTAGTATGTTGTGACTTCGGAGTGGCATCGTTCTCGAAGAGCAGGACACCTGCCTGACAAGCACCATTCCGTCTATCACAATGATTCATTCTCTACTAAAACAGCACGTAAAAAGCTGTTTTAGCTTTTTAAACATGTTTTGTTTAATTATGAAGACTTGTTATTGCATGTACAATTATATGAAACGTATAAAGTATCAGCAGGCCGCTAAAGTTGGAGGACGACAATGTTCGCGCTCGCAGTGTGACAGTTTGTTGCCTGTTCTTGCTTTTCTTCGTTTGGTTATGCGTCGTAGGTGAGTAAACTTAATTGGAAGATGTAATATGGTCGAATGAAAATCTTTTATGAAGATTTTACTTTAAGAATGCGTTATTTGTGTAGCCATATCCACATTTTAGACGAAGCCTCTTGCAACACCAGCCAACACAAGCCTCACAGACACATATACTGTCATTTCCATGATGGCACAGCGCCCCTTACGAAACTCCCATTCACAGTGGTGCGAGATTTCCCTATAAAGGTGTTAAAGTGAGAAACTCTATGGTTGTTCCTAAAAGAGCAGTAGATGTCAAGTAAATGCAACAGCACTACAGCAATAATGACGGTGGTGCAATGTCTAGTACGTCACATACTTGAAATCAAACCCTGGCTGTGAACGAATTAAGTGTTTCTTTCTGTTGACTTCTGCCAGCAAAACATGATTGTGGCCCTTCTGATGTATAAGAAGGGCTGGTGTGACTTGCATCAGTGGACTATGGTACTGTGGGTTGACAGTGGAACAATCTACAAAGAAAGGTCTAAGTAAAAATGGAAATGTTGCACGTAGTAGCTTAAAAGTTGAAATGAAAAGCACTGAAAGAGATGTTAATAGTGAAGAATGAAGACTGGCATTGTATATTGTCCTCAAATACACACATTTGTCACAACAATTTCTTAAAGGGCCCCTGAAACGGTTCGGACAAGTTTTGCAGACGCGTGGGGTACAGCTAAAGTTAATCATTCGCACCACAATTTGTGTGAACCATCTCATATTAAGAGAGCTACGGACGATTACAAGTTACCCTCCTCCATAGCCATCCATTTTCTCCTCAACTCGTTTGCCAAGTGATCGGGGCTAAGCTGGCTCTGCGTCAAAATGGCACGTCGTGTCGTCTACTTCCGGTTCTCTAGGAGCAAGCACATGAAGACCCTCCAACCTCTCCGGCAGCTGCTTGGCAGTCGACCCCAAGCGAGAGCTATCGAAGCAGCGTGTGTTGCGAGCATTCTGTCACAGCGCCAAACGTGTCTGGTATTCTGGTAACCACAGGTGGGCTGGGCCTTTCGACGAATGGGTGGAGGCATAAACTCAAGCTGATAAAGCAACTTTACCGTAGACGTACGTGAGCAGCCTGATCGGTCTGCACAGTCCATCGACCTGACCGAAACGGCAAGGTCAAGCGGCCAGGCCCTGTCCCCTCGCTTGTGTTTACCTGAATACCAGACTTGCGAAACGCTATTGTGGCAGTAATCCTTCAGTGTAGACGGACGGCTGCAAATGCGCAAATTCTGACGCCAATCGTATAGCGACAGCCAGATGCACTGCAGCCACTCCACTCCTCTGCTTCCTTGCCGAGGGACACGATGTCGCAGCTTGACATATTGCCAGTCGCTACGCTTGCAGCCCACAACGCAACAAAGACGATTCATGGTGCTCACGAAAAGACAGACCGACATTGACCGCGGAGCTCTCATCAAGACGGAGCACGTTGTAACACAAGCAGACGACGCTTGCTTTGTGCCGGAAGTGCTTAAGTGTAGTGAGAAATTGTTCTTGTGCGTTCTCTTTCTGTTACATTCTTTTTATAGCAACACGTTGACTAACATTCCAACTATAACGAACATCATTGTTCACCATAAAGGTGGAAAAATTATTGATTGCCCTGGGCAGCCAATCGGATAGCTCACCCTACTGACGTCAATTGGGTGATTTATGTCATATGGGTAGGGGTGGCTGAAAATTCCGCCAAGCAGTGTGCTGCGATCGGCAGCACACTTTATAATAGACAGCATTTCTTTATAATAAATTGCACGCTTTATGCAGAGCACTTAGATGCGTCAGTGATCAGGAGGGCCTTCTCTAACGACTCAGTACATTTGTACAAAATTGTCAAAATCGTTTCAGGGTCCCTTTAAGGTCATTCCCTCATGTAAGTTCCTTACATTTCGAATTTTCTGTCATTTGGTTGCAGCTATTCTGGGCTGTTTGGAACTGTAGTGTTATTCACTCAGAGGGAAACGCCTCATTAACATTCATATCCCTTTCTTATTCAGTTTTATATGACATTATTGAATAGAAGAGTCTTCAGTATGACGCTTCACAAGGGTAACTAATAATAAAGCCACTTGGCAAGCCTTCATTCCAAATTAAAGCTGCTACAAGCACTTGAGCATTAACGTGCTTCCCCTAGAAGTGGACAATCCTGTGGTTGTCAAAGCAACAAGCCAAGATTCTAAACCACTCGTAGATTTGCATGTGCAGGACATATTTTTGTCTCCTAGTGATCCCTCCTGTCTACTTTGCTCTACCATGTTTTCTGATGTTGACAACCACCCACATAGGCACTCAATGCTAGCCAGATTGAAAGGAATGTTGCGTGTTGTTTCAGGGCTGTGGAGAGGCCATTGCCACATTTCTTGGTGAGCAGTCTCTCAAAATTGGTCTCCTGGTGCTAGGAATCGTGGTTGCCCAGGTGAGCTTACAAGATTATGTTTGTAAACGGTGGCAAAATGCAGTACAAAAAACTGTTAAAGGATTGCGGACATATTATCAAGAAAAGACTTTACCACAGGTTTCTCGCATGAAACATGATGCTTGGCAAGTACTAAGAAAGTTGGGGAAAACTTCTACAGTAGACTTTCGTTAATTTTACTCCAGCTGATTCGAATTTTAGATTAATTCCATCTTGACCAAAGGTCTGGTCAATGACCATACAATTCTACAGGCCAGAACTTTTCACTATTTCAATCCTGAAATTGACCCCCACCGGATACTACAATTTCGACTGGTCGGCATGAACACACCTTACCCAAATAGTGATCACAGTCGTGATCCCAATAGCTGCAGCCTCTGCTTGACAATGCTAGGGAATAGTGAATGCACCCGAGACACATTATCTCTCACTGAAAAGGCTAATTTTCAGCCTGCCCTAGGAAGATCTTCAAGTGAAACTGACATCTCACAATGAACGATTGTCGTATTTACACAATTCAAACATGTGCCTCTTTTCTGATTTCTGAGAAAATTGGTTCAAAAATTGCCTGCACGCTATGCTTCGAAATTGAAACCACGTTCACAACAACCTGCCTTCATAAGCCAGCGTCATTGTCATCGCAAGATGGTGACAGAAAAAGATAGCTCGTAGAATTGCGACAATGATGAGCTGCGTTCAGTCTTCAATTACTGCAGCTCATTCAAAGGATGAGTTATTTTGCACACCAGGCAAGTGACAGCAGAGTCACATCGCATATTTTCAGCACTCTGGAGACTCGCAGGCATCGCAAGACAAACTGGCGAAGTGCTTAGTCTAGGCATGGGCCACCATTCCGTTTGCTATTCTAGCATTGTTGTTCAAGAAGTGCTGAATATCAAATGCAATGGGCCACAATGAGAGCAATGTGTCATAATCCACGTACAGTGATAAAATGCTTAAAATTAACAACAATTAACATTAGCTATAAATAAATGTCCATTCTGTGAAGGTTAGTTTCACTGGTGTCATCTTGTCCTCACTGCCAAAATCAGAGGCATTTCCAATTGAAGCGGAGGCACGCAATTTTTTTTCTAATTGGGTGCACATTAGAATTGAATAAACACTACCAAAGGAAGCAGCGGTGTGCCTGGATGTTCTTTTTTTTTTCTTTTTTCTTTTTAATTTCACATGCCAGATCATCGGTCAATTCCATAAGTTCTGCCAAGGTCGAATTAATGGCATACAGCTGCATTAAAGTATTTATGGCTTTCTTAAAACTTGCCAATATTTTTTTCTAGGTCTTAGAGTAAGTAAGGATGTCTGAATGACTAAATATTTTAATTGAACAGAGCACCGAATATCTTATTTCTAACCAGAGTGAAAAAAAAAGTAAATAAAGGACTGATAAGAAAGGAGGGAAAAGAAAGTGAAAAGAAAAATGATGTCGAAAATGTCATGTCAGTACTCCTTTAACTGGAACAGCAATGCATTTCATGACACCCTTTGGCTTGCATTTCTGGAAACCGGGGCTAGGCACAAGATGCAAAACGTTTTGCTATAAGTACTGGTTGACCTAACTTTTGCAATTAACTGCATGCCCCATTAAGAAAATAATAAGTTAATTCGTGATTTTCTTAAATAGTAATATTGGCAGTTATTGCACAAATTCTGTTGTTACCTGCTGCTATGAAGCTTGGTCAGAAAAAGTTCTATCTTGAGTTCCATTTTTTAAAAATAATCTGAGACATTCGTCACATACACACGACATAAGCAGGAACAGAAAGATTATGTTTGCCTGTATCGAGCATGCTTTATTTTTTATGCATATTGTTAGGACTGAGTCGCTAGTTATTGATTATAGTTGCCTCACAGTGCTTGTATGATTCCCTAGGTTATTTTTGAGGCAAGCTAAGTGTAGGTTGAAAGACTCTTATAAGTGTTGCAACCTCATGACGGCATCTGGTTATGCTGAAGCTATGGCTGTAGCATATAGTGATAAGCTATGCATTGTCGACCATTGGTTTAAGTACTTTCACTATTGAGAACCTACTTGTTTTTGCCCGTATTAGTGCAGTAGCTGTCTGGAGTGATAAGGGCATTTTCTTAGCCGTAATAACTGCCTTGTGGATAGACATTAGGTATTTGCAGCTTGAGAGCATGCAGTTTCATTACTTTGTTATTTACTGCTTGCAGTATCAAAATGTGTAATTACTAGCAGAAGAATGGAAAAATTGCTGAATCCTCGAATAGGAAATCTGATTGATGTTCTTGAAAACAGCAAGTTTTTCAGTATCGATGTATTTCTCTTCGTGCTTCACATGAATTCTTTTCCATCTGTTTGCAGGTGGTTGCCATATCACTGGCAATATTTCTATATTGCAAGCTGTAGACAGCTGCAAAATTTGGTGTGGCATTTGCCAATCTCTAGACCTGTTGGTCAAGGTGCATTTCTTTTTCATTCCTGTGACGACAGTGCTTTTGTGCCGCCAAAGTCACAAAGTTTTGCCTGTAGCCACAATTACAGCTGCTGTAATGGGTTCTCTCATGGAATGTTTAGCCATCTTGTAAAGTGCCTCTTGTTTAGAAACACTCACCAAATAACAAAACTATCGCAGAAGTACAAAATGTGAATGTGCAAACGCGCATCTCCTTACATTAATAAGCATTTAATTTTTGCTTTTGTATGCATGCTTTTAGGTGCCTTACGTGCTGTACTTAATGTTGCTGATAAATACCATGGGCCAAGTAACTTGGCAATATATATAAATATAGTTTACAGTCCGATGTTGTGCCACTTCACTGTTCGTCGCAGCGGAAATCCAGCAACTAGTACTTTCTTCAATGAGGATCTGCCTATTTCTTTGTAGTGCCTTTTACATTGACACCTATACAAAAGTAGAAAAGGTGCCTATATAATGCACACATCATGCCACCATCTTTATCATATTCAGCATACAGTACTTCTAGTACAGCCAACCAGGTAAATGTCTTAAGCTTGATATAACTTGAAACTTTGTTTAGCTAATGATTTTCCTATCCTAGAATTCAAGTGCAGCCTAAACCATGAAGATACATCTTGGCACAGAGTGTATTTGCAGACTTATTGCTTTTGTGAGCATTCTTTTGAACGATTTCTGGTGTCTCCAATATTATTTCTTCACATGTGAAGCAGACATTGTCATGAAATCTGTGCTTACGAGTAATTCAGTCCCTAGTCATGAAAATGGGTAGTTGTACAGAAAGCAGACTTGCTAACCTCTTGAAATGCACAAATAAGTACTGTGCTGTCTAGAGAGAAAGCGACATATTTTTTTATGCAGCACTTAACGTGTGCCGTGGTTTTTGCTTGTTGTGCCTTCTTTGTATGATATGCGCATTTGGTCTGAGCCTGACTTCCAAGCAAACATAGCACTGTATATAAGTGTGCTAGGTATCCCAAAGCATCTTTTCCCACACTCCACACCTGTTTAACAAAGGCACCTAGTCAGGATCATGCTTCCTAACAGAGAGCTATTTAACCCAATGTTCATTTATGAAAGATCATTGTTTAGAGACCAAACATGGGCTCTGTTAATTTACATTAGTGTTTGTTGTTGTATGAGTTGTGCATTTTATCAGTCCAGATTTGCTTGTGTCAATGTTTGAGTTTATTGATAAGACATGAACTGGCACACTTTTTTAGTTGTAGAATACTTGCACGTGTGAGTATCTCATTCATGTTTTCTTTTATGACTTGTAATGCACGCAGCAAGAATCTGCCGTTGCAGTGAAGAAAATGCGACAATCAGGCTGAAATCCCTCCTGCACTGTTGTTTAATCGTATTTCTAAGGAGAGCTTTATATGTGGCATTTCTCTGTGTTGTAAATGTTATTCTTTCTCTGCATTTGTCAGAAAGGTCATTTGCAGCTGGAATTAACCATTGCCACGCAAGCAGCTGGTTCCTCCGAATTATACAAAGGCACAAATGATGCCGCATATTTTATATAAAATGTTTCCTGCAATAAAATTGTGCAAAAACGAAAGGAAATTACACTGCCTTCTCTTTGATTTTGTGCCCTTCATGTTGGCTATTAGCAGCGTCAAGCTTGTAGTACAGGCATGTTCCTTTTTCGTGTACACTGAGACTTCGATCTAACAAGTATGGATATAGTGAAGGAAACCTAAAGCGTTTCTTGTCGACATCTGCATGTATCTAATATATGCTTATAATGACTGTCGAACATAAAGGTACTTTCCTGTCGGATGCAACTTTATTATAATGAGTTTCAACTGTACTAGTCTTTTCTCCTCACACTGCAGCATACCGTAAAATTCCAAGTAAGCGCTCTGATTACCCCCCCCCCCCCTTAGGCTTGGGGATAATATTGCGAAAGTTGAGGAGAGGGTACCTGATCAAGCTGGCTGCGAAACTTAAAAGAACTGACAACTGGCCAGAATCTGTTGTGAGGCACTGATGGAAATAACATGACCATGATTTATAGTGACTGACTTCAGCATGCTGTTCGAGATGCAAGTAGGAAATATGATTTTAAATTAACAAAGGAAGCTTCAAAATCTAAGTGTCGCAGCCTGGTGTTGAAATCTTGGTATTCCTGATGTAGTATATGAGAGTGCTGTACATAAGTCGGTTGTTCTTATGAACAGCATACTTATTGCTTAAAATTGCAGTTCATATATTATTAGAGGATTGCACTTTATTCTATTCGTATTGCAATTGTAAAGAAAGTCTATGCTATCGAGCGGCACATGCTATTCACAATGCATGGCGGTGCACATGCGCACAAGGCTTTGAGAAGTACCCAGATTCGTGTAGTCTCCCTGTGAGATACAAAATGCCATCGACTAGTTGTGCCGTAAATTGGTGCCAGCACTACAATATTAATGCGCGCGTGGCTACGGCAACGTGCATCACGTGTGAAAGTGTCACTTTGCTCTCAAGAACTTGGCTTGGCTAAAAAGAAGCTCTTGGCTAGTTAATGGCCAAAGTAATTGGACAGGAAACCATGAAAGCATGTATCTAATATTGCAGAAATAATTTGACACTTCGGAAAACATGAATCAAAATAATACTTTCTCACAACTACGACCGCACTTGTCGTCTGTCTCCCACCAGTACTGGTGTATAATCGCTATCGCACTCACCTATCATTGTTTTCAGCATGCTTCAGATTCAAAAATTCTGATAAAAAATGTTCCACAGCGTCTTCTGCGTTACCACTTCATAATTGGACACTGTGGCCGGTAAGCTTCATATTGCACTGAAATAAATGGGTACCATGAAAATTTGTTGTTAGTCCCTTTAAGGTGGCAGCTGAAAGTATTTTTTTTTTCTGAAAACAAACAAGACAAAAAGGAGGGGTCATAGCAGTGCACAGAGCATTCAAAATGTTATTGAACCAATGATTTAATCGCTCTAAATCTCGTCTAAGGACACCTTGGCATCTGTCTTAAGGAATAAACTGCAGCATTCGGCCTGCACACCGTTGCAGTTTTTCGGGGGGACGGCACCAAGGTCGGACAGCCGGCCATGCAGATCACCCACCGTCTTTCGGACAGTCCAAACGAGGAGCGTATACCCCTCCAGGATTTTGCACCGCGCCACAAACATTTTGCACAGAGGCTGTTCTCTGTGTACAGTATCTAGAATTGGGCTTCTGCTGCAATTTTATGGACACTCCGGGCGAATTGTTGCCGTCGCCGTGAGGTTCCGTACAAATTCCAAGTGTACTAAGATCGCAACTGGCGCACCCATGCTGTTGGTGTGAGGGAAAGCAGGCGAGAGTGGGCCTATAAAGACGGTTGCTTGGTGCACACCGCTCTCCCACGTGCCTGGCATTGTAGGTCACGTGATCCAACGTGTGCTTGGCGGGGGGGGGGGGTATGTGGCAGGTGAGCGTGCGTCTTCTCTAACCTGGCCGTGGCTGAGCACATACGCGGGTCACCCGCCTTCGCTTGGGGTTAATCTACGGCAGGTGAGCATGCAAGTTGTGACAGCAATCAAGTAGCAATCAGCTATTCAAGGAGCGGCAGGGCTCCTGGAACTAATCGAATTGTTGTCGCCGCCGTCGTGCCCTCGCTCTTCTCCGAATAGCCGGGGTTAACCATTGTATATCTTCCACGCTTCATTTTCAACACAGGTGCGCTGCTCGTAGCTTCATAGCACGCTGCACGGAACTTCTATGTAGGCCTTTCTTGCGTGACGCAGCTCAAGGGGAGAGGGTCAGCCAGAAGGCCCTCAGTTCTCTAAAGGGTGTTGGCCGCGTTCCTCGCTCGCGCACGCGATTGAACCGCGTTCGCCGGCTCACCCTCACACCTTTCACTCATGCGGAACCTCACGGCGACGGCAGAAATGAGCCTGGAGTGTCCATATTATTGCTATCGCAATAAAATGGAAGGCACGTCGGAAGCGGATTGAACCGAACGCATACTATTCGCCCTGACCTATATATAGTAACTCAGGCAATTTTGTTTGTTTTGCCCATAAATCACTAAGTGATTAATTTTTTTTTACCCTACTTTTTAACTATAGGCTGAAGACGCCAAGTATGATGGCTGACTTGTAGTGCGCCTTCAGAAACCACCGATCGAGTTGTTTCCTGTACGATACGTCTCATGTAGTTCTTTTTTCCGGTTTGCAAAGAAAGCCCACGAAATGTGAAAAAAAAAAAAAAAAGCCACGTGACGGAGTGCTTGCGCGGTGGTATCTTGCTGCTCTCAAGAATGTTTTCGGTGAACATGGTCGGCTGCGTCGTGACTGGCGACGAGGAAGCGGCAGGGCGTTCTTTATCTCCTCGGCAGCGCTCGGCCAGCAGCGTGCATTTGCGCCGTCATCCGACGGGATCCGCCGGCCTACTTTGCCTACAACCATCATAACGCCCTGCCGCTTCAGTTATGGGTAAAACAAGAAATTGCCCAAGTTACTATAGGCTATTGCGAATAGTGCACGTTCGGTTCAATTCACTAGTTTCTAAAGTCTTGGCTCAAGTTACGTGGGACACCCTGTATAAACGTTGGCTTTGGCTGCGCTGAGCCCATTATTTGAGCGAAGCGTGGTGTTGGGGCCGTTTTCGCAGTCAAACACAATGTGCATCATTCGCATCTTTGGAGACCTTAATCTATTGATTTTCTTCTAAGCAGACTTGTACGTAACAATTGTATGTAATTAATTACTGATGATGGATTAACTATTTTTGGTAGTTTTGTTATTGATTGATTATATTTTTTATTCGATAACGCTCCCTGTAATTCAGTTACGTTTTTATTAACCAATTACGCGTAACCAGTTAGTTTATTGACGAGACAATCTGGAATAGGCGACGAAGCTTTGAGAACTTGAATCTGGATAGGAACTACACCAGTGGTGGAGCCAGGGGACGGCACACCGGCCACGTGTCCCCCCCCCCCCCCCCCGAAATTTCTGTGGTTATATGGGGCCTGCCCAACCCCCTGTCCTCTCTTCTCCCCATCTCCCTTCCCGCGCAAGTTGGTGCCCCCCTCCCACCCGAAAACCATTTCTGGCTACGCCATTGAACTATAGTAGAACATCCGCGATTACGCCACGCAGCATCCTCGTGGGTGCGCGCGTTCAGACAGGCATACAAAGGCGCTCCGTATGCGATTCATCTCAGTATAGCGGTCCACCAGGTGTCGGCCGACGAATCGAACCGGTATGTGCGTGTACGTAACAGCTGGTGGAACAGGGAGATACGAGAAGTGATCGCCGAACGACAGAAAGCATCCCGAGGGCACAGGCAGGAAAAGAAGGCGCAGTTGCCGCAGGGTGAAGTAGCCAGTAAATGGGAAATATACCGGGAGAAAAAGTCTATGGCTCAAATTCTGGTTCAAGCAAAATTAAAAGGGGAAAGTGAGCGTAGGTTGTCAGAAATACGTGAGAAAAAGAAGGCCGCACCTAGAATATTTTGGAACCACATAAAATTATTAGGCAGGAAGTCAACAACAATACAACAACAAATCCTTGACGAAGATGGAAACAGACTGGAAGGAGAAGCGGCAATAAATTACATCCGAAAAATAACAGCCGAATCTTTCCAAGGCAATGACGAGGTTTTATTTGAAGAAAAAAAAAGAGCATGAAAGAGACCCAGGTGGAAAAGGAGCTAGTGCTGACAAATTTCAACTGGAAGAAAGCCGAAGAGAAAATTCCTAAGCGCACAGCCACAGGGCTAGACGAGGTTCCCGTTAGGCTGATTAATGAACTAAGACTAAAAAGTAAAGAAGCTCTGGTGAAAGCAATGGAAAAAACTTTAAAGGATAAACGAATACCAAACAGTTGGCGACAAAGTAGAATGAATAAGGTAAGGGGGAGAAAGACAGGATTCACTCGTATAGACCGTTGACCATTACATCGGTAATATACAGGCTAGCAACGCAGGCAATCAAATTAAAGCTTCAAGCATGGGCAGAAAATAATGGCATTTTGGGAGAACTTCAGAATGGCTTCAGAATAAGTAGGCGTTTAGATTATAACTTATTTGTTCTTACTCAGTGTATTGAAATATCGAAAGTAGAAAGCAGACCGTTGTATGTGGCCTTTTTAGACATTACAGGAGCCTATGACAACGTAGGCCGCAACATATTGCGGGATATTCTGGAAGGGGAAGACTTAGGTGACGAGTGTCTACAGCTTTTGAGAGAGATTTACCTAGAAAATACCGTTTGCGTTGAATGGGAAGTGATGAGGAGCGAGGAGAAAGTTCATATCAGCAAGGGACTGAGGCAGAGGTGCCATTTATCCCCACGGCCGTTTATGTACATGGTGAGGATGGAGAGGGCGCTAGAAGGAAGTAATATCGGTTTTAATCCCTCATGCAAACAGGCGGGTACAGTAGTAGAGCAGCAGCTTCCAGGTTTATTTTATGCGGACGACATTATGTTGCTAGCTAACAAGCACAGTGATTTGCAACGCCTGGCTAATATCTGTGGACAGGAAGGCAACAATTTAGGTTTGAAATTTAGTGTTAGAAAATCAGGTGTTATGGTATTCAATGAAAACAGTGAACAGACATTGGCGATATAGTGCCAGGAAATACCTCGGGTAACAGAATATAAATACCTTGGTATATGGATAAACGAAGGCAATAGATATATGGAAACACAGGAAAAAACAATAACAGTGAAGGGGAAGAGAAATGCAGCCATAATGGAAGCACAGAGCGCTATGGGGATACAATAGATACGAGGTGCTCCGAGGTATGTGGAAAGGTGTAATGGTTCCAGGACTTATTTTTGGAAATGCGGTTATTTGCTTTAAATCAGGGGTACAATCAGGACTCGATGGGAACCAAAGGTCAGTGGGTCGCCTCGCATTGGGCGCTCACGGGAAGGCTACAAATGAAGCTGTGCAGGGTGATATGGGCTGGACTAGTTTTGAAGTGAGGGAAGCCCGCATTAAAATTGAGTACGGAGAACTACTGAGGAATATGGAAGAAAGTAAATGGGCTGGGAGATTGTTAAGGACTCGATGGGAACCAAAGGTCAGTGGGTCGCCTCGCATTGGGCGCTCACGGGAAGACTACAAATGAAGCTGTGCAGGATGATATGGGCTGGACTAGTTTTGAAATGAGGGAAGCTCGCAGTAAAATTGAGTACAAAGGACGGCTGAGGAATATGGAAGAAAGTAAATGCGCTGGGAGAGTGTTCAGGTATCTGTATAGGAAAAACATTGATTCACAGTGGAGAAAAAGAACTAGGAAGCTTACCAGTAAGTATGCGGCCTGTATGGTGGGCAACACAGCAACAAAGAAGGCCAAGCGGAAAGTCAGAGAGGCTGAAATAATCTCATGGGTGGCCGCAATGGAAAAGAAGCCTGCCATGAGTAACTACTTAAGAGGAAAGAACGAAATCAGGAAAGAAACAATTTATGATAACTCAAAGGGAAGCTCATTACTTTTCGAAGCGAGATCGGGATGCCTTAGAACACGCAACTATAAAGCGAGATATAAGAAGGAAGAAGAAGCATGCGCTTGCTGCGGTAAAGCTAAGGAAACTATGGAGCATGTTTTATTAAAATGTGAAGGCGTCTGCCCAGCGGTCGATTTAGGTACCACTGGCCTGCTTGAAGCCCTTGGGTTCAGCGGGAGTGGTGGTAAACATGTCCGCAATAGGGATTAGCAAGAGGCGATTGGAGGATTGGCGGAAGAAAAGTAGGGAAACGACAAAAAAAAAAACGGAGACGTAAAACCACAGTTCGCAATAGGGGATCAGAAAATTTGGTTGTGGGAGTTCATAGTGTTTTTTTTTTATTATTGTATAACCTAGGTAGGACATTAAGCAGTATAATAGCAAGAGCTTGGTGGCGCAACCCACTGGCCTGTTCCAAAGGGGGCGCTCATAACATTCATCCATCCGGTATACTGCATGGTATAAGTCGCGACAACGACGGGGGGCCACTTCGGACTTTAATGCCAGAAAATTACAGAAGAACGAATGTTTCAGCTTTAGGCGAGCCCTAGTGGGAGCCCCTTCTTCGATCCCCAGCAACAACGAAGCGCTGCGCTTCATACGTGACCCAAGCGAGGGCACCGCGGCATTAAGTAACCACAATCTTTTGTGCATAGTGTTCGTACGTTTATAGCACCACCATTCCCTCCTGCTGATGTCCTCACAAAAAAAAAAATTGACCAACGAAAGTTTTGAAAAGCAATTGTTATTGAAGACGAGCAATATGTGAAGGGTTGCAGAGGACGCACTGAAAGTGCCAGCCCTGCAGCTTGTTCTAATTTCCGCATCTGTTCAATGTTGATGTTAATAAAACTTCCCAGGAAAGTAACGCATAGAAGTAATCTATTACTTTTGAGTAGTTCCTCAATTACTTTCTTGAGGCAGTAATCTGTGACTGTAATACATTGTATTTTCAATGAAGTAATTGTAATCGGCTTCGTTTTTCTTTAACGTTTACAAGTATGGTTCAAACCCATTGCGCGCGGGCCACGCCCGCGCCGTCGATATGCCGTCAGAGCTAGCGCCACTGCGACTCCCGGAGTGTCCGCATAATTTATATCGCAATAAAAAAAAATTTTAAACAAGCTACTTGCTGTTGGGCTAGTTGGTACTATTACGCGCAATGTGAGAGAAACATGGTACACCCGTCAGTTCCTTCAGTGACATAACTGACAAGTGTCATTTTTCTTGTAAACAGCAAGGTGCTACCAGTAATCTGGTGCCACACTGTTAGCACCCGAATGTCAGGTCCAACTTACGAAAGGTGAATGGTTCGTCCATCGTAGGAGGTGACTTAATAATTAGACGGAATGAGTCTTAGCCTAGCATTCCAATTGACCTGCCAGACGTGTACATTTGCGCAGTCTTCTGCAACAGCGTGTAAACTTTTCCCCTGCTTCAGAGTGAACGCTCCGAATGACCTGAACGAGCGAGCCTACCTGGCAGGGTCGTTGACCACTCCCCATATCCTTGTCACTGAGGTAAATGATAAAGTTTCAGAGAAGGCAGCCCATTGGGCATCGTTCATTCGGTTGTACGTCTCGCAGACGAATATATATATATATATATATATATATATATATAGAGAGAGAGAGAGAGAGAGAGAGAGAAGAAAGGGGGTTAACTGAGGGGCCCGGGTAATGCGACGACGTGGGATCGTTCCCGGCAAGTTGCTTTTCTTCACTTTCATTGCCATTTATTTATTTATTTAATTCAGTTAGTAAGTACAAGTACTTTCCCCTGTGTTGTCCTGGTTTGTTGGCTTCTCATGATATATACACACAGGAGATAGAGAGAGGCTGATGGACCAGCCGAAACGTCGGAAATATATTGTGCAAAAACAACGTGGATATATATATATATTACGATAGCTGTCTTCATCTACTATGGGCAATTTCGATGGTCGGACTATCGCACAGTGCCACATTAACCACTGACCCAGGTTGTCCACAAGCTTGGGCCGCTAGGTAGATGCTGGCAGCTGCCTTGCCGGGCAGATATGGGCCACTGCATATGTGCCCGACCACCTGCTGCTGTCTATAACCTATAGTAGACAACTTTGCCACGGCGTGATATTGGTATGTGTCCATTCTTGGTCAATCTCCCAGGATGGATTCGCCAAGGTGACACAAGGGGCATGTAGCCTTATATAAAGGCTCATCATTTCTACGTTTTCCGGAATTTTCAAAAATTGCCTGTTGCGGATAACATAATTCTAGTCCTTGCGCTGGATTATTCAGAGAGACGGGTATTACTTGCACAAAAAAATCGAAACGCATATTCGACTAATTAACATAAGTTCACTACTGAACGTATCAATTACCTTACGGCACATATTGAAATTTATGGATTGTAGCCAGTGCGCTTTCAAGGCCTGTCCACCTTGAAGTAATTTCCAGAATGGCACCAGTTTCGCGATATGTGCCATCAAAATCGCCATAAAAATTTACTGTTGTTTTACTTATTTTTTTAATAGAACGGTATCCTTTGCATTAAAGCACAAAAGTAACTGGAACGCCCATATATTTTGTCCCACACTTTGGGAAATAATATCTAGAAATTGGTGTCATCGTGGATATTCAGTTCAAGGGGATACATCTTGCAAACTTACGACTACAATTCGTAAATTGTGGATGTATGCCGTAAAATTCGATTTTTTTTACATATAGTTGAATATGGTGTTTTGATTTCTCATGCTAGTAATGTCCGCCTCTTCGAATAATTTAGCTCAAGGACAAGAATTACGCTATGTGCCACAGACGATTTTCAAAAATTCTGGAAAACTTATGATCACCCCGTATTAAAGCGAAGGCGCCCCACGTGGAACGACACCTCTGCGGCGAGCGCGGCCGTTTGACGGATGGCCATTGCAACGAAGTTGCAGCCACCACACACAGGGTTGGTGGGGGTTGCCACAGAGTTTCAACTGGTATGCAATGGATGATCACGACAGGATGTACTGTGTCGTGATGTCACTGGACACTGTCGTTGGCGGCGAGATTGGCGCTTCGCATGTCTGCTATGCGTGCATAATGTCTTGTGATTCGCGGCTATGGCATGGGGATATAGACGGAAGGTTAGACAAGAAAGCTATCGCAGACCATGACAGTCTTCTTCGATGGTTTCTGGCCGCAATTTTCTTTATTATTATAGCTTCCGCTCCATTGTTCTGCGAGCTGCACAACTGTCATTTTGGTATCAAGTTGCGAGGGCAATGGCTTGCCAGTTTCAACACTCAAATAACTACTTTCTTTCTGTCTTTCTTTTTTTTTTTTGCTACGCAACATGTCTGCCACAGCTCACCAAGCGGTTCATCTAATGCCTTCCTGTAAACGTCCAATCATATAGAGAAAGAAATTGTCCAAACGTGTTACACTACAGAATCTTTTATCGTTAATCTGAAAATCAATGGCATTTGTGAAGATCGGCAAACAGTCGCAGTCCATCCTGTCTGGCGCCGTCGTCGATGCTAACAAAAAGGTATGTTGAACATAGCACACGGTAGGTATGGCAATCCACGAATCTGGTGTTCTGCAGAAATTCGGCTTGCCATCGTTCGCGAAGTATAAGTCCATAGCATCCAGACATCTACTATATAGGAGAAATCTGCCCCGGAGGTTAGGACATTCTCTCCCAAGAGAGAGTAATGTGCAGCAAAGTCGACACTTATTACCCTCGGAAGGGGGCAACGACTGCAGAAGTCTTTCAGAAGCGCCTCCGTGGGCAACTTTCTTCGGGGAGTTTATCTACGCAGGCACTTCGACTGCCCTGCACAATTGCAGAGTGAAGACTTCCAAGATGCAGGAGCAATGTCTTTCACTGAAAGGGTAACATATACGGCGAATTTCTCGCCGACGTATATAGCATGACAATTGAATTTGTAAAAGACGGTACAGTGGGATTGCCATATGAGTCGGACATGACCGTATACCCTACAACATTTTGGTCCATTTGGCAGAACTGCCTCGGAGAGGGTTAGGATTGGTGCAGAGATGTCAATAAAGAAAAGGTAAGTGCGCATATACGAGACATATAAGACCGGTACGGTTCTACTGCAAGATGAGCGGCACATTTGGACGACGGAAGCAACCAGGTGGACTATAGTGATAGCCATTGTACTATAGAGGATAAGTGACTCAAGATGCAGCAGTGCTTCCAGCTTGTCCTTTGTGAAACTCGCAGGCATTATCGCCTGACGGCATCCTGCCCTCTTGCAAATCGAATGAATGCGCACCGAAAGTGAGAATACGGCCCCTTTGCTTCACACGGTACTCTTAAACGCCGTTAGATACAGTGCGTTGGTAACGAAGTCGATGGGACACAAGTATTTCGTTAAATCGAGAACTTCGCTCAATCGAAAACACTTTTAAGGACTCGTGCGAGTATAGGACTGAATTTATTCAAGACTCAGAAAATAGCCTGCGTACGCACTTCATTTATGGTTATAGCCCGCTGAGCAGGTCTTGAATTTATTTGTGGGAGAGACAAAGTAAGTTAACAGGTCAATGGCGTCTGTGACCTCGACTGGAAACCCGGCATACAAACGTTCCTCCCAAAACGTTCGTTCAGTCTGGCGGGACGTTGAGTTCGCTCATTTGCTTCGAGGTTTTCAACGCACTAGGCTTTTTGAATGTATGTCCGGTAATTTAAAAAGAAAAACAATATCCGTTCAATCGAAAATATGCAAGCGCCCGTGCATTCTGTAAGAGGCCACAATGTAAGCACCTCCTCAATACTGCCTCTATATAAGCAAGCGCCCGTAACGCGAGCCCCGACGCACGTATACTGACGCCGAACCTTGTCTCTCGAAACCTTTGACGGACGACCCTTGATCGGGGACAAACACGCCTCTACATTTACTTGGCACGGCGACCGGCGGGAGCTTTGGGAAGGCGAGACTGACGAGGAAGGCGGGGAAACAAAAAAAAAATAAAGGTTTATGGATCGGCTTAGCAGCACGCGCTCACGGCGGCGTCGGGCGGTTGCGTTGGCGACTGTCTGCGCGCTGTAGTGTAGCACAGCCCAGCACAGCACTCCCTTGCCGCTGAAACACCTTTCACGCGCGCACCTCGAAGGCATGTCCGGCTCAAAGAGCTCTTCCTATTCGACTGATGAGAGAGTCGCGACTGCTGACGAGCACGGAGCCGCCTCCTCCATCACGACTGCTCTTTCACCTGCGAGTAATACGCGGCCAGGTACATAGATAGATAGTGGATTGAGGGTAGGCTGGAGGGGCAAAAAATCGGTGTGATAAGAAAGTAACAAGGTAAAGAAAGAAAAGAAACTCTCGCTCCGGGCGATAAGGCTCTGCCGTCAGGTATAGGCAACGCATTCAGCCAGGAGCGACAGTTAGAGACTAGAGGCGCGGTCGGAACCCGCCATACTTTTTTATACACGTCGAGATGTTGTTTGTACCGAAGGTGATGCCTAAGACGTTTGTGGCCGTCGTGATGACATCACGGGAGCGTTGAGGAACCGCCGGTACGCGTCCACGTGCAACATGGCGCGCCTACTTGCGGCTCGTTACTGTCTCCTCGTCAGCAGCGTCTTCATTTGGGTGAGTATGCAGACTGCATTGTCGAACAAGAAAAGGGAGCCTTCGTTTTTGCGCCGATATTAATTTCCGATGAGTGTTCGAACCGCTTGTTATACAGAGTTCGAACATGCTGTGCTACGTATAAGGAAATGCATACAAAGCTGGCAAAAGCTGCCTGGTTGGTTCGGACATGAACCTCAGGTCGAACAATTGTCGCCGTAACAGTACAGAAAGCAAATACTGTATACATCAACAGGTAACTGTTTAAATGTGCTTATAAAGATAATTTCCATGCCCTTATTTTCGACCACAGTTGAAGGCAAATACTATATACGTCAAGAGACAACTGTTTATATATGCTTGCAAAAAGATTTCACATCTCTATTTTTCATGTGCATGTAAACTAACAAAAGCTGTGGCTATCAACACAAGTGACGCAATATGAATTGCGGTCACTCGTATGAGTCAATTTTGCTTGCCATCCTCGTCACGAGCGATTCGTAACCGCTGCCACAGTGAAAAAAAAAAAAAAAGAAATGGAGCTTCTGCCCGCATGTTGATCTGCATGATGTGCGTCCACGGAAAGTTTAAGTTCAGGCTAAGTTTAAGATTGCGAACGTCACAAACATACCACTGAAAAGCATAACCATGCAAGCACGTGAGCCCCGTAAACAAGCGCAGTCAAACACGATAAAAAGTTTGTTTATATGCAAAAAGATATTAACGATGAGAATGTTTTTAAAGCCGGGTGTGCCATGCATATGAGACTTTTCAGGCAGGGATGTGACGCTGCATTGTGATAGAAATATGTACAGCTAATGATATGCATGTTATGAAATTCGAACCTCGTGCGCTTCGCGCAGCGCATGAATGCGGCTACCGATCCCCGCACAACCTATTTCTTTCTTTCTCAATTACGGCAAAATATATCCGTATATAGTTTGCTGATGCAGACTGCATGGTGAGCCGATAAGTAAAGAACAAATGCAGGATGGCAGTGATCTTGTCTCCTCTCAGTTACTGTAAGATCTTTTTGTTTTTCGTTTACCCGACTGCGTTGTGTCGACACATGCTTCGCATGAATACGAAACAGGGGTAACCTCCATTGCCATGGCGTGATTATATGCCAAGGACGCAATGTAGCGTCGTAATCAAACAGGACCGCAGCATATGCCTTACCAAATTATCAAAGCCACAGCAGGGCCGATAATCCCGCTGCGGTAAGAGATGCTAGCCCTGTTGCTTATTTATGCAAGGCATGTGCCGGACGCAACGGTTCAGGCACACACTCGGTTACACGAAAAAAAAAAAGCTTATAAGTGAGAGGAGCCAAGCTCCCTGCCTTTCTTTCTGAATTCGCCCTCAATTCCAAAATTAAATCGAGGGAAATGTGACACCAGTCGTGTTATTTTATTTTCCTTTGTCTGAATCAGAAAACTACGGGTATATTGCATTTGAACGAACGAACGAGTGGGAGAGAGATGTACATATATAGAGAGATTAAGACAACCAATTCCAGTATACGTAAGCCACCGCGATGTGCCATTCGTTGACTGCAATACATCAGCAACAGTGCATTAATGGAGACATGACGATGAGTTACACCTAAACCAGTAAAATCCCATCGTGTTCTGTCGCTCTAATGCAAGTGTTCCTGTGCATAACGTGCATTCCAGAGATTGATTCCGGTATTTCTGAGAACATGCGACCATCGCGTGTACGGATCGGGCATATAGTTTCGCACCGTGTTTGTCGCGGCTCTGCTGCCGTTATCTAAGTAACTAGACTGATAGAGCGTGGAGAGCCGTCATATACGGACTATATACCACAGCAATTGTGACTGCCTTATGCGCGGCTCACCACTCCTAAATCTGGAATGCGGACAGAATGCAAAAACATGTTTGTGTCAGCGCACCACCAGAAAAACAGGCAACTGCAAGTAGACATGTGCACATATTGCTGCGAGAATGAACGGAAATACCTGAACACTGACTCGCGCGAACGTGCAGTATACTACTTTATGATGCACAGGACTGCATGAGGTAAACGTAATAGTGGAGATGTATACGGATGGGCACTGGTTCAACGGGGCAAAAGTACCTGCAGGGGGAAAGTGTCATGCTCTTTCACGGTGACGCTGCACTAATAAACAATACTTCAAAATATGAGTCCACAGCAGCAATCTGCATCATATTTAACTCGAGTAAACTTTCTCGAGCTAAGTGTGTGCAAAGTAGAAATGATAGCTTTTGCAAACTTATACGCTGTTTAAAGAAGTCGCAGTTTCGCCCGAAAGACGAAGCATCAATGACGATAGCAAATTAGTAGACATCTATACGAAGTAAGGCTAATAGTTTTATCGGTCGTATAAACTTGTAAACATTCGCTTACTAACTAAATTAACAAGTACGGTGTCACGCGCGCACAAGCAAGCATGAACACATCTCACTCGACGAGCGCGGAAGCGCGCTGTCAAAACGCTGGAGGGAGGAAGCGCGACAGCAGCAGCAACGAGAGAAGTGACCTCCGTGTTGCCTCTCGCTTCAACGCAAACTAAAACAGCGCATACGAAGCTATCAGCAATCGCGGTCTGTCCCCCAGCGCAGATCGCTTTTAAAACAGAGGCCGCGCAACCGCACATGAGAGAGAAGTGGTTCTTGTGGGGAAAGGAGGAAAGGTTGGCACTATCTTCTGCAAACCGTGCGGAAGCACGGCTCAGCGCGCACAAGAGATTCAGCCACAGAACATCTATCTATTCAGCCGCCATCGTCGGCCCACCCTCGCACATACAACATACGGCGCGCGATGACGATGCTATCACCCTTGCACTTTATGCGGAACATCAAGGCGACGGCAGAAATGCGCCAGGAGTGTCCATATAATCGCTATCGCAATGATATGCAAAGTGAGGGAAATGCCTTCAAAGATTCAGAGCAGTGTTGTTTCATTTAAATACTTCACGCGTGGCCCCTAAGACCGCCCTGGAACATGTTTATGTGCGGCCTCCTCGTATTCCGCGTTTTGCTGCGAGAATGGTTTTGATCTCCCACTTCGTTTTGGCCACTTTTGCACACACAGCTGCATTCGCTGTCGCCCTGGACGCGCCATTCTTCGAAACTTTTCTTCCAACTGGCGTGCCGTGTGCGTGCCAGAAAGAGTACCAACTTCTGAAAAGTTTTCTTAATCTCTTTTGAGCCAGCAATTAATTTTATGACTGACAGGGCCGCGGCCTGTGGCGCATCCAGAAATGTTTTTCATAAGGTAGGAGGAGGGGTCATCCACTTGACTAGGGTGGGGGAGGAAGGGGGGAGGGAGGAGGGCGCTGGGAAGACACCTACTAACACAGAAATTTCTGGTGGGGGTGTGTGGCAAGGGTTTGATGTGCCACCCCCTGGCTATACGCCACCAGCTGTGGTCGTTTGAAACACCAGAGCTTACCGAACAGAGAAGTCCAGCGTCGGGGGTGAAGATGCTGCGCCGATCTCTCGCGTTGACCTGGAAAGCCAGGGGCGCGGGCCACTTTTGCACTCGGCTCCGTGAAAAAAATGCCGATTTCCAAAGCTGTGGCGTGTGCCGATCTTGAGGGCCATTTTACAGATACAAATGTGCGCACTAAAATGGCGGAAAGAACCGTAGAGCACAACGTGCACCGAAAACGGCAGTAAAATATGGTTGGAGTGCGCGAAGCCGCATGCATGTCGCAGGAAAAGGTGACCGCGTGAAGCCTCACGTAGCGGTAAATTGTGGTCAAGTGCCTCGAGTTTTGCTTGCTTTGCAGTTACTGCCAAATATTTGTTGCTTTTGACTTAATTCATCAGCCTTTACACACGCTGTCGCGCCCCTCATGACACTGCTAAGCTTATAAAGAAAGAAAGAGGAAATCGCCCTTTTAAAGTGATGGTACACATGCTAAGCCTTTCCTCGCGCCACGAATGAATTTCCAAGAGGATAGTCATATGGACACATTTATCCGAGGTGCCATCAGCTCATCTAAAGATATAAATTATCGCATTATTGCAGGACAGACGTGACTGCAATTTTTGGCACCTTTTTGAATAATTGGGGAACTCTAAACTACAAGAAACGCGTTTTTCCCCCTAAATTACAGCCCACCTAAAAATACACATTCTCGCTCTATTACCGCGCAGATATATAATGGTTGGAATTCTGCTCGCATCTTGTCGAATAGTTGGGGAACTTGCCGCAAGAAATCTGAAACGCGTTTTTGACCGAAAATTATCCCTCTCCCTCCTTTTCCCACCTATTCTTTGATGCGAAGCGTCAAAAATTAAGCGAAAAAGCCGGCGTCTGCCATCAGTAACAGCGAAATGGCGCCTAGCTAAGCTCCCATTGTCATTAGCTGGGAACACATGCTCAAAACCAAGGGAACACAAGGGAACACATGCTTAGAACCCCTTAAACTTCGTAAAGTAGCGGCACGCTTTGAAGAATGCCGCCTCTTCCTCGCGTGCTCTGGCCGAGGCCGACGCCGCGTCGCTATTGGCCTAATAGAATCACGTAGGCCCTCGCGCCCTGCATCAGTGTCATTTTTGCTCGAGAAGCGCCTACGGAGTGGCGAGGAGCCCTAGCCATCGTATACCGTTGCTACGCTCGAGCAGTGTAGGCGGCGCCACGGTCGAGGAAGGAGCGTTGAGAGAGAAGAAACGAAAAGTGAAGGCGGAGGAGGAGAGTGTCGCTACTTCACGAAGGGGCTTTACACATGCTGCCGCAATAGCGCGCCAGGTGTTGTGTGAGTGACGAGGGCATTGCTGCGACGCCACATCACCATCGCTCCAGCTCTCGGAAGCCGGCGCGCGGTCCGTACCTCCCTCTCTCACCCCCATCGAGCTTAGCTGGTGTATGGTGTTCACTATAGTATGGTGATGTTCACTATAGTATGGTGTTCACTATAGTTCACTATAGCTGGTGCGCCCGCCTGCCGGCATTGGTGGCCGCTGCTGCTTGCGCGGTCTCTCATCGCGCAGGACGTCGGAGGCATGCAGCGTTCGAACCGCAGGCTCTTGCTGTTTGCTGGCTCGAACAGCACGTGGCGCTATGGTACATTACTTGCAGCGCAAAGCTCGAAGGCCCACTTAGCGGCCTTCAATTGGACATTAATTCTTTCGCACTCATGACTCATAAGTGCTTAGGTGTCTTCGGATTTTTCATACACCGCTTGTGAAGTCTGCGGAGCCAGAACAAATGCAAAGTGCAGGATACCCGTGAACTATCTATGGCCCCTGCACGATGCCAAATAGAAGAGTGCAGCGCGGGATGCGGTCAAACTCAGGACGAAAGTATCGCACTCCTTAACAAGTGAAGAAGTGCAACAAGGAGGCAGGGGTGCACTTGCCAGAGGAAGTGCACTGCTGCCTCCCCTGTCAAAATTTATTTATTTATTGTCAATACTCTCAAGGCCTACAGGGAATTACAGTGAGGAGTGGGAAGACATGACATGGTTGTGCCACACTTTCTTAAAAGTTGGTACTGTCAGTGATAACGGCAATGGAGGCAGGGAGGTGGCTTCGTAATCTGCACTGGTGCACGGGATGAAAGATTTTAGGTAAGCCCTTGAGCAGCAAATAATAGAGGGCTTTGAGCATATGGCTTTAACTCTTTCCCTACACCGCCTATTGGGCATAGTTAGCCCGCCAAACATGGTTTGAAACGCCGCTTAAGAGACCGTCCGCGCCGCTCACGGACACACTGTGCCATATGAGGGGAAAGCAGAGAACTACACTTTTGTTTTCTAAGCAGTTCAATTTTTTCATGCCAGGCGCTAATCTTTGAATGCGCTCTGAAGTTTCGTGACCGTCAAAGTAGAAAGCCAAAATGGCCGCCCGCTATCGATGGTTTGAAATGCAGCTTTCGAGACCTTATGCGCTGCTCAGACACACACTGTGCCATTGGACTTGAAGGAGGGGAACTGTATTTTTGTTTTCTAAGCAGCTCGATTTTTCCACACCAGACGGTAATTTTTGAACGCGCTCCGAAATTTCGCAATCGTCAAAGCAGAAAGCAAAAATTGTAAATACACCTCCGGGAGCGGCGCACGCGCTTCGAAAGGTTGCAGATGTCGTGATGCCGCTGCGTCTGCGGCTGATTGTAACGATGGATTGAGCAGCAACGAGTCTCAGTATGCTGCCTTTTTCCTCGGACTTTGAATCTGAAAGCGACGACGACGCAAACCAGCCCGGAACATAATAATAATAATAATATTTGGGGTTTTACGTGCCAAAACCACTTTCTGATTATGAGGCACGCCGTAGTGGAGGACTCCGGAAATTTTGACCACCTGGGGTTCTTTAACGTGCACCTAAATCTAAGCACACGGGTGTTTTCGCATTTCGCCCCCATCGAAATGCGGCCGCCGTGGCCGGGATTCGATCCCGCGACCTCGTGCTCAGCAGCCCAACACCATAGCCACTGAGCTACCACGGCGGGTCCGGAACATCGGTGGCCGCAGTCCAGTACACCCAACTGTAGTGCTTGCAGTTAAATTTTTTTAGTACAATACCTGCTCAATGAAAATTTGATATTTTTGGAGATAGTGTCTATTAGATGGCAGCACATTTTATTTATCTTATCATTTTTGTTGCATACTTTTCTGAGTTTACACAAGCGTGTCTTTACAATCTTTGTTCAATTTTATCCCACAATCATGATTCTCGCAATTTATATCTTTTCTGTGACATATATCTCTTTAATAAAACGTTTGTGCGCGAAAAGTGCATTCATTCTGCTTTTTGCTTATGTATTACATAAAATATTGAGCGCAGTAGTTTCTTCACAAAAAAAAAAATGGCCTAACCTACAGCCCATGGTAAGGAAAGAGTTAAAAGGGCCCTGAATAGCTTTTTATCACAGCGGAGAAATGCATTTGAAGTGAAAATAGGCTGTTTCAGAAACACTTTGCCTCAAAAAGTACTTCAATGAGTTCAGCACAAGCGGAGTTATTGCCAATCAAACATGGCCTCCGTAGTCCTCCCGTTCCTTCTTCAATGTCTTGCATTGTGAAGGGTGCGGCGTAGTGGGGCGTGCCCGCAAAGCTCTGCCTTCTAAGTGTCACTGTTGGTCTAATGTCTGTGTAGCTGAAGGAAAACAGTGAATTTATCAGCAGGGTATATATGGGGCTTTAGCTTTACTGGTGTATTTACTATAAGGTGGGCAAATATTCGAAGTTTCGAATATGAATAGTCCATGTGTAATATTTTATTCATATTGGAAAATTAACTATTCAATATTTTCGAATATCAAAACTAACCAAATATTTCGCAACCGACTGCTAAAACTGGGCTACTGTTCTCCACCTGCTAAACAAAGTATCGCAAATTATAATTATCAGAAGTAAAACAGTGACAAGTTTTGAAGCAATGCAGGAAGAAAATCAGTAATGCAAGCTTTGTTTTCAGTTTCGCGGTGGAAGTGCGACACTTGTTAACACTCCCTGGGTTACATCTTGCCAAAATACATAAATACCCAAGAATGCATGGACGTGGGAACTGCTGTCGCTGTAGCACAATTAGTAATGCAACGCGCAGGTATGCCGAGGTTGTGGGTTCGGCTCTCAACGCCAGCAAGTTTTTTCCGCTCCATTTTCCTTGAGCTTCTCATTTTTACATCTCAATTAAAGACTACAAATAATTTCCCCTATGCCCTCTTTTTCTTTTCTTCATCATCTATTGGTTTTATATGCTTAATCCTGGCTAACAAATATGTGCGAGCGTTCTTACAAAACCATTGCCCTTACAAAACAAGGCCCCTCGGTTCCCCTCCTTTTCGTCCAATACATGACAACCAGCTAGTTTTGCTTCTGGCCTGCCAATTAGTCTTTCTTGTAGTCTAATCATGTAGCAGTTTTATCATTTACTTTACACTGAGCACATGCTGGTGGGCGAGTTGGTTATACACGATTACAACGAAGGCGCCAAATAAAACAACTTTACAACCAGCGATGCTTTCCTTGCAACAGGCACTTTATTGTGTCTAGAGCACACAAATACCTAATTAGCTTCTTGTTTTCCTTTTCTATAACTTCTGATATTTTCTCAACAAATATTTATTTTATGTTCTTGGAATGTTGGTCATACAGCAGCCTGTCATTCTTGGAAAGCTTGTTTGCCACCAGGCTCCAAAGGTGTCAAGCGGCTATTCGTGCAATTTATTTTCATGACAGCTGTAGTGATATTCTGCCTAAAACGATCCTAAATGTCCACGATAGTCGACCGTCTATTCAGTACAAGTGTGTTCCTAATTATAGCAAAATAAGTATTCCTGCTGTAAATATGTGCGTCTGCGTTTATCTATTAGAGATGATATTTGATAGTTACTATTCGTATCCGAAAAAGACTATATTCAATCATCCACCTCTAATATTTACATAATGGATAATGTCAGCTTAAATATTTCATTATGCATTGCACATTGGAAGCTTACAAATACAGCACAATTTAAAAGACACGCAATGTAGTTTTCCTAGCATGAAAATGCACTTAGTCTACATATTAACCCTACATTTTTCGTGCTTCTTGACGTTCGTGGTAGCAGAAGGAGATTCTGTTGAACGCATTTGGCTGCATGTTGTTAAGACTGCAATGACAATTACCAGAGTTTTGTACAAGTAAAATACCACATTTTCGCCCTAGATCTACTTAAAAGCTGCCGTGAAATACTGATTGGTCTGAAAGCCATGAGAAACTGAAACGATTTGTTCAGTCACACGGGAACGAGCTCAGCCGTTCCGATACTGACGTCTTTTTTTTTATGCAGTTTATATGTCTTATTCGCCTGCTGTGTTCTTAATCTGAACACAAAATTTATTCCATTTGGTTTTGCTAAATTAGCTATAGATGTGCTTGCATACGTCTACCAATTGAATGGATTTGGTGACACCGTTGAACCCGCAGCATTTAAAAGCATTCAAATAGGTTTTGTAAATAATAAAGAAACCTCAATTTTGTGAGCACAATGTAAAGGCTACGATGACCACTGTGCTGTGAAACACAATAACAGTGTGAAGGCTACTAATGTGAAAGCAACCGTTGGTTCATCATGGTCACGGAGCCTATGCATAGTACAGCGAATATCAGCCACTTACATGTAGCTTTTGAATGTTAAAGTCCATTCTAGAAGGCCATTTTCCAAGCAACCTTTCTAAGTTATAAGTCGTTAAAATATCGCCAACTGTTCATTCAAGTCACTAAAAAAATATCTGATGGCTAAATAGAAAACCTAGCCGTAAACAGACAAAAAAGTTACTAAATCTGGCGACAATATCTTTAATATTGCAACACTGATTAAATACCAGCAAATTATAAGGAGCAAATCTGATGTTTTGAAGAATGGCTAGGTTACACGGCCCCAACAAGCATGTGATGGTGGTGGTAGATTAAACTTGTTTTGGAATGCCCAGCGAGAGCTTTCAGCAACGCAGGCTTGCAAGGCACATCTTGCAGGCGTCTCGCACTGCGAAGCATGATAACCCTTAACTGCTTAGGGCACCCGGCCAAGCACTATCTCCTACAGCATGTGGCGACGATGCCCAAAAGACAATCCTGGCTGCCCAAGCAGCGGATACACATTATAGAAATCGTACCTATGTGGATGTACTTCCGAGAGAAAACTTGGCATCAGCTGTTGTTTTGTTGTTGCAGCCGACAGTGCCCACTTTCACAAGTGCTTGTGTGTGTAGGGGGGGGGGAGCGCCTCCAAGTCTCCCCCCTCCCCAAACACACACACCGGTGGATACGCCTATGACAAGCACAGTGTCACGCACGCACAGGCTAATATTAACACATCTCACTCTATGACCACGAGCACTCGCTGTCGCAACGCTGGCATGATAAAGAGCGCTGGCAGCGAGAAGCGAATGCTTTGTGCTGCCTCTAGTTTCACTGCAAGAACACCTTTCACGGCCAAATAAATGAAAACAGTCTTGAAAGTATGCTGGGAACCTCAATTGCACTATTGAGGTTCCCAAGTAGCCCGAACCAATGCCTAGGCAACTGTGGACTTTTACAGGTGGGGAAATTTATTAGCTGGAACCTGCTAGACCCTGTGTGTTATATACATACCAATGATGGGTGCACTGCAGAATGTGGCCGAGACTCCGTGCGCAGGTGGCGGAGAAGCCAGACCCCCGTTGCAGGGCTTCAAGCGGCTTTCTGTAGACTTGTGTGAACTTTGTCGGTACTCCAGGCATAATATTCCCGGTTTTCAAAACTGGGTGGGGCGGGGTGGGGGGGTGTCAAATGACCAATTCTGCTCCCCCTGTTTCTAAAGTTTGGGGGGGGGGTAGTGCTTCTCCATGCCCCCTTCCCCCCACCCAGTAGATTCACCTATGATTGCCGAGAGCCTGCAGCTGCGGCGATCAAAGCAATGTGACTAGTATCTTCACTCGAGCGAGAAAACATATGCGCAACAGGCGGCAAACTGGACTCTGCTGTGAACGTCATCCACCTGAGCACATATGCTGCTGACATCTGCAGCAGACCAGCAGCAACCTTCTCAGACATTACATGAAGGTGTTTCTAAGTGTTTAATGTTGATCACGTGTGGTCAGTCAGCAAGCGTTCAATGTGAACAGCACCGTCAGCCGTGCCTGCTAAGCCTAACGCTTCCTCATCTGCGCGTGGTTGCTGTGCAGCTGTTCGGCATCGTGCTTCTTGTGGTGGGTGGCCTGCTGCGCTCAGACCCGGATGTGCGGCGAATCGCAGAGTACTTCACCGTGTTCGACAACTATTGGGCAGCCAGCATCACCACGCTGTTCGTCGGCGCCTGCCTGCTGCTTGTCGGCTTCCTGGGTTGCTGCGGAGCTTTCTTCGAGAGCAAGCGCCTGCTCATCACGGTCAGCCACACAAACACAATCTGCACTTTCGCGCGTTCGGCAGCAAGCAACATTCTTTCGTTGTTTTTCAGTCCCTTGCATTCCCTGCACAGCCCTAGACTTACTGTATATGCTATAGCATATATACAGTAACTCTATGACAATGTTACTAGATAATAGGTAGTAGCGTTGCTCTATGACATGCCAGGGCCTGTTTCCAAGTGGCAGGCATGTCGGCAGTAAGCGTAGAGCATGGGGCAGAGTATATGAAACTTCTGTTGTCGGAGCACTCACTGCACTCACTCTCTTCCATCTCACATGCGACTGTGACGTTGGAGGCCTGGCCTCCGAGGTCAAAGGTGTGCCAGTACATGGCTATCTCGTCATGTTTAAGTGATGCACATATATAGCCCGGTGGTCGCGAGACCCGGTTTCCTGCAAGACCGCGCCTCGGGGAGAGCACTAGCTTCTTTAGACAAATCAACTGGACATCCGAACAAGTCTCTCAATAGTTTTGTGCATTTCACAAAAAATCTGCTAACATGTACGAATTTGTCAATGTGACGGCACCGCTAATGGACTGCAGGTGTTGGAGGTGCTAAATGCATAACCGAAGAGCACTCTTTCTGTTTTTTTTAATAGCGTTTCTCAGCTACTTCAGCTACCTTTTATGATTGTGGGGTAGCTGGCCTTTTGGTGGCCTTTTTGCCTAAGTTTATATCCCTAAATACACAAGGAGGCGACTAGTAGCAAGTGAAGCAAACATGCTGTACTATGTGAGGAACACTACGGAGAAGCGATAGAAGCGCCTGTTGTCTCCCTACTTAAATTCTGGGGTTTCGCATGCCAAAACTACAATCTTATTATGAGGCTCGCCGTAGAGGGGGACTCTGAAATAATTTTTACCAGCTGCTGTTCTTTAACGTGAGCCTAAATTTACGTAAGAAAGGAATTTTGCAACTTTTCCCCACCAAGGTGAATTACTTTTGCAAACCATTTCTTGGTGCAGTGACCATGGGCTTGTACATGGACATTAGTACATCAAAATGTAATACATAGTTCACATGCGAAAATCTTTCTATCACTTGGCACATTGTAAAGATGACAGACAGATTGGAAGGCACATGCCAACAGGAAATGGCTTCATCAATGATGCCCATAAGTGCTCCAAACTTCCCACAATTCTTTAATTAAACACTGCTCAGTTAGAGGTTATGCAGAGAGAACCTGTGCAAAAAAGAATTTTGTCACCAAAAAAGTTGTTTTCAGTTGTGCGAAACACCACAAGTTATATTTGCCGATTTGTAGGCTCTTTTGTTATTTCCATTTGTCTTTTTAAAGTGTTGTCCATCTCTCATTGCAGTACAATGTTTTCATGGTGTTCTTCGTCATCCTTGAGCTAGCTGTCATGGGCCTCGTGTGGAAGCATGCCAAAGAGGAAGCAGTAAGAGTTCACCTTGATTTAATATGTTCTGTGGGCTAAGGAACACAATTCACCCTCGATCAGTATTCTAGTATATAACACCACAAATCTGACAGGTAGGTTAATTATCACACTACCTTCTTAACCCCATAAATACTAAGGAGAGAGAGATGAGTTTGAATAGGCAACAGTATAAGCTCATACTATTCAGATCAACCTTCATTTCTGATCACAGATGGTTCCAGGTGCATTAATCACTAATCCCACTGCCTTCCTTCGAATTACAATTTTGTAATCATCTGAAACATTGACAGCATGCCACTACACTGGAGCCTCTGCCTACCACGCTGAATGAACATATGCACCATAGTGAAATAGCAAAGCCAATTCAAACTTGCCTATTCGCAAACTACTCTGCGCCTGAACTCTGCAACAGTTTCTGATCATGGTACATAAGCCTGCCTAGCTGTTACACAATGCTCTCATGAACACCTGAGCCAAATATTATTCTGCGTACATAACAGGGAGTTTACAATTTTGCACATAAAACCACCTGCCCATTCCTTCAACTCATTGAAACACCTGTCACCTTTCGTCCTCACTGTGATGCACCAGTAAATATGATGGCCATTCGACAGAGAGAGAGAAAGCAAGGAGTGGGAAAGGCAGGGAAGTCAGCCACACGAGCATCTGATTTGCTACCCTACACAGGGTGAAGGGAAAAAGTGAAACACAAAGAGGAAAGAGGGAGGGAGTGAACGCTGGTTATGCAGAATGATTCACGGGACTATAAATCGTCACTCATGCCGATACATTTCAAAATCTGCGCCAGTGCACAGATATCCTTTTGTGCCAGCAACGAATGTGGCTACGCTTCGAGTATATTAACTTGGAAAAAGGTCTCGAGTCCACCCAGTTTAACGATGTCCAGAGAGAGAGACATCGGACGTTATAGCAGGACAGATACACAAAAGGTGCTCAGTGGTTTCCTCGCCCTACAGGAGTCGCATGCCAAGCTATCAGACATTCCACTATGGTAGGAGTAAGTGCTCGTAAACGAATTTTCAGGGTGAAGCCAGTTTCGAGATATTCATCCTCAAGGTGTGTGACAGAATACATGGACATTCCAGATACTCCTCTGCTTCAATGCATAAAATGGTGGCTTGATAAAAAAAGTGGAACACTATTGCATTTTTACCACAAGCTTCACGGTGCACATATCGAAACCCTTGCAGTCCTTAGAAGTTGCTTCAAGTAGCTGTGCCTGGCAAACTTGCTGGATACAATTTGTAAATTGGAATACGTGCAGTAATGTAATTAATTAAGAAGTTAATTAGCACACTTTCTTAATTCGTATATTATAGCTTTCAGATCTTTTTGTGCAAGTTCACTGCTTCAAGTAATCCAGCTTAAGGAATACAATTACGCTGTCTGCCACAGGCAATTTTTTCAAAATTCTATATGGTGCCACTGCATTGTTATGCTTCTATATGGAAGCCTCTGTGCCAGCATCAGCACCAAGACTCCGCGCTATACTAATCATGCTCTTCATGCAGATGGACATATACCTGTCAAATGCCTTTCGAAGACTCATCACAAAGTCCAAGAATGCATTTGTGGATATTGAATACTTCTTGGACAACATTCAGTTTAAGGTAACTGAATTAATGGCACTTACGAATGAGGGACCACTTCGGCACAAAGTGTGGACATAATTTTTTTTACTGTTGCCTAACAAAGCTCCAGTGCTGCGGAGGAGCCGGGCCACAGGACTATGAGGCATTGGAGATGGACTATGTGGGAAGCTGTTTCTATTACGACCACGAGAAGGAGGCTGCTGCAGTCTACCAAGATGTGAGTGTAGTGTATAGCTGCAGAACATCGCAACACCCATCGCAGCAACAACCTATCGCAGCAATGGAGGTGGAGTCACGACACAGTTCTGAATTCTGTGGGACTTTTATTTGCCTCGTGATGGCCATTGCTCATAAAACAAGGCACAAATGGCATGCTCACTGGCTCAGTCTTCATGTCTTCAGCGATAGCATTAAGCATGAGCACTGTATTTGCACTCTGACACTCCAAATTTTTCTGTGAATGACACATTCAGCAAAAGCACAGCCTAAAAAGTCTGAAGCCTCTGTAGGGCACAAAACATTTTTAAAAAATTGTCGTCCACCTGACCATAGAAAACTGCAACAAAGGAATACACCTCCATTTCTTCCGACCGTTAACCTGCTGGTTGGCTCAGATGGTAGAGCGACTGCCCCAGGAAGACAAGTAGTCCTATATTTCCTCTCAGGAGCAGGATAACGCAAATGTTTCTTTACAGCAAAGTTTTCATTTTGAAGACACAGCAATTTTTACCTCTGTAGCATTAGGTTGTAGTCAGGTGGATGGCAATTTTCCTAAAAGCAGAGCTTCATACATTCTGTTTATTTGCATATAACTTATTTGAATATGATGCAAAAAGCTCCAGACCTTTAAGGCTTTTTTTAAGTTTATAAAAATAATAGTGTGTAGTCACCACTGTTCTTGTGGGCTGTTTAATTATATCTAAGGATATTGAAACAAGTTTGCTTTCATCTGCGCATTGCTGCAATTTATTTATTTTTTCATGCTCAGTGTATAGTAATTGGGTTTAGTAGGGTTTCATCAGCAATGTATGTTTTCTGTGAAAATCCTTTCCTCAGTAATACTTACTCCATTTGCAGCCAGGACACAATAGCCCATTAAATTAAGGTTTTAGCTAGCTAACACAGATTCAAGCATACTTACGTCTTCCATAAGCCCCCCTATATGAAAACAGAGAAATAAACCCCTGTTTTATTATACTGCAGTGCTGCAGGTACTGCAAGACTAGGCAGCAGCTGTTTGCATAAATTCTTTGCATAAATGAACATTACAATTACACTGGTCCCCTTAGACATGTTGCAGTAAGTAGCTAAGCAAAACTTGCTAAGAAGCAGAAGGGATAAAAACTGGGTGAACTGTCAAGCCTTTCAGCTCACAGGTTGCACCTCTTTTCATGCTTCCCGCAGGGATGTGGCAGAGAAATAAGAAGGTTCTTGATGGGAAAGAGCCTTGCTGTGGGCCTCATTTGCCTTTTCATTCTACTCATTCAGGTAGGCGCTGCATTTTTCTGTCTTCAACAGCTCTAGAACGGAGTGGGTAAAGCATTTAGTACTGATTTAACCTGTTTCTTGCAGGTGGGAAGCATAGCCAGTGCCATCTATGTGCTCAGGATGACGAACAAGCCGAGACCAAAGGTTACGGCTGTGTAATGAGGACTGTGATGGCGAAATTCCAGCAAGGGTCATCTCTCACACTTACGCACATCATCACATGTCTATACTATCCAAAAACTGCTTGTGATAGAACTGAGATGTTGTGTCCTTGCTTTGTTCTTGAGGTGCTAGAAGCAATGAAGCGCCTATGGACACTATGAGGCTGTGCTTGGCAGCAAGAATATTTGTGTAGCTTGGTGCAGATTATATATTTCGACCCAAGCAGCCGACACATTTATTTAATCTGTAATTAAAAGTGTTGTGGTCATTCTTTTGAGTGTTGTTTGAGTACAGAACACTATTCCAGCTATTAACCCTACTACAGCCGGTTTTCTTTTTTTTTTGTGTGTGTGTGTTGATTTAGTGGATATTTCATGTTACATAGAAGCTTGTTTTTCGTCGTTGCTTTCTCCCGACTCAGAATTCATAAACTGTTCATAAATTCATTGGTCGGCCAATGAGTGGATGGGCATGCCACAGAGGCTTGTCATGGATGCCCTGCTAAAACAGAGTGACAGAGTACTGAGACATTAGCTCAAACGGCTGTCTGAAATTTAAATTCCACGTTTTGTATTTGGATGACCTCTCCATAGACGGCCCAACAAGCAGGCAATGTTTTTCGGTTTTTTTTTTTGCACATGTTACCTTCATAATAAATTACTGTATCACTACTTCCACAGGACTGCCTGGTCAGATTTGGTCGAGCAGATGTAAGGTGTTGTCGGTATAAACAAAGCTGCCGAAGTAACAACAAAAAACTGGCTACATTAAGCCACTACTTGCAGTAGCTTCATAGACAGTTGCATTACTGCTTTTACTGCAGGGTATATGAAATGCAGCAATAACACTGCACTAAAATACTGTATTTTCTAAAATCTAGGTTGATTTATTTTCTAAAATGATTTATGAGACTCCTAGGTCAGCTTAGATTAGAGAATTTTGTTAGACACCATTGGAGCTAAAAAAATGGCACGCTGTTAACAGCAGCACTACTAAACACCACCAGTACTGTAGGCATTACTATCTGTTGCCGCAGTCACACAGTACTACACCTCACCGCAACAGTACGCCATTTTGACCACATTGAATGCCCGGAGAGTAGGCACAATCGTTTTTGAACAGTTCACTTCCGGCGAGACACTGGAACCAAACAAGCTGTGCCAGTACAATGCTGCCTACACAGAGCTGGGGCAAGTGCAACCCTGGCGCCGCACATTGGTAATAAATGTCATTTGCTTTTTGCAACTGTTGATTACTATTATTTTGATTGGCTTGCATTTGAGGAAAGCTTTTTATTGTTTCCTGACCTTCCAAATTTGGAGCATCAGCTTAGGATCAAGGCCGGCCTCATTCGAGTAAATGTAGTAAGTGAAACTGTTTCATCTGTATTCGTGTTTTCAATGCGGCAACAGTGAAAGCAACTGGGAACAATAACAGAACACACACATGATATTTTGTCGGTGTACGGCTGTTTGTTTCTTCATAGAAAATATGAAATGCTCATGTCAAACGTGCTTAGGTGAAATATATAATAATTATGTAAAACTAACACGCAACAAGTTCTTGCTCACCAGCACTAAAGACAGTTTATTCAAGTAGAATTACACATTGCAGACAGAAGTAGCAAATCCTTCATCCTACACGTCCGCTCTTGAAGACAAGTATTACAGCTCTGTTACATTCCACAGGCTGTCAATCTCACGCTAATAAGTTTTTGAAATGATCAGTGTTCTTGTTCCATTGTAAAGCAAACTGTTGAAGATAATATTGATAACAAGCCAAGAAATAGCCTGCAAGCAATGCCCCTTTTGCACATAAACATAATGCACACATATTTGTGTTTCACAAAAATATAACTTTGTGCTTTACTACCAAGCTTGGAGCCAGCTCTAAACTGTGCACTGGAACACCTACTGGCACAAATTGCAATGCGAGAAGAACAATTATGTTCAGCCAACTGAACTCTGGGGTATCAAGATGCAATAGGAGTTCCACCACATAGCCCAAAGTTAGTACAGTCATTTAAACAGTTGCTCAGTTTTTCATTTTTCAGTTCAAACATTTGTTCACCTTAACAAATTCCAAAGCATTCTCACTGCCAAAAATCTTGAATGAACACATCTTGCACGTAGCCACTGTTATTAGCAATAAATTAACTGCATCCATGCTTATAGTACATACGTTACACATCATATGCTTAACATAAGGTATACAAATGATATGATGTGACAGTGGTATATATTTACTACCAATACCCGAGTGAAAATTTTGAGTTCTAACTTGAGAAAATGACCACCAGCTTCGCTGTTTTGACAGCTTTCACTGCATGGAAATGGCTTTACTTTTTTATAATGCTGATTTTCTAAAAGGGTACTGGAGTCTCCATGACAGCTCTAATAATACACAAATTATGAACACAGTTAAACATCAATATAACAAAGTAAAATTGGCAATTTGTTTTATTACACTGAAATTTCGTTATATTGAAATTCGACCTACTTTGCAAATAAGTACAGACACCAACTAATATTCCTTAAGGGGCAGCAAAATTTTCTGAATCATTGAGCAATCGGAAAAAGCAAATTTCAATCCGAAAAAGAATAATTTCGTTGAATTGAGAGTCAGCGACAAAATATACGGTTTAATGCTGTGACGACTATATCTTCACATCCGGTGTACAAAGCAAAGCCAGCCACACTTTCACGCCCACTCTGCCTCCATGGCCGATGGTGTCACAGTAGGACAATGCTACCATGAAAAGCGTCTGCAGCGGGGACCAATGCTTTGCCTGCCTCTTACTCCAATGCATCTCCAGAACTCGAGATTACACAACCTCCAGTATTAAACGTGTGGGAAAACAGAGCACATAATGTCACGCCGTCTTGGCAAACCAACTATGTGAAAATGCAGCAGATTATCTTTAGGAAAGGGCACGAGCTGCATATGCGCTCGGTCGCGCTGACAGCCATGTGCAGCTATGGCCGCACCAGAGCAGGAGACTCGTACCAACCTGCACTAGCCGCCCACCCCCTCCCCTGCTTGCACTTGATGGCTTTACCGCAAGCTCGCTCCCCTACCCCTTTCTCCTTGGCTCGCACAGAAAGACTGCGCTCATCAAGCCACCATCCTCCTTGGCTCACCCTCATACGCTTTCACTTGCACCTAAAGCATACAGCGCAGGGGGTGTGATAGAATGTTATCGCACTGGACTTTATATGTAACATGGCGCTGCTCCACTTCAGTGCTTGCTCTTAGTCACGCAGTGCGCGATGTGAGAGATTCGTTCACAAGCAGCCCCTTGTATTTCAATCGTTTCACCATCAACATCCATGGAAGTTTCCATTTATTGTCCTGGTATTGCTTTGTTACAGAACTGAAATTTCACTGAACTGAGATCGTGCATACACCGACTTCGTCATACTGAGATTCAATATACATAAATGTTCTATGGACAAGAAGTTATCAAAAGTTGACTACTTCGTTTTATCAAGAATTTCATATATTGATATTTTTTATATCGATGTTTAACTCAACGAACTTTGAGGAATACAGCTGTCGAGATAATGCAATGCATTAGGATCGCTTCTTTTCTTTTAACCCTTTGAGGCGCCGATTAATTGTTGATTGAGAACTTACTTTTACCGAATTTCTTGCGTCTTCAGAATTATTAGGAGCATACAGCTGCAGAACAGACTAAGAATTTTCAATTATTTAGTGTGTTTTGTCATGTTTACAGAAAGTGGACTACATGCAAAAGCTCACTACAGGAACATCAGATATGATAAGATGAACTATTTCATGTCTAGCAGGCTTGAAAAGCACCTATCTAGCCACTTGAAAATTATACCTGGTGCAAAACATTGTGAAAAATAATGAAGGAAGTGAACTACGTACGACAACACACAAACACAGAACAAAAACACCCAACTGTCGACCTTCCCGCTGGTTTTACCAAAAAATTTTGCCCTTTTTTATTGAAACTTGCAGCACTATTCCAATCAGAAGTCTTTTAAAGTGTATGCAACAAGTTTTGAATATCGTTGTATTTATCAATGCCTTTGCTGTTGATGCACTATCTTGGTCTCCAAAATTGTGTACACAGCGCCTCAAAGGGTTAACAGTGAATAGCAGGAAATTTGTGAAGGGAGCCTGTTATAAAATGAAAATTGACATCTGCCTTTTATGAATGCAAACGTAGTCCATCACCATGCAGACAGAAGGATACAGCGTCTGATTAAAGCACACCCACATCAGTCTTTGAACTGGGAGGAAATGTTGCCTTCGTTGAAAGATGACACCACAGGAAGCTGCACCTCTTGTGATAAGAAATAAAAAGTTGAAAGGTGCAAGTAACCATGCTTACGAAAACACACGAGATGTTCCACTCTGTGGCGTGTCCAGCGGCAGAGGTTAAGGATGTTGGGTCACACTCGTGTATGTTTGCTAGCCGCACCTGCTGCATTCCCTTGTGGCCTGCAACATAGACGGCACTATTCTTCTATGTACCTGCTATCGCCAGCACAGTCATCAAATCAGAATTCTGGTGTGTGTACAAGTTACTTTAAGGGAATTTGGTATCATGCTCCAAACCTGCGCTCTGGGTAATGAGAAATAGTACTGTCATGGAGAGTTTCAGATTGAGAGAAAACTTTAGGGTCGAGGAGAACTCCGACTTCCCTATTAAAACACATGTGAGATGCAGAAATTCTTTTAACAGACAACCTCTGAACAAATTCAAATGAAATTTGTTGCAATTAGGAGAGAAAGCTAAATCCCATCGAATGTTAAAAGCACAATGTTGATTTAAGGACCTCAAACTATGCAAGGTCGGCACCTTTGAACCTACAGATCATGAAATTGTAAATTAGATTTCCAGCCGCAGTGGCCATATTCCAATAGGGCCAGAATCATGGCGTCAAACCGAAACCGAAAACCATGTCTGAACTGCAATTTTGGTCAGAACTGGACCTGAACACAAACCGATATTCTTGGAATATGCCTGAACCCAGATCATACCTGAACTGAAAAGGAAATAATGGTTATTGGTTTGACGCAAAATGGTTCAAACATAGTGAGAAAGGGCTCAATAGATTTGCGACTCTTCAAAATAACTTCAGTCGGCACAACTAGCAGATTGTTACGACTCGTGAGTTGCATTGTGTGCAGGAATGGTACTAGATGGTGGGCAACGACAACCACCTCGGCGGAGACAGTTGGAATTCTGAATTCAGCCATGGTAGCTAGCAGTGCACCACAGCCAAACAGTTGCCTCAGAGGTTCCAAGAAATCACCCTTTCTCCCAATGAGGCCCTTAGGTCAGCGTGTTACTATAATTAGATCAACCGTGAGATGCACATACCAGGATACACAGAGAGCAGAAAAGACAATGTCTGCAAGGAGGGAAAATGGAAAGCTCAACAAGTTCAGCTGCATGACTTATTGCAACTACATATAGCATTGTGGTCACTAATGTATGCCGTCACCTTCTCAAGGAGTGGTAACTGCAGCTGTAAACAGTAAGAGAAATCCGGTTTCCCCCCCTAACATGCAACGATTCAACACATATTTGGCACCTCCAAGCAGAGTACAACACTTATCAAGTTCTCGGGGCACGAGTGCACGCTTTCAACTTTTTTGTCTACCCTTGGCCAATGCTAGAATCCGCACCACGTGCAGATGCGTAAGATCGAGGTGAGGTTATGCCAAAACCATCCTTATTCACTGTTCAGAAACATCAATGGCATCACCAGCTTCTAGATAAAAGCAGCAAAGCCAGTAAAATATCAAATGCTTGTCACTTACATCACTTATCATCCCTGTGCATGCAGACTTATCAACGTCTTAATTTTTTAATATATTCATGACAACCTTTCTTAATGTCTGCAATGTTATATCGCTAAGTTGCAATGTGCCATTTACCAAGAAAAAAGCTTTACAACAATTTGGTTGCATGTATATAAAATTCCAAAATCTGCACATTTATGCTTCTCAGAAGACTATTGTCTCCGGTTGTTCCCATACTCTATATGAATAATGAAGGATAAAAATAAATGCAGCAAAGAGGAAGCGCAGGGATTAACTTGTTGAGGTGCCAGCCCCTTTCCGCACACTTTTGCAATGTCACATGATGTTGCCTTTATTTGTGAGTGTTGTGTAGCTGTACAACTTTAAATTTAATCAACAGGCATTATGTAATACATCGGTTGCTATATCCAATGTACCAGGGAGCTCATTTCTGCCTCCTTCCGATGAAACTAGCCCATGCACCGGGTGGACAAATTGATAGCACTGCACAGTATGCTGCCATGGGGAAGGATGAAATAGACTGCGCTGAACCGGTTTGCAAACTGCTATAAAATCGTATTTTCCCACATGGAAATTAAACGAAATCGGAGTGCACTGAACCCAAACCGAACTGCTTTTCCCCCCCACTTGGACACCCTGGAAAGAATGCAGAAATGCTCGTGTACCATGCTTTGGGTGCGCATTAAAGAACCCCAGGTAGCTGAGATTAATTGACAACCCCCCACTATGATGTCTCTTATAGACGACAAATTTTCATGATATTGAACCCAGTAATTAATTTCATTAGATAGTCCTCCCTACATGTGTGCACCACACAGTTCAGCCTCAGAATGAAGTTTGTAGTCACACGTGAAAAAGCGGTGGCACAGCAGGGGATGATGGCATCTTTCCCAAAACACGCCAGCGACCAGGGGAGTGGCTACCCAAAATAATTCAATGTCCGGCCTTCTCGGCAAAGGTAAGACTAACTAACGCGCTACCTCTTGGCACAGGCCACATAATGTCCGCTTGTTGATCAGCCAGCCACACGCTCGTCTTTGTGCAGACAGCGAGTCACAAGCTCGAGCAAGCCACAGGAAGGTCGCGCCATGAAGAGAAGACACGCACCAGCCCCCACTGTCCACCGCAGCTCACTCAGACCTTTTACCAATTCATTACAGGCTGAAGCGTTGGGAGCAACAAGCCACATTGCAGGGAGCATGCAAAATGTTCGATGCCCATCTCAAGTCAGGGCTGGCAAATACCGATGACAAGGAAAGCACAGCAGAAATAAAATTTATTTAAGTTAGACTAACAATTTGTAGAAGATAATTGAATTTGCTAATGCCAGCATTTCCAGGATAAATGGTCGTTGAGATATGGTCCTCATATCCTTGAAAAATAATCTCGACCTTAAGCCTATGCAGAATGATTATATGCACAATATGCTTTTATTGGCATTGGTGTTTGCATTATATGGCCACTTCTCGTTTAAAAAATATGTCCATCAGTTTCATGACTTGAAAGTTCTGGAACCTAGTTGCCTGAATGCTGCATTATTTGTGTATTCCCGGTCCATCCGTTCATGGCAAGTAGTTAGCACCCCTGTTTCAAATTCACTTTTAGTTTGCTCCCACATCAATGTAAATAAGTGAGGCTATCTACCAATACATTTGAATATTTTAAAATCACTAATATAATACTTACAGTCTATCAAATAGCCAATTATTACAAACCATGTCATATAAACATAAATGTGACAATGCCTCTACATGAGCTGTCTGGAGACTGTTCACTCCTGTGGGTAGCAGCAATGAAACACAGCAGGAAAAACTCAAACTCTGCACGCTCAAGCATTTTGGAAGGTGCAACCAAGCACTGAAACATTAGCTTCATTTGCTGTCAGAAATTTTAACTAACAAGTTTTGTGCGTTAGGATGACTTCTCCCTAGATGGTACAGCAGGCAATGCAATAGTTTTTTCTTTTGTTTCCAAAATTTCATGCTTTTTTTTTTCTGGCATGAGTGCTACTCATAATAAATTAGCGTATCACTACTTCCATACAACTGCTGGGTAAGATTTGGTCAAGCAGACCTAAAGTGCCGTCAAATTAAACGATGCTGTTTAAGCAACATGGCAAAAATTGGCTGCTACGAGCCATTAGTTCTTGCAGAAGCTTCAAAGACAGTTGCATTACTGCGTTTACTGCAGGGCATATGAAATTCCTTTTGACACCGCACTAACATACTGTATTTGTTTGAATCTAGGTTGATTTTTTAAGCTACGATTTACAAAACTCCTAGGAAGGCTTAGATTCAACATTGTTAGGTGCTGTTGGAACGAGAAAAATGGTGGTCTACTAATGCCAGTGCTTAAAGATGGCGCTGTAGCCAATATTATTATTATCCACTGCCGTATCGCACCGTACTTCAACTCCCAATAACCGTACGCCATTTTGACCACGTTTAATACATGCAGTGCAGGCACAGTCATTGTTCTCTCAAATTTCACCTTCAGAGAGACACCAGCATCGAACATGAGGTGTTAGTACAATGCTGCCTAGATGAGCTGGGGCAAGGGCATCACTGGCAGCGCATATTAACGCGAGAGAGCGTTAAGGGCCCCGTGTCAAAAAAAATCTGTTGTCGGCATCGGAAGTCATTTCGGGAAAAATCATTCAAACCACAACCACACAGGCCCTCCACATGGCACTAGACGTTACTGAAATAATTGAATTCCTCACAGTAAAACGCGTCAGAAAAATAGTAAAGTATGACCTAACACAACCTACAGGCACGATAGCATCGGATTTTAATTTGAATATACCAGAAAACATAATTCTGTTATGCGGAAACTCGAGCACAAACCCCTTTTCCAGCATTTCTACCATTCATAGGGCAGCATGGCCGGCACGGCTCAGTTTCTTGCAACAACACCATGGCGCTCACCTCTGCGCATCCGCAAGAAAGCTGCGGTTGCCTGGAAGCATGACAAGCAGTTGGGGCTCTTTAAATGCTATCACATTCTACTCTTAAAGATAAAGCTTAAGCATCCTCCAAAATAAATGTCATTTGCTTTTGTGGCTGTTGTTCATTACTATTATTTGGTTGGCCCATAATTGAGTAAAGCTTTGCTTTTTAGTTTTAGACTTTCTGAATTCGGAGGTTCCGCTTACAATCAAGGCCGGCCTAGATTTGAGTAAATAAAGTAAGCATGTTTTCGATGTGGAGACAGCGGGGGTGAGAAAGAAACAATCCCAGAACATAGACATGTGTGGTATTTTGTCGGTGCGCAGCTGTTTCTTCATCGAAAGCATGAAACGCTTATGGCAAACATGCTTACATGAAACATACAATGATTATGTTGAACTAAAATGGCAAAAGATATTTGCGCACCAGCACTAAAAACAGTTTGTACAGAAAGAATTACACACTGCATAAGTTGCATATCCTTCAGCTTACACCTGCGCTCCTGAAGACAGACGCTGCAACTCTGTTACCCCATACTGGTTACGAATCTCACACTACGTAATAGGGTCCTCAAATGATAAAGTGTTCTTGTTCCATTGTAGAGCACACTGTTGAAGGTAATATTTATTGATAACTTGCCAAGATATTACTTGCAAGCAATGCTCCTTATGTGCTTAAACTTAATGCACTTGCATATTTGTGTTTAACAAAAACAGAATTTTGAGCTTTACTTCAAGGCTTGGAGCCAACTCCAAACTGTGCAATGGAACTCCTGCTGCACACTGCAGTGCAAGAAGAACAATTGCATGCAGCCAACAGGGACTCGGAAGCATCAGAGATGGAACAGGAGTTCCACCACATAGCCCAGAGTTAACTACAACTATGTGAACAGTTGTCCGTACACTTTTGAAAGAGTGGCAGGCATTCTCATCACCAAACTTCACAAATGGGCACAACTTGTATGCAGCCACTGTTATTGCAGTGATCAGTCAACTGAATTCACTCTTATACATATCTTACGCATCATATGTTTAACATATGGTACACATATATGATATGATATTGCAGTAGTATACATTTATTACCGTTACCAGAGTGCCTTAGTCCTTTAACTGTAGATTTTATAAAAGAGCATTGGAGTCTAAATGACATTCCTATTAAGGTAAGAGTGTGAACATTAACTTTAAGGAACGCAGCAGACAAGACAATGAGGAGTGCAGATATTTGGGCTAGCTGGTTCGCTGCATCAATTGAAGCCATAGTGCTGAATGTTATTTTAGAAAAGCATGGTAATTATAATCGTCAAATGAGTGGAAATCACTTGTTTGACCGGTATAAGTACCATGCTTTTCTGAAATAAAATTCAGTTGATAGCGTACATCCTGTCGTTTTTCTTGTCCGTGTCAATCCAGCACTATGACTTCAAATGATGTCAAGACGATGTGGTTCTTTCAGGGTGCTTGTTTGAGGGAACTCAACGAGCTCAGCTGCATGGCTTATTGTAACTATAGCATTGTGGTAGCTAATGAATAAAGTGATCTTGTAAGTATATGGCAATTGCAGCTGTGAACGGCAGGATAAATCTGCTTTTCTTATGTGTAATAATTCAACACACAAGGACAGCTCTGAAATGCTTCGCAAACTGTCATAAATTTTTATTTTTTCGAACCAAAAGAAAACTGTAATGAAATCTAAGTGCACTGCACCCAAACTGTACTGGAGTTTTGTTTTTTTTCCATTCAAATCCCCCCCCTTCCCCTCCACAATTTTGACACCCCAGACAGAATGCAACAATGCTCGTGTACCATGCTTTGGGTGCACATTAAAGAACCTCAGGTAGCTGAAATTAATCCACAACCCCCCACTATGATGTCTCTTATAGCCGACAAGTTTGCATGAAATTAAGCCGAGTAATTAATTTTTTTAGATAGTCCTCCCTACATGTATGCACCACACAGTTCAGCCTCAGAATGAAGTTTGTAGTCACACGTGAAAAAACAGTGGCACAGCAGGGGATGATGGCATCTTTCCCAAAACATGGCAGCAACCAGGGGAGTGGCTACCCAAAAGAATTCAATGTTCGGCCTTCTCGGCAAAGGTAAGACTAACTAATGCGCTACCTCTTGGCACAGGCCACATAATGTTTGCTTGTTGATCAGCCAGCCACATGCTCGTCTTTGTGCAGGCAGCGAGTCACAAGCTCGAGCAAGCCACAGGAAGGTCGCGCCATGAAGAGAAGACACGCACCAGCCCCCACTGTCCACCGCAGCTCACTCAGACCTTTTACCAATTCATCACAGGCTGAAGCGTTGGGAGCAACAGGCTACATCGCAGGGAGCACGCAAAATGCTCGGTGCCCATTTTAAGTCACGGCTGGCAAATACCGTTGACAAGGAAAGCACAGCGGAAATAAAATTTATTTAAATTAGACTAACAATTTGTAGAAGAGAATTAAATTTGCTAATGCCATCATTTCTTAGATGAACAGTGGTATATGGTCCTCATATCCTTGAAAGATAATCGCACACTTAAACTTACGCAGAGTGGTCATATGCACAGCATGCTTTTATTGACATTGGTGTTTCTTGGCTCTATGGACCTATTAGTAGTTTAAAAATTAAACACATTAGTTTGAGTTTCCACTTACAGAACCCGATTGGCTGCATGCTACGTCACCCGAGTGTTCCCAGTCAATCCATTCATAAGGAACTAGCGCTGCTGTTTCAAGTTCACTTTTCGATTGCTCCCACATCAACGTAAATGAAATCGAATCAAACTTTATTCATCTCAAGAAGAGAAAGGGGGAGGTGAGAAAAAGCTGCTTAACTGCTGCTTGACTCTGAAGAACTAAAATATAACTGAAAGTCTATTCACCAATATATACAAAAATTTGAACATCACCTATATAATACAAGGTCCAAATTGAACAGCAAGGTATTCAATCTTTTACTCAAAATGTGTGAATACTTACACAATCTTATTAAAGAGCTAATTATTATGCACCACATTGCATAAATGTTAAAAATGCCACCACCTCTGTATTAGCTGTCTGGAGACTGTTGACCCCAATAGGTAGCACAAATGAAATGCAGGTGACAGAACTGAAACTGCACACTCAAGAATTATAGAAGTAGAGGGTGGGAAGTTCCTCTTACCATATTAAATGGTGATCCTGGTATGAAGAGGGCTTTCTGTAGACAGCTGTCCTTCAAGGTCACTCTGCTGGCAAGGCCAATCGGGCTGAAACATGACAATCCTAGCCACAATAACCAAATTATAAAATTTACAGATCTCTTCATTTACTACAGCAATTAGGAATGGCTGCAAGTGACAACTACACAAGCAACATGCTCCAATCTGCCAAGTTCAGCCGTTCACTCCGACTGAGCATGATTGCAATACAAAAATCAGTTGAGACAGTAGCTCACCGTCACCTCTTTGTTGTGTTTATATATGTCTTCATTATCAATATTAATGATGACTTCACCTTTTTGCCGCGCTTTTCAGCACAGACTATTAAACAAAAATGCAAATAATGCAGCTGAATCCTGAATAAATGAGTATATGACAATAGCCAAATTCCATGTTTGTAAACAAAGGGCGCATGGCAGCACACAGTGAAAGCTAAGAACAAAGTCCTGCATAAACACTTGTTTTTTTGTAGTTTGCTGTTTTGAGCAACGTGGTTCACCAAGGACTTTTTCAGAATTTGCCGCTATCTGTCTCATCCTGTGTGTGTGCATGTTCTGCGGGTGTATCTGTGATGGCAGCATTTTAATACCTTTGTAAATAACACTGTACAACTTGTCTATACAGGACTTCTCACTGAAATCTGACAACAATCCCTCAAATTTATACAGGGGCACATAAGTATTTGCTTCCGCTGATAAGCTGATCTACGCTCAAGCCCAGCGTTGCAAGGTGTCATTCCAGTAATGTATTCTAAACAGCGTTCAAACAGTAGGTACATGTTGACGCTGTTCTTTTAATTAAATAGCACATATCATACATCCAGCAGTTCACCAGCTTCAGCACAGCAAAGAGCATTTTAACTGATACACATTGAATTCAGCATTAATGCATCATTTAAACAACAGGGCAGAGCTGTGAACAGCCACATCGATGGTGACATCTTGTGAGGCATTGCTCAACTAAATCACGCAGGCCTTGCAGGTGCGAACATTTTGCAGTGACGCAAGCTTCCTAATATACTATGCTATATTATAGGAAACGCACAACCTTAGAGCACAAAAGCATAAATCAGACAAGCAAAGAGTATTTAAGATGTTCTGTGTATTTTTTCAGGCTGTACATGGAATCGCAAAACATTTCGCAGAATCGACCAAGTACCATTGCACTCAGCTTAAATGCACATATAAGAGCACGGAACTGCAAGCACTTAATATTCTTGCAAAGCTGAGCTTCACATATCTTTCAGATCGGTAAGAGTTTTACACACGAAGTACTTTTGCACAACTGCACGCCGCACTTTTTGAGGCATTGCACTACGACGTACATGAGAGGACAGTTTATCACAACAGACAGTTCAATGCAGCAGAGAATAGCTGTCAGCGATAAAGAGAGAGATCATGAAAGAGACACTAAAGATGTAACTTATTATGTCCGCCTGAAGTCATATGTTATACTCCTTAGGCTGCAATCAGCACAGCAAAGTCTTATCATGAGCAGAGGCTCGCTATGACATGTACGATGCAAATATGAAAGACAGGTAGCGACCTCACCTTGAGATTCCTGCGCTAGCTGCCTGTGATGTCAGAGATTTCAGCAACATCTGCTCAGAACTACTTAGCTGTGTATCGACAGGAAAGAAACAATTACATTTAATTTGAATGTATGCAAAGACACCACAGGGCAACTTTTACAGATATTTCTCACACACACAAAAAAAAAAAAGAAGGTCCCAAGGACAAGTAGGCTATGTAGAATCTGGATCAAACCGATGTCGTCAGTGCCACAGTATTCAAAAATGAAAGTTTCGTCTTCATTCTGTGTAATAGTATTAAACAAACATTGTTTGCCAACAAAATGAATACAGAGTTCTGCAAGAAAAACCCATCTTGATTTTTTTTACTGTCTCTTTAAACTATATGCAGAAACATTTACTTATGTAGGCAGAGGCACACTGGTCAATTCATACAATTTTCACACAATCTGCTAAGACTGACACGCAGGAATCACAGAAACCACAGTGCTATTACACATGGGCAGCAAAATGTGACAGGCACAAGCAACATCCAGCACTATGGTTGTTGTTGTTACAGGCTGCAAGATCTTGGGAAACCCAAGCATAAGAAATTTTGGTGAGTAACAAATTCACTACCATTCAATGTAATGAAATAAATACAAAACAATAACAAAACAAACAAAACAAACATTACAAACTTCACCGAGTTAAAGCTCACCGGTGCCTTTGTAAAACCTTTGTTTGGTGTTTTGTAGTACAACACGTTCACCTATACTTTGAGTGAGAAGAATCAGGGAAAGTGAGGGGTTATTGATTCAGTGAACCCAATGAAGCTAACAGACAATAATGCCAAGCATTCACTTCCTTGTTCAATGGCTTCACTTGGCTGTAACAACCATCTATACTTTGTTTTTCCTCACAGGTGTAAAGAAAAAAAAAAGAGAAATCTCAGATAAATACAAAAAAAAGAAAAAGAAAGAAAAAACAAATGAGATTAGAAAGTAAAAAAGCAAGAGCACTGCTAGAAAACTTAACATGATCTTCCTTGTTTTCAAAATTACAACGGCTGAAATCATTAGGTGGAGAAAATATTCACGCAAAATTTACAGTGTCCCTCAATCATAAATGCCACATTTTCTGATCAAATGTTCAGAACATGCCAGCAAACTTAATTGGTCAAGATACACAAGTAGACCATTGATGTCACAATAAAGGTAATCAAGAAGAAAAAATATGAAAAATCACTGTACTTGACATAAATTATTATTAATACATAAAAATTGTGTAAATCTTTGCTGGATAATTTTGATCGAGCATTCCTGCAGTTGTAAGTTGTTAGACGTCGTCCTATTTGTCAATATCCCACCACTAGCTGAAGCAAATGGTCACAAATATACATGTTTGGTATTACTGCAAATTAAGGATGCAAATAAGATATAAATTCCTATGACAACCAGGCAATTACATTGCACCAAACTTAAATTCAGGATCAGCGACAGATGTCAACATTTTATGCAACAAAATAGATTTATGAATCAAGGCTGATTTAGAATAATATTTACAAATTATGCAAACAACTTTAACAAAAATAAAACAAACTAAAGAAATTCTATTATCAATGACTATGTTTATCAGCACAAACGAACATAACTTGTGTTTTGATGCATTGTACACTAGTTGTTAGCACCAAGGCTAAAAGTTACACTTGGCTTCTAGCTTCAAAGTGTTCAAACCTCAGCAGATGTTCTTATCCTTATAAGAACTAGTGCTAAGGTATTCCAGTTCGGTGCTTGTATAAGTTCAGATGACTCCTTTGGTCACTAACACTAGCAAGAAAAATTTTTTACATAAGGAACCTCCAGAATGACATTTTAACTTAACACCTTAGGAACTTATAAACTTTGGTTGTGTGACAAGTTCTAACATGCAGGAATTAACAGTTCTTTAAATGACGTGATCTGAATTGGAATCTACTTGAAGCACACAGCACAAATGTTGATTTCCCACCATTCAAATTGTACAATCACAGCAACACCTCTCACACGGTACTGCGACAGACCTGAAGCACAAAAATGCAGAGATGACCCCATCAAATTTAGCGAGAGTTTGACACACTCAATTTCGCAAATGCTACTGTAGCAATGCTAAATCTCAGTATTATAGAAATGGTGGCTTCAAGTTTAAGAGTGAATTAACATAAAATTTGTCCTTCATGCAAGAAAGTTATCCCTCTGCAGCGTAAATTTTGCTTTGAATCCAGCAGTCTCTATGTACAGTGCAGTTAACTCTTATTAAAGAGTGCATTCTGCTAGAATTCAAATGCTATGGCACTTAAATCTGGCATTAAATGCTGCATATTCATCTTCCATAAACAAAAACTTGTACTAAATGTTGCATGGAGTATAAGTCTGCTGCAAAATAGCATAAATGCTGAAGTTATGTGTGAGTGCATACTAAAGAGATGTTCCGGTAAGGAATAGATCAGCCCATGCAAATTAAACCACTCACAAAACAAAACATTGACTGCCCTTCCGAACATTACATTGACATTCAAGCACAACTAAAAGAATGTGCATCATGCCACATGTAATCATTTTGGCTGTACACTACACATGCAAAACAGATTAAACATTGGAATGTTTAACTCGAGTTCAGGACAAAAAAAAATATGAAAAGATGAGTAAGCTTTGTTGTTTTATGATGCCTAAGCTTAATCTGTTCACAATAGGTGCCATCTTAGCTGCTCGTTGAAGATGAATTTTCTGGCTGGAAAGCAGGGACATAACTGTTGAATACTACCGTCACTACCACCAGGTAAAGCAGCACCATTATAATAACTTGTCCAGCACAATTTGTCTACCATTTCTTTTTCTCGCTTACACATATTTCCCTTGCAATTAAATTACAAGCACACATGCTTGAACTATGTGAACATATGCATCCATCAGATGGCCACATAAGAGAAACATTTTCTTGTGAAAAAAATGACATTACTTAGAAGACAAAGTGACGCTACTAGAACATAGTTCTCACTCAGCTGCTTGTTTAGTGGGGCACACACAAGCACAAACCAGCAGAGAGTCGGCAAATTCACTGGGCGACAGCATCAGTGATGTGCCTCTTCAGGTGGGATTTCAGGTTGCTCTTTTGGGCGAACCCCTTGGCACAGAAGCTGCAGCGGAACGGTCTTTCCCCTGTGTGTGTTCGCTGGTGCGCTATCAGGTTGGTCTGGTAGTCAGTGCGGTAAGGACAGAAAGAACACTGGTACCTGCCCACTTGGTTGATGTAGGGAGAACGTCGGCGTCGCTGCCGGTCTATGGGGCACTCTACCAGCGGCACGGCAGTGGGAAGCACGGCGTTAGGCGCAACTCCAGCTGCACAAGAGAAATGCACACAGGGTACAAACAGCTGCTAAAAAAATGGCCAACATAGGTTTCCGGGAGTCTTGTATGACATGCACACATTACCACTATCACAAGACTATGGTGTCACGCAAGTGTCGGGCTGCCGTGGTAGCACTAGCATCACAAGGAGGGTTAGCGCTAAGCATGTCTCCGAACTACCTATGCCGACTCAAACTACTCTCTTGTTAATGTCCATTTTTTTTTTTTTGAGTCCCAATGCCCTGGAATAAGAATGTGCCAAGCAAAGTTTGGGAAGCACAGCTCTTGCGAGAAGTTAGATTCTACTTGTCTGCTGGCGTAAACCTTTTAGCAGATACGAATTTCTAATAACCTCCTACCAAGAATAGCAATGCAACACAGTAACCCCTGCAGGAGCAAATTAATTTTGTCCATTGAAAATTTAGTTTGACCACATTTATTGCATTTTTAAAATCTTGAAAAGCATACAGCTGGAGAACCGATTGCGATTTTGTTATACCTCAGCAAGTTTTGCCAAGGTTACAGAATGTAGTCTCCATGCAACAACTCTGTACAGAAATGCCAGAAAAAAGAACATCAACTATTTAATGCGTAGCATACTTATAAGGCACCTATCCAACTACTTAAAAATGCGCCTCATGTGAAATATTTTGAGAACCAGCAGAACTCAAATGGCTACACGAGGACATAATGGCACTGAGCACAAACACCCAGCTATCTAAATTTCAACTCTTTACACATATCAAATCTTGCAGCCCAGGTCCAATCAGAAGTGTTTCAAGACACATGCAGCACATTTTAGATATTTTCATCAGTGCTCTTGCTTTTCATGGATCTTAGAATGCACAAATGTGCACATATTGCTTGAAGGGAATAATCAAACACATTTTAGCTGAACCCTACCCCAGATATCACCACTAGTGCTGCGTCTTCTAACTATGGCTCAGCATCACAGCATCAACTCAATGGCAAGGTAGGTACATCAGTCTAAAGCTCTAGTTAGCCGTCACTTTTTTTGTATGTCATAATGCCTACCACATACGAATTATTCTTGTGACAGGCACATTTTGGACAATAGAGCACTAGTTTCATTACACTGATCCAATATTTAATGCTTTTCCTCAAGTACCACAGGCTGACGTCTAGCATGGTATGGCCTCCTTTCAGCAAGTTTGCCCAAATTCAATGCACATAAGGGTGTGCAAAGTTCCCGCAAGCCTTCCTTTTTGTACTCTGCTTCTCTAGAGGCAAACTTATTATAGATCAGCATATTCATCCCGTGTTTTTCCCTCTGCTGTTCACAAGCAACACATACAAGCTGATCTGGGTGCCCCTATTGTGCAGGATAAAAATGCCTACCATCCGCCCTGGTGGCTTAGCGGCAGTGGTGCCGCGCTGCTAAGCATGAGGTTGTGGGATCAAATCCCAGCCCCGGCTACTGCATTTCAATGGTACTGCAAGGCAAAAACGCCCATGTACTGCGCACTGAGGGCACATTAAGGATCCCCTGGTGGTCAAAGTTAAACCAGAGTCCCCCACTACAATGCGCCTTATAATCAGATTGTGCTTTTGGCATCTAAAACCCCAGATATCACTCAGAATGCCTACAAGCCACTCAGAATCTCACAGTACAACTTTGAACAGAACCTCAGTAACAATTGAGCTTCAGTAAGTTTGCGAGTTCAGTCAAAAAAGACAGCAAGGTTTACCTACTGCATACATAAAGGAAAAGAGGAAACCGGCTTTCTTTTTTCATTAGTTGATTAGTGGCAATTAAGACTGGCTTACAAAACACTACACAATATTAATAAAAACTTGAAAACAAGACAATACTTCAAGTGTACAAGCTAAGACAGGAAACTTGCAGCACACAACTTTTAAGACGTTATTTTAACAGTTTTTGAAATTTAAACACAAGGAAACACTACTACAAACAATTACCTGCACTTAACTAGCGTTTGCTAGAGTAGTGCCATCACCACATGACAAGACATGCACCGACTGCACACAATGCTATTTGTTTGCGGATGGTACCTTGATGACACATTCTCCAGCTCCCTTTCACAACTGTATCACTTTTACTCACTGGAATGCATAAAGCACCATAAAATATTAGCCATGCTGCACCCTTCTCGGGTACACACATGAAACATGGTAACCCGCAATTATTATGAAACAGTAAGGGGCCACATGTTATTCGGCGATGGATACATACCACATTCAGAAAAGCCAGACTGCCACTTCCCACTAACACACTCATTACTGCATAATGCAAATCTGTCAGAATAAACTATGCATGCAGCCTTGCAATCTTGCAAATGCACAGACCCAAGCAATGCGACAACTTATCTGTATTGCACAAAATTGACTTCACATATGCATCAAACACAAGTGTACCTCAGGGCCACCTATTGGACAAAAAAATTACTTCTCAGTTTTCACAGTCTAAGTTAGAACTCCTACCTTGGAAGACAATCATGACTAGCTAGGCAGAAATGGCTGGGAAGCTAGTAGCTACAAAAGCATGCATGAAGGGCCCAACAAAACAAGACAATTGCTGAATATTCAAAGGGAACTTCAATAATTCAGAGAGGCAATGTACAAGGCTAAAATTGTAATACATTTCAACAAATAATAGATGAGAAGTGCACCAACTGGACTTTCCTTCAGCATGGGTACAGACAGGCATGGCGCTTTTAACACTCCTTGGACAAGTATATATGCATGTTCCTCGAATGTCAGTAGGTGCAAGCTTAACTTAAATTTGTGCTTGCTGGGATTGCAACTTCCAGCAAACTTGCATTGTTGCAGCGCTTTCATGAACATAAGTAGTGTACTTGTAGTTGAAAGCATAAAAAAAATTGCTGTCACAAAACTAAAAGGAAGACAAGCCACATGCCTAATCATATTAACTATATGAGAAAGGCAACATTCAGAAATAAACATTCATCCAATAATTTCTTATGCTGATGAAGTCCACTTCGCAGACAAAATGATGGAAGAACCACTTCTTGCACCATGTAGCACACTGTGTTAACCAAAAAACAAGTGCTTGTTGTATATAAACCTGTGGCTAAGAAAAAAACAGTTCTTAAAATCGAGCATGGTTGTGTCCATGAATTGGCATTACACTTTAGTTGCTTAAGATTGTATAAATAAACAAGGACAATGTGAGCACAATCTGCACTTCAACAGTGTATCAGGACTGACATGTTTATCTAGAGCCAACATTTTGCTATAAATGGTAGTCACATGTATCCCTTCATACCATTTGTGAAGCATGCCATACATCACAAGGCAACAAGCCATGCACAAAACCTTTTGCAGACACCTTGGAGGATAGCAGCAAGGTGATGCAGCGAAATAGACGCACAACACTTAAATAGTAACTTTGACACAATGCCTGATTATGTTCATGCAAAGGTGCACTAGAAATTCATAATATCACCAATATATAAAGACTCTTTGTTGGCATACAAACCGTTAATACAGTTTGTCATAAACTCGGGTTTCTAAGTGGACTAGAATTTGTAATATTGTATTTATTCAACTTTTACAGAAAGTGACGCTGTAAGTATCCTTTAGATCACTTTAACCTACAGTTAACAAGAGGCTCTGACGCGGCGTACTCAAGCCTACAAAAACGTTTTGTTGACGTGCACTTTACCTAAAATAAACGTTTTTGTGACGCCGTTCAAAATTCACTCGCCACTATTTATACGCGGAGCTTCGATCCAATCATGTTAATTCAGACGAAGTGCATATCCCAGTGAGTCGACTGCTTTTTTACAGGCAAACTGATGAACGTCGTAGCAAAAACAGTGTTCACATTTTGTCTACATCACGATTCTCACGTTCCGTATTCGCAATAAGTGTCGGCACCGTCCCTCCACGAAACACACGCTGTCACAAAAACCGCTAAACTTCGTGGAGTCGCAGGTGTGTGCCGTAGACTGGTCGTGGAAGATCAGCCTGAAATAAAAAGCAGTCCATCAGCACTACGTCAATGCAACCTAAAGTAGCGCAAAAGCAACACTGGCTCGAATTAAAACCATGGTGGCACGTTAGACGCAGATTGCACACAGATGCAACTTCGTAGCAAAACCGTAGAGACAGGTCGCTGCCACGAGGAAAGAAATAGCGAAGAAACGCTTTTTCTTTTTTCCTGCCTATGCAGCTAGCTGCAAAACAATGTTAGCCAAATTTTTTCCCCCGTTCCTTTCACTAGACATGTGCCGCTTTCTTGATCGACAAGCACGCTTGTGATACAGCTACCAGAGAATAGTAAGGGAAACAAAGGCGAAACATTCCCTTCTGCCCAGAGGTTTCAAACAAATCCCACAATTGCCCCTCTACCAATCCGAGCCGGCCGAGCCGTGGGTCGAGCTATCTGCCATCTTCGAATTTAAACAATCATACCGATAACAATGCCGCTGCTTCACATGTCTTCGGTGAATGCAATTTTTTTGCCATAAACCATCCATAAACTTTCAATAAATTATCACGAACAAAACGACGTGGCTGCTTTGCTTCCCGTAAAGGAGGAAGAGAACAACAAGCAACTTTCCAGCATACGGAGTTTAAAGGCCTCACACGACGCGCGCGCTTTCAAAACAGCAGTTCGGCAGTGTTCCGTGCGCAGTTAATAAATGATAAATAATAAATGGAGGGCGGGAGATATGGGGGATACCGTGAAGCTGAAGAGGGCGGATAGTTCGCTTTCGTACACTTGGTGCTGCTGATAACGCGGCGACCAGCACACCACACTGTCCCTTGAACCCTACGCCCAAAGAGGCCAGGGACCCAGCATTTTCAACAAATGCAATTTACGTATCTTAATGTGATGTAGCTGCAACTCGATCCACAGCAGAGGCGCGAAACTTATTCAGAGAAAATATCTAAGATACTAAATACTGGACCACTGCGTAGCAGGCAAGGTTCCTTAGCCCTCAGGGTCGAACCTCCTACCCCTTTCCTGGCTGAAAACCAGCACTCTTTTTTGATGCAGTGAACCTGCGTCAAGCCAGGTTTTGGCTATGGTAATGCTTGAAGTTGGGAGATCGCAACCATTTGCTCCTTCTTTTGCTCTTTTTTATTTATATATTTAATTTTTATTTTATTTTTCTGATACAGGTGCCAAAAGCTTAATGTTATGCAAATGATTTTCCATTCCAATCAAACCTAGTTATGAACAGGCTTGTGAGCTAAAAATAGTTTTATATACGAGGTAATTCGATAAACTCTAACTCACCTATTATAACAAATTTAAACAAGATTTTGTGATAGTTCACTAGGGATGGATTTGCTATCTCCAGCAGAGAACAGAAGCAAAACAGGAATCCATTTATTGAAAACAAAACTATGTGCAGTAGGCAGTAATGCTGCCTGTACCTTATGATGTTCCTCCACATCACTAAGTAAGGTGTTCTCAATTTGTAAAATTGTTGTAAGCCTGCTCCAGTCCACTTCCTTCAATTTCGGCATAGTACAGGTGCTGAACATCCACCGCAAAAGTGCGTCCTGAAGCATGAGGCGTGGCGGCTCTTCCCCTGGCAGCAGACACCTCAAGTTCGATGTATCCAATGCACAGTTCATTATAAGGGAGTTATTTCACACGAGTACAGCTAGGTTTTGCGTGGTCAACATAGAGGGAAATTCGGTCTATTTGGGTTCATTATACAATATAGAACCTCGTTCATACGTTTTGGAAAAAACGCGAGAGAAAAACTAACTGAAAAAGGGGTACGATCCGAAGTGATTAAAAAATTTGAGACTTGGCTATAGTCGACAAATGACAACTCTTTGCATCTACGAAATGCGAAGAGATCTGCGAATTGTTACAAACGAAGCACAAGACGCGCTTCGAGCTGGTGGGGCTTTGGCAGCCCAAGGCACATCTCTGCCTTATAGTTGGGTAATAGCATAACACAGCAACAACAAAGCACTCTTTTTTAGGCTATTAAATTGCCATTCTGACTTGCGAGTGCATGCCAAATGTGCTACAACCTATTTTTGCTCTTCTGCACAGTTGCTTCTGATGATAAGCATCATGATCTCCACAAAACTTCCATAAAGAATATTTTTTTTTGGTATGCTTTAATATTTAGGATAGACAAAATGCATGTAACTACATTTGCACTGAGTGCACACATTCAAGAAAGTGACGACCACAGCAAACAGCCAGCCTTTATGTAATGTGTCCAATAAGCAGACATACATCATGTTGCAGTGGCTTAAAACTGTGCGTTCTTTTTATTAGGGTGAACAGTGTATGTACATCAGTTATATGAGGACTTCAAGTGATGACAACAGCAATTAGTGGATAGTTGCAGACACTTCTGCAATAGTATGCGTGAACATTAATGGCACTCAAACAGCAATGCCACAGATAGTTGCTCCTGCTGACCATTCTTTTCTAGGCCTTGCACAACTTGTGCAAAAAAAGCTGCAAGCATTGCTTGGTAACTGTATAACAGGGAACACCCTGTGCAATGCATTATGCATTAATTAATTTGCCAACATTGAGACTAGACATCTATCTTCTGCAGTAGTGTGCGTGAAGTGAACACATGGCAGGCATTTCTTCTTTTAAATATTTGTTCAGTGACTTCGTTCTCTTCTGGCTTCACCTGCAACGAGACACAAAACAGAAGAAAACAATTAAAGCTGCCACTAATGAGCATCATCTGAACACTGGATTCCTTTTGTGTTTTGTATAAGCTGAGCACATCTTTGCAAGTTTAAGTATATAAATGTTTTAGACGAGTACATCTTGTATATTACAATCACACCTGCTTTTTATTTTTTCGGATGTGTAGGGCTCACCTGATCTCTTTGGTGCCTTTATCATAAATGGCATAACCATACACTGTCTAAAATAATTTAGAACGAAACTTTAGAGCGATGGGGTTACTTCATGCCAAGAGATGTGGACATGGTGTTGCACATAGGTATGCACAGCTTCAACACTGATAAAAGTGCAAATTTGCTCTTGAAGTGGAAAACATTATTACTGCAGCAAGCCACACAGTGAAACTTCTTTGACATGGCAAAGCATGTTACATAGCTACAAAAGAAACCCAATTTGGATTTCTCAGATACAAAGTGTTACAGTTCAAGAAAAATTTGTCCTAGTCCAGTGATCAAACCCGGGCCGAATGCTTTACCAATACTTTTAACGTCTGAGCTAACCATGAGGCCAGTAGATAGCAGAGCCAGTCTAAATTATTTGTCCAACTCTAAGCCGAGGGAGACTGACTATGGCAAATCAGTTATGTGGAAGCCCATAAGATGGAGGAAGGTTCCCCTTCCTCTAAAAGAGCAAAGTCTAAAAGAGGAAAAGCCTGCTACACCATGTTACCAAGGCTCACACAATAACACTTTTCTCATTTTCCAGCCATGGTGAGAAATGAGAAACTGACAAGAAGGTGTGTATTGTGCATGAAAACATGTTGACAAGAAAGCATGGACATGGTGCAACGACTACAATGAAGCCCTCTGAGCAATAGAATGTTTCCACATCTATCATGCAGACGTGAACTGCTAAATGCAGAACCCCCCCAGGACAGGTTTTCTTTCTCTAAATCGAAGACACGCAGCACAGCTGTGGGGCTGTGTAGCCGTGCTATGCAGGAAAACTGAACTCAGTTTGGCACAACGAAAGCTACCTGCAGAGAATTTACAGAAAAAGAAAAGGTAACACGAGAAAGGAACAAAAATAGTCACAAATGTATATTTGGAGGGCATGGATAGAAGCAAACAAAGATATTCAAGATTTTTGGCAAGCCAACTTAATTTTTTTTGTCCCTGCCATGGTTGCTTAGTGGTTATGGCATTGCGCTGCTAAGCACAAGGTCTAGGGTTCAATTCTCGGCTGCGGTGGGCACATTTCAATTGGGGCAAAATGCGAAAACCCTCGCATACACTGTATTGAAGGCACATTAAACAGCCCCATGTGATTAAAATTAATACAGAGTCCCCAGTATGGAGTACCTCATAATTGAATCATGGTTTTTAAGCGTAAAATCGCAGAAGCGATTTCTCATCTTTAAATGGTCAACGGCCAAATGTAAAGTGGGACTGCGTAAAAAGCATACTTAACATAATGTTTACATAGAAGAGCCTCCGTGCAAAATTTGACATTTGAAGTGTGAGCGGAAGCATCACGAAAAGCTCATAAAGATAACAATTTTCGAAAACCGAAAAAAGTTCTGTCATTACTGCTCCCTAGAAGTGGCGCACGACTTAGGAAGCGGAGCTACTTGGTATGGATTCTGAGATAAGGCAGCTTATGTGCCTGCCCACGATGCGCTGAGAAATGATGGAGGCAGCATGCTGGGACTTGCATCATCGCAACAACCACCAGGTGCATGCACTGTATGCTTAGGTGCTGTTTAAAGACTTCTAACAAGAGAATGACACACAATAATCAGCCCTGCGGCATTGTCAAGATTGATTCAGTGTTATATACTACTAATTTATAACAAATTTATCCAAAGTGAAATTGCACTGCAGTTGGCCTTTAAAATTTCAGTTGAGAGTCTGTGCTTCATCGGCGTGCTCTCATCCTTTGTCTTCCATTTGTTCATGCTGTACCTAAAGCCCCTCCATACACGTTTCCGCCGACCAGGTTAAGTACCGCCAACCTGCCCTCCTCCTCCACGCTCCTCTCCCACTCACCCGCTTAGCTTCCGGCGTCAATCGGAACTTACGTAGCTGCAGCTTCCTGTTCCGAGTGGAAGTGACACTTTGTTTTTTAGCGTTGATTAGTTTCGCGCCGCTGGAGAGGCTTTACTTGCACGAGTTGCGGTTGAAACTGTGAATGCGATTCCATCCAAGAACCACCGCCTACTGTAACCAGCGATCTGCTCGTGTTCGCTGCTTCGCGTCAACCTGCGACGGGTTGTGGCACGAGCGACAACATACAGTGGAATGTAGTGCCTGGGCGCTTGGAGACCACTGCCGTTTTTCGTGCATTTGGACAACAGTGACCGCGAACTACTACTTCAGCGGAATACAACAGCTTGACCCCTTTGCATTCTTCTTATGGTGACTGCCACAGCTCTGCTAAGCACGCGCGGACGTCTCACCATCGTCTAACAGCAGTCAAAGCGGAAATTCCCGCAGCGCAACTCCAGGAAGCGGAAACGCCGGAACCGGAAATTTTTAAACCGGAAATGCCGGAACCGGAAATACCGGAACCGGATTTGGTGTGAGGGAAAAAGGCGGCGCACAACAAAGGTTGTCGCTACTTAAGAAAGCGGCGGTAGCGCGTAGATGCAGGGGCTTTAGCTGTACCTATAGATAAACCAGTCAAGTCACCCAGTCATTGTGTTTCACTGGATGTCGAACCCGTGTGCTCACTTTTCATTTATGACTTGTCATTCCAGCAGTCAAAATGTCAAGAGTGTCTGAGACACAAACCTCAGACGTTCTGGCATTCCTCCTCGGACTGTACAGGAGGGGGAGGTTGGCTGGGAGAGGAGCTCGACGAGGAGCGGCTGCCACCACCACGAGCACCAGTCTTCTGGCTCAGCTGGCTGACACGCGACTCCACGGCCTGCACGAACTGCACATTGAGGCTCAGGTCCAGCAAGCTGTTCAGCTGGTAAGGGTCCCGACGCATGTTGCAGCTCAGCACCATGTGGCCATTCTGCTCAAACTGGAAGCAGTCGTGCCCTGCGCACAGCACAAGCATATGCATGAGCAAAATAGTTTTATATGGAAAGGTATATATGGAATTTTTACAAAGAACCTACTGGCTCAGTGAACCTGGTGTTTCTGCAAACCAAGAGCATAGCCAGGGGGAGCATGTGTGTGTGTGTGGGGGGGGGGGGCACACTGGGTGCACATGGCTGCTAGGGAGGTTTAATGGCTTTGCAGCTAGCTAATACAGTGCAGACCACTTATAATGTAACCGCTTTTAGCGCGGGACTGGTTATAGTGTGGGTTTTTTGGCCACTGATATAACTCCCACAGAACTCAATGTATAGGAGGACCACTTATTGCAAAGGCGCGCGAAGCAGAATACCGTTTATAGTGCGGTTCCTTTAAGCGCGCGACCATGAAATCGGCACACGGAGCACAACCTTTCCTCAGAGGCGTTGAGCACGGCCCGCACGGCCGCACGGTTGCCGGGCGCATAAAAGTGGAGCAGGGGGGGGTGTGCGCGCACACTGGAGACCAGCGGCGAAAAGCAAAACAACAAGGAAGAGAAGGGTGGGAGACTAGAGGAAGGAGGGCAAGTGTTTTCGTCACTATAGCAGCGTCTAATCAGGGTGCGCGCTATGCGGAGTGTGGGGTAGAAGCGATAGCGGGGGCAGCGCACTCCTTTTTTTTTTCGGTCTCTTTGTTGCATTTGGTGTGTGCACGTCGTGATCTAGTCGTGTCGTAGTTGTCCTCTGTGCACGTGTGTTGTCGGGCTTTTGTCACCATGGCGTCGGCGGCGTCTTCAAGCGGGGTGAGAAAGGGGCATGCCTTATCGCTGGAGACGAAGGAATGCGTTATGAGGGACATAGAAAGTGAGCTGAAGGAGGTGTCGGTGGCAGCCAAATATGGCATTTCCAACACAACCATGTCGACCATATACAAGAACAAGGACAAATTGCGGCAGCAACTGCAGCAAGATTCGTCTTCCCTGTCACGGAAGAGAATACATAGGTTGAAGTACGAAGACGTGGATGCAGGGCTCTTGAGATGGTTCCGTGAAGTTAGGGCTCAGAACATACCAGTGAGTGGCCCCATGCTCCAACAAAAAGCCAAGTCCCTTGGTGCTCTTTTAGGCCAAGACGATTTCAACCCACTTAATGGATGGATCCAGCAATTCAAGGTTTGCCGTAGCATCAGCTGCAAAGTGGTGAGCAGTGAAAGCGGTGATGTCAAAGACGAGTCCATCGAAATCTGGCTTCGCTTAAATTTGGAAACCATGCTGTCCATGTATACGGACTGAGACGTATACAATGTTGACGAAGTTGGCGTATTTTATAACCTTCTGCCCAACCACACTCTTGCTATGAGAGGCGAAGCCTGCTCTGGCCGCAAGGCCTCAAAAGTGCGCATAACTGTGTTGTTCTGCGCTAATATGGATGGAAGCAACAAGCACTGCCTGTTTGACATTGGAAAATCAGCGAGGCCACGTTGCTTTAAAAAGCGAGAGTGCCTGCCAGTGACATACAAATCCAACAAAAAGGCAAGGATGACACAAGACATGTTCACAAGCTGGCTTTACAAGTTCGATGAAGACATGATGGCAGGGAAGCGACAGGTCACGCACATTCTCGACAATCGCACAGCCTACAACTTCAAGTCAAAGTTGACTGCAGTCAAGTTAAAGTTTCTGCCTGCCAACACAACTGCAATATGTCAGCCACTTGACTAGGGTGTCATCACAACCATAAAGGCACTTTACAAAAAAGGCACCTGCGAAAGAGTTTTGCTGAGCATGCAGCAGCACCAGCCTCTTAAAGTGAATTTAAGGGGCGCGATTGATATTTTTATGCGAACGAGGGTTGAAACTGGAGAATGTTTGCAAAATATATTTACAAGGGATAATGCAGCGCTGGTGAGTTCAGCCGACAGCTCGAGAGCCAGAGAGCTTTCTTCCTCCTCTTTTCTCGAGTGATGGCACCCACGCGCTTCGTTCAAACAACCAAATAGCACACGCGTGTAGAATAATCCCCCGGTGGCAGAGGCGATGTCCCAGAGCATCTAAATGTCATCACTGGGAGGGTAATACTGCTTCAGTCATGTAACGTGCACGATATCACTGGACTGGAAAGCAAATGGGGCGTCAGGGGCGATCTCATAGGTGACGGGAGTCACGCCACGAAGCACTCGGTATGGGCCTGTGTAACAATACAGCAGTTTTTCTGACAGGCTGACCTGACGCGACGGAGACCATAGAAGCACTAAAGAACCAGGCGGGAAGTGCACGTCTCGGTGTCGCCGGTCGTACAAACGCCTCTGACTCTCTTGGGATTTCAGAAGGCGGTCACGGGCAATTTCCCTTGCGTGGGCATAGCGGGCGATCGTGTCGAGTGCATATTCACTGGTCCGTGCCACGTGAACAGGGAGGGTTGTGTCGAGGGGCAGTGCTGGTTCTCGGCCGAACAGAAGGGAAAACAGGGAATAACCAGTTGTGTCGTGGCGCGAGGAATTATAAGCAAATGTGACAAACGGTAGAGCGAGGTCCCAGTCAGTGCAATCTGAAGAGACATATTTCGTGAACATGTCTGTGAAAGTGCGATTGAGACGCTCCGTGAGGCCATTTGTTTGCAGGTGGTATGACGTGGATAGCTAGTGCCTCGTGGCACAGGACTGCAGAATGTCCGCGATAACTTTTGATAGGAATGTTCGGCCACGGTCCGTGAGAAGTTGTCGCGGAGTTCCATGTAGTAATAAAATAATTTTGCGTAGAAGAAAATCGGCGACATCTGTGGTGCAGCTTGTAGGAAGCACTCGGGTGATGGCGTAGTGCATGGCGTAATCCGTGGCCACAGCAATCCAGCTGTTCGTAGAGGTAGAAAGAGGAAAAGGGCCAAGTCCAAACCAACCCGAAAGAATGGTTCCGCGGGAATGTCGAGTGGTTGAAGGTACCGAGCAGGGAGCGAGCGTCGATGGTGTCTTGCGTCGCTGGCATTTCTCAAACGCAGCTACGTATCTTTGAACGGAGCGAGCAAGCCCTGGCCAAAAGAAGCGCCAGCGGATCTGATCATAGGTACGTGACACAACCAGGTGACCGGCAGTGGAGAGGTCGTGAAGTTCGTGGAGAACAGCTGAGCAAAGGTGTTTAGGGATCACAAGGAGTTATGCAGGGCCGTTGGGGTGAACAATTTGGTGGTAGAGTACGCCATCTTGAAGGGTGAATAAGCGAAGGGAACTTTCAGCAAGTGACGATTCCAGCCTGTCAATGATGATAGGCAAGGATGGGTCACAGCGTGCTCGCCGGCGACATGGAGCAGTGGAAAAACAGAGAGAACACAGGCGTCGGTGTCAGTATCAGATGTAGAGGTCGTGTCTTCGACTGGGTAGCGAAAGCGGCAATCTGAGTCCTGGGGTTGGCGTCCCGACTTATAAGTCACTCTGTAGGGGTATTCTTGCAGTCGGAGGGCTCAATGACCGAGCCGGCCAGTAGGATCCTTGAGCGATGAAAGCCAACAGAGCGCATGATGGTCTGTGATTACTGAGAAGGGCTTATAATATAAACATCGGCAGAACTTTGAAACAGCCCAGTTGAGAGCAAAACATTCGCGCTCGGTAATCAAATAGTTGCGCTCTGCAGTTGTCAGAAGCCGGCTAGCGCAGGCTATAATGCGGTTGTGTCTGTGTTGGCATTGCAATAAGACGGCGCTGATCCCATAACCACTGGCATCGGTTTGGACCTCTGTAGGTGCGGATGGGTCAAAGTGGACGAAGACTGGTGGATTGGTGAGAATCGTGATACGGCATGAAAATGCGGCAGCCTGAGGTGAACCCCACGTAAAAGGCACGTCTTTCTTCAGAAGTTCAGTGAGTGGTTGAGCAATTGCTGCGAAATCTTTCACGAATCGTCAGAAATGAGAACAGAGCCCCACAAAACTACGGACGTCTTTGACAGACTGAGGTACAGGAAAAGCCGCTACTGCTCGAACCTTCTCCGGGTCGGGTTGTACTCCGGAAGCATCGACAAGATGGCCTAGCACTGTAATCTGTCGGTACCCGAAGTGGCACTCTTCGATGAGCTTAATTGGAGCCCAGCCTTGTGGAAGACGTCAAGGATAGCTGTGACGTGCTCAAGGTGCGTCTCAAATGTAGGAGAGAACACAAGGGCATCGTTGAGGTAACAAAGGCAAGTTGACCATCTGAAAGCTTGAAGCAGTCGATCAGATGTTCGAACGTGGCAGGGGCATTGCGTAAACCGAACGGCATAACCTTGAATTGGTAGAGGCCATCTGGAGTGAATAAAGCGGTCTTTTCTTGGTCTTGCTCATCGACAGAAATCTGCCAATAACCAGATCGAAGGTCGATGGATGAAAAATATTTGGCACCGTGAAGACAATCAAGAGCGTCGTCGATTCGTGGTAAAGGGTAAACGTCCTTTTTAGTAATTCGGTTTAGGTGGTGGTAATCAATGCATAAACGCCACATGCCATCTTTCTTTTTGACGAGCACGACCGGCGACGCCCAAGGACTCGATGAGGGCTCAACAATGCCTCTGGCGAGCATACTGTTTGCTTCCTGCTGAATAACTTGCCGCTCTGCCGTGGAGCCGCAATACGGTCGGTGGTGGATGGGAACAGCCTTACCAATGTTTATCCCATGCTTAACAAGTGACGTCTGACCAAGCAGTCGATTGTCAGTGTCAAATATGTCGCGGTAGGAAATCAAAAGGCGATGTAGAGCGGCTGCTTGGTCAGGTGCGAGGTCCAGGGCGACCATGGGACGTAATGGGCCGTCGAGGTTCAAGGCATCCTGCAGGTAATAAGGAGGATCTGGAGACGGGTCGGCTGCAAAAGCAGTGACGTGGTCTGCTGTCACTGACCGGAGCGTGGCCACCACTATGCCTTCAGGTAACACTTGCTTCGGCAAGCCAAAATTGATAACAGGGAGACACATTCGATTAGCGGCAAGGGTTATGACGGAGTGTGGTACAAAGATGTCACGCGCCAGGAGGACATCACGAATAGATGCGATGACATAGTTGCCATCAGGCACAGTTGCCGTTGAGGCCAATTCGCCGAAGGTTAGGGCTTTTGGAAGTAAGCGAACAAATGCTGTAGTGCAGAGGGTGTTCGGTTGTTCAGGGCGAACGTCTGAAAGAAGAGGAAGCTCTAGGCACAGCGTACTGGTGGCACAGTCGATGAGGGCAGAATGCGTCATCAGAAAGTCGAGCCTGAAGATTAGGTCACGAGGGCAACTGGTCAGGACGGTGAACAGGACTGGAACTTGGCGGCCAGAAATTCCTATGTGAGCAGTGCACATATTTCTGACGGCAACAGTGGCGCCATTGGCGACGCATATGGCTCGAGTGATGGCATGCATAAGAACTTTTTTGAGGTGACGACATAGGTTAGCGCTCGTTATAGACACTTGGGCTCCAGTATCAATTAATGCGGTCAACGGAACACCATCTACATTTACTTCAATTAGGTTTGTGTTGGTGAGGAGCGTCAATGGAGGATTTGGACAGGACGAATGAGATGCAGCAATACCTCCAAGAGCTGCATGGCCTAGTTTTCCGTCAGGGAGGGTCCATAATTGGTTGGCGACAAATAGCAGTGTGGCTGGGGCGACGGGAACCCACAGCGCTGAGGTGACGGCGAGCGAGCAGGACGACTGTCATCGACGAATACGTCGGAAGTAGGAGACATACGGCGAGGCGAGTAACGGCGGGGGTTGGCATATGGGCAAGGAGACGGGGAAAAGGAGCTTGAATACGGTGACGTCCAGGAGGTGTGGCAGTGACGAGCAACGTGGCCAATGTGAAGGCAATGGAAGCAAACGGGCTTGTCATCCGGAGTTCTCCACTCGGTAGGGTTACGATATCTGGGAGGGGAATACAGATTGCTGTGAGGCGTAGCAGTCGGCACCGACTGCGCGTCGAGTCGGGAGACGGAGCAAGCAGCAGGAAAACCTAGGTTTGCAAACTCTTGCTGCACAACTGCCTGGATGAGAGAGATTGCTGGGGCTGCTTGGTCAATGGGGGGGTCAAGGGGGCATTGATGGAATGGCGCAGGACTTGTGGCCTCGAGCTCGCGGCGAACAATACGTGTGACATGCTCATTTAAAGGTGGTGAAGCGGTAAGGTCGACACAAGAGAATGACGCAGCCGTGTTAAGGAGCCGGGAGAACTGTGGAATGACGCAGTGGCTTTTCGCGAGCTCAGAGCGGCGGCATTCCTTCACAATGACGTCGATGGTGGACATATTGTTGAAGACCAACAAGTTGTATGTGTCGTCCGCGATGACTTTGAGTATGTGGCCGACTTTGTCAACCTCGGCCATTTTCTCGTCACCTTTCCGGCAAAGAGCGAACACGTCTTATATGTACGAGACATACAATTCAGTAGAAGACTGAACTCTAGTAGCAAGCTCTTTTCTGGCAACCAGCTACCGACCAGTGGGATTTCCAAAGAGGTCGCTGAGCTTCTCCTTGAAAGCACCCCAGCTAGAGATCTCGTCCTCGTGTGTCCGGAACCATACACGAGGAGTTCCGCCCAAGTAGAATAGGACATTCACTAGCATAATGGTAGGGTCCCAGCGGTTGTTTCGGCTAACAGGCTCATGCCAGTCTTCGACGTCGACATTACCTTGGCCAGAGAATATTCCAGGATCACGGGGATTGGTAACCATAACGTATGTTGTTGTCGGGGTCGCAGGAATAGAAGACGAGGTGTCGTCACTGGGAGCCATGGCAGAAAGCAGGACGGTGTGGCCGTTGCGGAGCTCCGTGACCAGGACGGGGAACAGCACCCTCCACCAAAATGTTACGCGAACGAAGGATTAAAACTGGAGACTATTTACAAAATATATTTACAAGGGATAATGCAGCGCTGGCCAGTTCAGCCGACAGCTCAAGAGCCAGAGAGCGTTCTTACTCCTTTTTCCTCGGGTGATGGCGCCCACATGCCTCATTGAAACAACCAAATACCACACGCATGTAGCAATATGGTTGCCGCTTTGTGGTGGCAGGTAAAAGCCACTACAGTAAGCAAGTGCTTCAACAAAGCAGGCCTCGTGCGCAATGCAGAGGCTCTTGACGCTGATGAGCCGAGCGACAATGTTGCCGATGAGACGGTCAACACCGACGACGTGTGGTCCGGCCTCATTGAAAGCAAGTTTGTTTCCGCTGCAGACAGCTTCCAAGAATATGTCGATGCCGTGAGTCGGAGCTTCCTGTCTGCAAGGAAGCGAGCTCGGATGACGCGATCGTCGCAGCGGTATGCGGTAGCGCAGAGCTTGCAATCGAAGACGAGTGGGATGACGATGTCGACCCAGCGCCAGACCCAGATGTCCCGTGCAAAGACACTTTGGAATACTTCGGCAAAGTGAAGATGTACTGCGCAAAGAACATTTTGAGTGAGAAAGCGCTTCAGTGCTTAAGCCTTGTAGAGGACGAAATTGTTAAAAACGCTGTTAAAAAAATCTCCAGACGAAAATAACAGCATTCTTTCGCTGATGCCGCACTTGTCAGGAGAACTTGGTTTCTGTGCTGTGTTGCGATTGTGTTGCATGTGTGTGTGAGTGAAATATGTAATAAATTGTGTTTGAGAGGTGGGTGGTCCATTTGGCATAGGCCAAAGCCAAAAAAAGCATGCTTTGGTTATAACGCGGTACCGCTTATAGTGCGGATTTTTACGACTCCCGAGACTTCCATTATAACCGGTCTACACTGTATGTAGCTTCTATACCAGCTGTTCAAGGAAAATTTGAAGGGCACTAAAGGTTAATATTAAAGGGAAGCTGAAGAGTCTGTCGAATTCAATAAGACGCTCATATACGGATGCGGGAACCTTATAAACCATGAAGGTAAAATTTTGGGGGGATTTTTCACTTAGGAGCGACGCAATCATCGGTTAAAATTGCGCTGTAGATCCGCCCCCCGTCGAGCGCCGCGCGCTGCTGCTGACGCTGACAATGCGAGCGGAGACGGAAACCGCGGCTTAGTGACGTCAACACTGGTGTTCCGCTCCTTCGCAGTCTCCGCGACCGTGCCTGACCAGGCTTATTTCTGCGTGCGTGCCGTCCTAATCTGCTTCGCTCGACCCTACATTCCTTTATTTGCGTGTATATAGGAGTGGTAGTCGATGTGCGCAGCACCAATTGAACTTTTAGGCCGATCATGCCGGCGTTCTGTGCAGCCTACGCTTGCACGAACACCAGCGGCCGCGACGATGTTCCAATGTTCCATTAGTTCCTGCAAGACAAGAAGCTTTCAGCTAAGTGGGAGGCTGCTGTGAAGCGAAACAACTTCAAGCGCTCAAGAACAATAGTGTTGTGCTCTAACCACTTCCGTGACGATTACTACCGGATTTTATCATTAATGCGTGCTTTGGGTTCTCCTAAAAAAAAATAATTGGCACGCTGAACGAAAGGTGCATGTTTATCGCCCACCCTTGACGCAGGTTTCATCGCCAAGCGCCGTGAATTTTCTATTCGTGCGTGTGTTGTGAAACAGCCTGCATGCAGCTACCATAACGCAGTGCAAGCATAAAGTTTGCATGTGTTGGAAAGCCCGCTCACGCCAAGACGTTGCGCTCCCCCGTCTCTCGCACAGATAAGAAACTGAACATCTCACGTAGCCGAAGGAATTCGCCGGTTACGAGTAGCGTGCGGATGGCGCGCTGATGAAGGTTCTATACTACACGTGCTACAACAGCCGGTAAACTTTTCCCGCGTTTAAACCGTCTGTGTAGATTGCCGACAGCTTTGGGGCAGTGCACAAATGCTGAAGATCGCATCACCGCTTACGTTCTACGAGGAGGCATGCAGGAACATAACACTACAGTTGTTTGCCCAGAAACGTACTCACTGGAACGCTGAATGCTGCTTAGCAAAAACGTACTCGCCAAAGAACATTTCCAACACAAGGAGATGCTAACACTTCGCCTTCGTTCGCGTGGAAAGCAGTGCTTGCACCAGCATTTTTTGCTTCTTGGAGAGGCCGGCTCTTCGCAATCGGCTCGTACATGTAGTACGTACAAGTATGTAGTACGTACGTGTAGTATGTACAAGTATAAACCCCTTACAAGTGATCTTGCACGCAACAGCGACAGCGCTACAAGCGAGGCGATGGCTGTCGCGTTCACTCGTCGTCTGCAAGCCGAACTCCACGCGAGCGACGGCTTTGAGCGACGACTTCCCGGTATGAGGGTAGCAATATATGCGCCGAAACTAGCGTGACGCATGCTTTATCAATTTAAGTTGATGTATTTTACTGAAGAAGGAGCATAAAATATTTCTGAAGGTCTTGCACTAGGTTCTTATTCTTGCACATATAAAATTCAATAGTTTGCTCGTTCCGTGTGACAAACAGTAGTATTTGAGTTATGTACATCCAGTTTCGGCTTCACATAATTGCCTAGTCGCTCATAGCATTTCCGGGCGACGAGCGATGAGTTCTAGATTTCTAGAAACGAGCGATCGAGCGACAACACCGAGCGATTTGTTCAAGCAACAGCCCGTTTTGTCGCTCGAAGCCGTCGCCCTTCACCGTCGCGCGCAATATCACTCTCGTAGAGTTTGGACTTAACGCCGAACTCCTCAGAGAAACGCAAGCTCTCGAAATTTACCATTACCCTCTCACCAAACCACAGCGCCAAACCACCTTGCACCATGCTTCGTGTGTAGCGGCAGCAGTCGGTGCGGATGAACACCATTGTTGACGTCACAATGCGCCCGACCAATCACAGGCGGAAACGAGGCGCGCGAGCTGGGCGTGTCTGCTGCTGCACTTTTCGTCGAAATAAAATATGTTTGCGCTTTCTTTCGCTCAATTTCGATGCGATATTCGAATTCAGAGGGTTGAAAACCACGGCGTACTGCTCTTCACTTACTTTTTCAGGAAAAGCTTTCAGCTTCCCTTTAAGTTAATGTGGACTGTTGAAATACCATCCCAGAAACCCCGAAACGCTTGTTTGGGGCGAAGAAGAGACTTATTTTAAGAGAAAATGCGTTCGGAAGCGTCCGCATACCTCTAGAGCAGTTCAAATCGCCCACCCTCCGATCGAGGAGTGGTGAGGTCATGGTCTCATAGTGACATTGCGCTGTCGGTGAGTAAAACGGTGCCCACAGACGGCGCTACAGCATTTCTGTGCAAAACGCAAACGCGCGGCCAGAAACAGAGCCAAGACAGAGCCGACAGCAGCACGAAAGCGGAACTATGATGGCTAGCAAAAGGGAAAGCGCGCGACGATAAGCTGGTTCTTTATTTTATGACGCCAACTTCGACGCTCATTGCAATGGACGACCCTGACGACACATTGGCTCGCGATGCTGGGCTCAACTTCAGCGATTTAAGCACTGATGAATGTGACCTGCTGCTGAGGGCTCGCGCTGCCCCCAGCTCTGGGGGCAGCAGCTCTGGGCAGCTCTGGGGGCAATCAGGGGAGCTGGCCCCCCAGCTCCCCTGATTAAAATATTATGAATTTTTATGTGGGGAGTGGTTGAGCATGTGAACAACCGCACTGCAAATAACGCCAAGACTCCACTGATCAACAAGATTCAGGCGGCTTTTGCTGCTCTTCCTCAGTACACTGTGAAGGCCACTGGTGTCGGATTCTGGAGCCACCTCAAGGTAGTTCTAGATGCTGAGGGTGGCTTCTTTGAGTGGTTCGCTTTCTCATCGTTTCACCTTTATGCCCCTTTTCCATGTGCTTGAAAAATTGTTTTGCTGGAGTTATCGCCTTTTTTTGTTTTTCACCAACAAGTGTCAAATTTACCCCAATCACCCTGTATATGGCTACAATGAGGTGTGCAAGGAGTTGCCATGGGGAAGGTGTGATGGGAGGGGGTTGCTTAGGAGATATTTATTTTCCCCCACCCTTCTCCAGCAGGCACCATTGCGCATGTCTAAGGTCACCGAATCAGCAGACACATCTGTAGTTATCAAAAAGCACAAAGTCTCTCTGTGTGCCATGAAAATGACACATAATTTTTTTTAAATGTTGCAGGGGTTCTAATGGGCAAGTCAGGCATGAAATAGTAGTAATGTGGGCAAAGCCCCAGAAATTATGCTATCTAACAATTATTCTTTGGTGCAGGCAATTTGGCAACAACTAACATTTGGCCAGGTTATGTGTGAATACCATTGTTGCATACCGCATGATCATAAAGAAGCTTCAGCTATTCATATCCACACTAATATACCAAAAGAAACCTACTAGGTGGCTTATTAAAAAAAATATAATTTGGTGTTATAACTGCTTATTTCAGCACAGTCGTTTATGTCACCAACTTAAACACTAATTTTGTAAAGGCTAGTCCTGTACTCAAACAACCAAACAAAAAACAGAGAGACAGAGAGAAAGTTGAAATGCACATAAGCGGCAAGGGATTCATTGAAATTTTCAATTTAGCAGTGCACTGAAGCTAAGCACTTGTGAGATTGATCAGCAGAGCACCATAGCAAGAATTGCAGCAATTAAAGTGACGCTTAAGACATGTAAGTATGAAATCACATGGTGCAAAGCCCACTCTTCATTCACAAGCAAACAGCACTCAGTTACCCTTTCCATCGAGGCTCTGCCGGATCTTGTGCTCCTCATACTCAAGGTGCTGCTCCAAGCGCATCTCAGGCGGTGCCTGCTCGCTCAGCAGTTTGGCATTCTGGTAGAGCCAACGCTCCCGCTGTTCCTGATACTCCCGCAGCTGACCAAGTGTGCGTTGCAGAGACCTGGAACGAGGAAGGCAGTGATGGGGAGATTGAATGCTGGCACACTAACAGTGCGTGCAACAAACACAGCAGGAGCCCGCACTATCTGCTTTCTTTCTTTTAAGAGGAAGCTTTAGCTAGGGGCTAATTCCAATTTCGCTATTCAAGTAGTAAACTCCTATTAACTCGAAGCTGCAAAAACCGGGGGAAATTTCGCGATATTCAAAGTTTTGTAATAAGCGAAATCCAGAAAATAGAAGCCCTCTGGCCGTGCAGAAGCCCTCTGGCTCTGAGCACATTGATGCGTCACTGACAGCATCCTAAATGAAAGGGGAAAAATGAATTCAGTGGAAACTGAGTGGTAAATAAGAGAAACGCATTGGCATTACGCCGCACCTCTTTGAGGTCCCAGATCCGTGATTTAAACCGAATTCCCCACATTGAAAATTATTCTTCAGCAGCTCAATCGACACACGTCCTGCCTCTTCGAGGAGCTAAATGCAACTGACAGTGTTTGGGAGCAGACCATTGCAGGTCTCGACACAGATATACTGTAGCAACAATACAAAGCAGCCACAGTAAGAACTAATATATCTAGAACTTCACAACTCTTAATTTGGGGGGAGGTACAGACAGGTTCTTTTTATGGTGCCAGCAGGAAACGTCTTCAGGCACTGGAGATGGAACATCAGGAATGCTGAGATAGTATATACACTTCTTACGTGTGCTGAGCTTCCAAAGCGCCCTCCAGCTTGCTGTGACAGTGAACAGCATGGAGACGCTGACGAGCATTCTGGAAGTCAGGCTGCACTTTGAGGGTGTTCTCGAAGCAGACAATGCTCTTGTTGTAGTCTGCCAAGACCTGCAACCAAACAGGGGACATAATCACAGATATGAGAATAGTAATACAGACACACAGCACTTTGTAGATTCCCAGAGGCAAAGAAATTAAATCTACAAGCAGAATGTTGCGCACACGTGCAGCAGCAGTTAAATGCAATGCACTCACAAGTTGCAACTCGTTAGAGTTGTTCTACTTTAAAGTTTCCCATTTCCATTTTATGTGCGAATAATAGCGCAATGCCCAAGTGAGACATAAACACGGCTCACTCACAGCATAGATATTGCCTAATGTGAAGTGGCAAATGGCATTGTCGGGAGCAGTGTCCACGGCAGCGTGAACCACAATAGCAGCTTCTTCAGACAGGTGGGCCCGGTGCAGGACATTTCCCAAGCTGATCAAGGCCACATCCTTGTGCTCCCTGCATTTTATACGTTTGAAACACCTTTGCATCACAGACATCCTTGGCTAGCAGCTGTGAAGCACCGGACCTGTGCTCCACCTGACCAACGCCACGACACACAGCGAAGTTATGTAGTGGATCAGTCGACCACAAGCGAAAAGCAGATTAAGGCTTGTCCACTGTACAGCACTAATCCTCTTATATGTGACACCGGTTGAGTGAAAGGATCATGGAAAGAGTAGCAGAACGCAATGAGCAAGCCTTCTCTTTTCTCTAAGACAAACAGGTGTCTCTCTATCCTGATTGGCTGATATGGCTCCATAGCTTTTTGTCCACTGCATGCAATGTGCAAGACCATGTATCTATGCTATCTGTCACACAGGATTAGCATGAGGAGCAGCAAGAGAAAGAACCACATAAAATGAATTGCATAAAATTAACTGGCTAGCGCAGTCAGGTACTCAGTATCATCAACACACACTGCATTGTCTCCTGCCTAGTTTACTCTCTCATGCAACCTAATTAAAGTTAAAAAAATAAGAAACAATCAACCAACCAAGCGACAAATATCAATCTGTTTCACAATGCCCGACCTTGACTTTCTCAACGGCAATTCTTGCCTAGCACAATTTTGACCACTCGCTGTTAAGAGGCAACTGCAACGAAACTTTGAACCGTTTAAAAAGCCTAGTTTCTCACAGTGCAGACATATAGCAGCCTTCATGCAAAATTCAATGTTTGAGATATGAGGGCACACAATGAGCTCGCATAAATGTTTTTGATACCAAAAAGCAAAAAACACCGACATGGGCAAAAAGGTGAGTGTGACAAAAAGGTTTACGTTTTTTTTTACACAATGTGATGTAGGCATGTCGTGCAAGGAAGCGTGGGGGTGGGGGTGGGGAGTGTCAGAATGGGGGCTGGGCAATTTTTTTTTTCTTAGGCAATTTTGCGTTCTTTTTCCTTTCGGCGCACACACCCCGTAGTCAGATTTATTTGTTATAACCCATAGTGCAGCATGGGAGCTTTGAAGTAAGAGGTTTATTTTACAATAGAACACACAGAAAAGTTGACGGTGCATCGGCTGCTGGTTATATGCGATATAGTTAAAACCGGCATCGTTATAAGTATGCTTGACTGTATAACCACACTTATGCCAGTGCCACACACGCACAGAAAATGACATTAACTTGCTAATGCCTTAAATTTTAATGCCATTTGCTTTATGTCATTTGTTATTTAATGCATTCACCAGAACTCATTTGACTGAGAAATGCACACCCTCGACTTCATAGCTTGCACATTACAGTATAATTGAAGTATTTGAAACAGTTCCTACCATGTAAAAAATAATTTATACATAACTTTCAACTACAATGCTTCTGAAAGGAGTTGTACTTGATGAACTTCCTCAGGTCAGCATTGGAACCGCTTCGACAAACCAAGTGCCATTTTGGTTTTGGGCTTCGAATTTGACTTGGAATGGCCAAAGTTGCTATGGTCAGTTGCAGTATTGTAAAAGACAGAAACAAACTCAAGCTCACAGCATCACAGTATGCTCGCTTTTATGATTCGCTGTTCATGAAGGTGCAAAGTAAACTTGTAGATGTATATTTTTTATTTAGTAGTACCTTAAAATTGCTCACTTCAGAAGATGCTGTCTTCGACATCACAACATCAATTGTAATTAAATTTAGACGTGTGGCAGCTCTGGCGAAAAAAATGTCAGTGAGCTTAAGGCATTAACTAGTGAATGTCATATTTTGTGCCCGTGTGGCATGGGTATTAGTTATCTTGAGGTTCAATGTACATGGTGTTCTGTGGACAAGAAGATACCATAAAAAGTTAAATACTTCGGCATATCAAGAGTCTCGTTATACTGAAGTTCTTTATATAGAGGTTTAAGTGTACTATACTCATTTTAATTCATTTATAACAAATTTAGTCAAAGTGGAATTTCACTGCAGTTGGCCTTCAACTCTTAACCGGAGAAGCTCGGTTTCATTTAAACGGCATTCAGGCACAAATCACATTAGGCACAAGCTATTTATAACAAAAGCAGTTCTGTAAAACCTTGCAATGCCAAGAGACTTTTGTGCAAGAGAAAGGCATGCCACAAGCCTGACTAATAGCAGTGTGATGCAGAGGGAGTTGAAAAAGAAAGAGATAGGAAGAGAAATTTATACTGGTTTGAGCAGCTGACATAGTACCACAAAGGTAAAAAGAAATAGTTAACTACGACTTTACAGTGCCAACCATTTAGTGTTGTGTTGTTAGCGCTGTGTTTGTTGTCTCTGCTTTCGTCCTACCCTTTGCACATTTTTTTAAACACCTTCATCATGAACCAACCAGCCCAATTCAGCACACTCCTACCAGGAATTTCACTTCATGGTGAGACCAGCTGACTCCCTTTGTAGCATTTCACTACAGATGGATGGATGACAATTGTTTTCTTCACACACTGTCACACATGACTATGCTCTCAGCTCACAGGTGAAGGTCCGGATGCAAGTGACCCACCTGGGAGAAAAGTGGAGTGCCCTGCGTACACACTCAATGGCACTGGCAGCATCACCCTGCTCCCTCCAATAGTAAGCCGCTAAGTTGAAGATCACCCAGGACGTGTTGTTCTATGCCAAAAAAAAAGAAAAGTGTTCATGGTCACACACATACATGTTCAACATTTTGAATGACAATGCAGATAAACAAACACATAAGACTGCTAGATCATTCTCTAAACACTTGTACCTCTTAAGCAAAATAAAGGTTCATTATTAGCAGAGAAAATGAATAATAATAATAATAATAGTTGGGGTTTTACGTGCCAAAACCACTTTCTGATTATGAGGCACGCCGTAGTGGAGGACTCCGGAAATTTTGACCACCTGGGGTTCTTTAACGTGCACCTAAATCTAAGCACACGGGTGTTTTCGCATTTCGCCCCCATCGAAATGCGGCCGCCGTGGCCGGGATTCGATCCCGCGACCTCGTGCTCAGCAGCCCAACACCATAGCCACTGAGCAACCACGGCGGGTAGAGAAAATGAAGTCCCCTCTTTCTGCACCACCAATGGAGTGAGCTTGATATAGAGAATTCCCTCTATCTTTCGCCTATATGGATTGTCTTTGTGCAGGGGTAAAGTCCACAGATGTTGGAACATTAAGTCGTTGAAACAGGGGAACAATACTAACTTGCCAAATGATGGAGAAAAATGTATGTGGTGTTCAGTGGAACAAATATTGGGAAATTAAAAATGTTGTATTACAGATTTCGCTATATAGAGTTTCCTTGTAATCTAAATTTGAATCTATAAGCTACTGCACCTAGAATGATGACCCACACAAATTACAGCAGTCAAGAAGCTTATGCTATTAGGGACATTTTCAATATGTTTAATGAGACCCTTGGAAAAATGCATATCACGGTGTAGATAAATTATAATTTAAGTATGTTGGCACTGTAACCATGTGCATTATAGCAAAAGCATTCCTTCTTGGAGCCTGTTAGTAGTTGTTATCATCAACATTATAGCAACATAATCCATCCAAGTATATAGGCCTTGTATCATAGTGGTACCACCCCACGACACCACCTGCTGGCTGAGTTGGGTACATTCTGTATTGGCCCTCAAAGTCGCACAGTACACAAACAGCAATAAAATGATAGAAACCAGTCTTTCCAACGCCTTCAGAAAATACCTACCACACTGAATAACTTAGCCCTGCCTGCGTGAATACGCTTCATGTTGATAGATTTTTAGCCTGTCCGTAAATGTATGCAGAATGACAGGTTATCAAAGAGATGTACTGAGGAAACAATGTTAGTCAGTCAAACCTCGTTAATTCAACTCTCGTTAATTTGGAAAATCAGATAATTCAATGCAATCATGCAATCAAAATCTCGTTAAATCAGACCTATTCGGCCGCACATAGGTTAATTCGGACAACTCTCAGAACTCGGCAAGTGCCGCATATATGCGACACAGAGCAAGAACAGCTCTAGCACAAAGTGTGAGTAGCCATAGTTATCAGCAGAAATCGTACACGAATGACAGCAATGCCGGAATGCATCACACCTATTTGTGCGTTTAGAGCCTTTATTCTTGCATTGATTGCCCCGCACAACACCATGTCATCAGCGTGCCTTCATAATTGCCTAGTCACCATCTATGATTGCATCGATAGCGACCACGGTTTAGTGCGCAGTGGTTGTGCCTAAAAGTAGTTCCGTCTTGACTCGGCGCATGCATCAGCCAGATGCCTTCAGAACCGCAAGGTCGCCGTCTATGAACGTGTCAATTGCGGCCATGGTTCAGTCCGGTGCAAAGCTGGTGAAGATATAGAGCAGTGGCTAGATCTCAATAGACGGACAGCTTGTAGGTGACCAGCCCACTGGTGAAAAAACAATTGGGATATGCACACGATAGTGAAAAAAGTGTCTCAGATGAAGGCATGTGCAGCGGTCACACTGCGAAAGAAGTCGCAAGGTCTTCGCTGCTGAGAGAGTCAATCAGTCACGAGATAACAAGAATCCGCCTTTCTCACAGCGCAATGGCGCATGCATGCTGCCCTGGCCTAGCGGATTAGCCACAAAACATTTTGGAAGGGATGTACGTGCAGCCACATGGCCAGAACCGGGGGAAAGTACACCGAAGAAGAGACAGAAAAATTTTTTAAAAGTGCACAGAAGCACTCTGCAGCAAACACTCGTGCAATGTACCCTTTTGTAACTCCACTGGTATATAGCTCTATGTCAGTGCAGTGCCGAAAACGTGCGTAGCGCAAGACTGCAACTCCACTTTAAAACAGAAAGCAGTCAGGGCCCCCAGGGCTTTGTCCGGACTGCACTGTGAACTACGTAGTTGCTGCTTTGCATTGATGGCTAGCAACTTTATCGACAAAGCATTGCACTTGGGCGCCACTGAAAAAACATCACATTGCTGACGAAGTCTTCTTGCAGCATTGGTCCTCTCTTGCTGGTCGTGGCAGCGTGTGCTGGACTTCACACACTCATTTAAGGCGTGGTAACACTGCGTCAATACGAGACCGACAAGATGCTGATGCCAACGGTTGGCCTACTATTCAGCACAGTGTGTCGCTGGAACAATTTTATTATAATAGACCCACAACAATGCAACCGACGGGCATGAGTGGTCGTAGCACAACGGGCCTTCTTATCGACAGCACAGACAAAATCGGCATGCTCGACTGAACCCCACGCGATTGGCCATCAAACCAACAATGCGATAGCCGCAGTGCCTTCGCTCGTATATATATATAATTAATTGCGCTCGAGATGGGTCAAAACATGCATACGAAGTTGCAATGCACAAGCTTTAGTTATCTGAAGCCATGCACATGAAGTTTAACCCAATGTTGATCCTGTTTAGCGAAGGTTGGGTTAGGCCTGGCACTTTCAAGTTCGTGCACCCACCACCGGTGGAGCTGAACATAAAATAAGCAGTTAGAGCGAAGGAAACTGCTCTTATAGTTCAGTTGTGACCCTATAGTAATTTGATATCAATTACTCTTCACTTCGCATGGCGCACACACAATAAGTGGCAAGCGGGGACACAGTGTTGTGCCAACATTTGTACTTACGCTACCTTTGCCGAAGGCTATCAGTCGTATTCGCTATGTAGATGGGTGGGTCTGTATGTGTTGTTATGCTGACACATTTCTTAGTTACAGAGAAGCACCGTTTACCTCTCCGTCACATGGGAAACAAGAGACAGTGCATTCGATGCAGGCATATAAACTTGCTTAGTTACCATCGGTGTCAGCAATGGCATCCATGTTCTCGCGGTTGAACGCTTCTGCCGAGCATAGTTTTCTCTAAAAATACTTTATGGCACGCAGAATCTGTAAGTATGATGAGGTAAAAAAAAAACGAGAATCTCTTATAAGAGCCCATAATATATGTGTCTGGGTCACAGTTGCTGTTGTTTAAGTGGCTCAGCCGCTCATACAGGCTTGTCTCTCGGTGGAACAACGCGGCTAATATGCGTAGATATGTATGTTTTGCTACATTTTGACATTATTTCCTATCAGCGATGCGCCGCTTCCAGAATATCTGAAGCTAACAACGACCTGTGGCTGTAAATGTCAAACTCTATGTGCACATGGAAGGCTGCGCTCAGACTTCTTGAATATGTGAAATATTGAATGAATGCATAAAATTAATACAAAAATCGGTGTGTAAGAGCAGACATCAGCAACAACAAACTCCAAGGCAGCCGCACCGGCAGATGGAACTCAGCCAACGCCTCCTAAAATAGGAGGCGTTGACTCAGCATGCTTTTATCGGTCGTACTGTTAGCACAATACAGTGCACTCAGGCCTGCTGAACCAGTAGTCGATGAGTGCTACATGGCTTCCAAGAACAACAGGCTGCGCTGGAGATACCATTATTAATTAATCTCAAACAACGAAACATACAACCCATGCACACTCAACATGGGCACAGGTACACAAATCAACTGGCGAAAGCCCCTATACCCTTCCAAAACATTTTCAGCACGTGCGGCAGAGGGCAGCACAGGAACATAAAAAAGGCACATTGCAGCTTCTGCACTGCTTTTGTGCAAAATAGAAACAGAATTTGCTCATTCATTCAGTAAAGAAAACCGTGTTGGTGTAGTAAGCATTTGTTTATTGTTTCTTAATATACCCTTAATAATTCAACATTCGATTAATTTTGAGATTTTTTTGGTCCCATGAAATCTGAACTTAAGGTTTTACTGTAGTGACACTTTGTGACACAGAGTTTAGCCAGAAAGCATAAAAAGCTAATAGCAACTTCATCAATAATTGATCATCTTAGTTTATAATAGATCACTGCAATGATCTATTATATTCCACTTAACTGCAGGTGTAAAGCATCGATAGTGACATAAACGATCAAGTAAGCCCTTTTGTGATTTTCCTTCAATGAGAACACAACTGGAGTCAATGCAAGCATAGGTAATAGTGCATTATAGTGATAGAGGTTTTAGATATAAAAGTTACGATCGAGACCAGATGGGCAAAAGGCTAGATGCCAATAAATGTAGTAAAATATGCATAAATCAAGCAAGATAGGTGACTATGTGTCTCCGCCCTGTTTCAAAAGAGATGCCAATAAACATCATCATCATCATCATCATCACCACCACCCCCACCACCACCACCACCACCATTACCACTGCTGCCCTTGGCTTCGATAATCCGTAAATGGTGAGAAGTTTACGGACAAGCTAAATCTTTCTAATATGTGGGCGTAGATGTTCCGCTATTACAGCCACAAGCGTCAGTAATGGGGAAATATTAGTGTTTTCTCATGACAATAAACAGCTGTAAGTGAGTGCCTCATTATCAGGGCCTTTTTCTCGATTCTCTGTAAGTGTACACAAAGGGCTGGAGAATGGAGGTGTAGTGGTCTTACCTTCGCCATGGCCTTATACACCTCGTAGCCGAATTGCTCTGTCCCTTCGATTGCCGAGACAGCCCGATGCAGCCCAGCCTCGGGTGTCATGGTCAGGTTCTTTCTTTCTCGAACGCCCTAGTGAACAAAGCCAAAATAGGCACAATATATTGTGCCCAGTCACATAAAGAATTGGCACTTTCACCAGGTTTAGCCCTTGCCCAGTTGTAATGAAAAGCAACTCTTTCAGAATTCTGTTGTGACAGTTTCGCACAGAAAGCCTGATTTCCATGTTTAGCATACCCACAAAAACATGACAGCATAAACTGTCAAAGCACGAAGAGTCAAGATAATATGCTCGACATCCATAATTAACATCCATATGGTGAATGGATTACATTGGACTGGCTTAACCATGAGACATGGCAGGTCTCGACTTACAGTGATCTCAGAGATTGAAACAAGTCAATGTCAAATGCCCGTATCCCATGCATTGGGGGCACGTTAAAGATCCCCTGGTGCTCAAAAGTAACCTCGAGTCTGCCACTGCGGTGTGCCCCATAATGAAATTATGATTTTGGCATGTAAAACCCCAGAATTAATTCATTAAATGTTGAAAATTAATGTGGTACTACATGAAGGCTTCTCACTACTGCTTGTATGCATGCATTACATTCTGCCTATCACGCTGTCTGTGCAAGGCCAACATGCGCATCACACACTGAGGTTTGCACAAGTACAGTTTGTATTAGCAAAAAAAAGAAAGCTGACTCTTGTTTTTATTACAACCCATCACATGAATGAAATATGGTGGTAGAAGCAGGATCTGAACGTCTCCACTAATGTCGAATTACTATACGTCTGCATGCGACACCTTTGTGTATACAACATGCTTCTGAATTTAACTTGCACTCCTCATTACAGCACTGAAAAAAAAATCATCCATGCCATGAGAAAACAATAGCTTCCAACTGCGATCAAATTACTACTTAGGCTCCATAGAAAAAAAATCACTTAATTTTACTGCTCTCTCCAGTGCTGTCTGTTAAAAAAGGCGCGGTTTCACCACAGTGAAGAGTAGTGCATTGTTTTGAAGTTGCACTGCAAAGCAAAATTCGTGGATGGTCCATACACTCTGTACTGAAGCTTCTTGAGTTCTTAATGGTGATAATATGTGTGAAAAGACAGCACTAGTTGGCAATAGATAAAATGCTTTCACTTAAAAAGGGAGTAACTCATAGAATAAGCACCACCGTGCAACTTAATGAGACCTCAACATTTAGTCGCACGTGCTGAACAACACATTTTGGAACAAACCTGAGCCATGCCAGTCAGACCACCAATGCTGCAGAAATTGCACAGATAGAGTGCAAATGACTGCCACTGATTTTTCCACAAGCTTTATTTATTGCAACAGCTAGTAACAGTGTAACATTGGCAATCAACAAGGAACTTCTTAATTCCCATGCAATGACAGTTCATGCATGCTTGCACAGGATGCCAGTGTGGAAAAATTAACACTCACAAATTACCAGAACCTAACTGGTCAGCCATCAGTGCTAATGCACTAAAGAAAAAACACCTTATGTATTGGTCAGAATTTTATGTTCATACCTTCTTGTAATAGCATCAAACCTCAACTTTACAGCATGTGTATGTTGAAGTTTAACCAAACAATTTTCGTAAATAGATGAGCACTTACAACAGCTGCACTGTATACTAACTCACGGAATACAGTTAAACCTCAATATAACGAAGTAGGTAATATCGGTGTTATATCGAAATTTCGTTGTATGGAAATTCCACCTTTTATGCAAATAAGTGCAGTCGCCAATCGACTTTTCTTACAGGGAAAGGGGCCGTAGAATTTTCCGAAATAACGGGAAATCAAAGAAAGCAAACTTGAATGAGAAAATCCTTCATTTTGATGAATTAGGGACTCGGCGACGAATGATGCGATTCCATGCCACATCGGCGATATCTTCACACAGGCGGTATGAATTAAACGAAGCCAGCTACCGGTTTCCCGTGCACTCTGCCCTCGCGGCTGATAGCGCCGTCGGCATCTGGGACGAGGCTATCATGAAAAGCGCCGGCAGCGGGGAGCGAATCCTTCGTCTGCCTCCCGCTCCAACTAGTCACCAAAATTCGAGATTACGCAACCTTCAATACTACATGTGCGGAAAGACAGCTTACACTATGCCACGTCATCTCGGCACGCCCATTCTACGCACACGCGGCAGATGCGCTCAGCCGCACTTACAACCATGAGCAGCCTCCGCCGAGACGCGCGCCGGAATATCGCGTCGCACGCCAACTTAACACCCAACCACACCCATCCTCGTGTGCACTTGATCGCGTTACCGCGAGCGAGCTCGCCCCCCCCCCCCCCCCCCATCCTTTGCTCGCGCAGGAAGGCGGCACTCGTGCATGAAGCCACGATCTTTCTTTCTCACCCTCGCACACTTTCAGTCACACCTAAAGTACAAAGTGCGCGGGGCGCGATAGGATCTTATCGCACATGGACTTTACGTGGAACATGACGCGGCTCAACTTCGGCAGTTGCTCTTGTAGCGCCGCGCGCGATTTGAGAGGTGCCCGTCTGCAAGCAGCCGCTTGTAATTCAATCATTTGACCATCTGCGTCTGCGGAAGTTTTCATTTAGTGTCTCGGCATTTGTTCGCTGCGGAAGCGAAATTTCGTTATATTGAAATCGCTAACAAACACACTTTGTTATATTGAGGTTCTAATTACATGGTGTTCTATTGACAAGAGATTATCAAAAACTAAAGACCTCGTTATATCGAGAATTTCGCAATATGAAGCTCGTTATATCAAGGTTTAACTGTGCTACTTACGGTAAGATGTTCAAAGGAATGCATGCTGAAGTCCAAGTCCAGAGCACGAGAACAGTTAGGCTTTGGAAGGTCACCCCGGGCAGCCCGCTGGTCTATTTTCTCCCAGTGACTGCGGCAGATAAGACAAGCGACTTGATATTAGCTCATTCCCAGGTAATGTGTTATGCTATAGAGGTCATTATCTGTTGTTTGATGTCACATTTTTGTAATTAAAGGAACATCAAAGGCAAACGTTTTAAAGCTAGAATGATAAGTTCTACAAAATTTCTAAACCATTATTTTTACTGAGAACACAACTTTCATCAGCGAGTAAATTAACACAACATATAAAACACATAACATTACACGAATCTATCCCAACCTTGGGTAAATATGAAATGAGCTCTCAAGAATGCCTTATGTTTCTCTTGCAACTGGTACATGCACATCCAGAAGTAACATGCACCCTAGCATTTTCAAGCCTCGACTGAGCATCGTATGATGGAACTGTTACCATTATTTGTCGCTTAAGGCACAGTCATATGCCTGCAGAACATTCTCAAGCAGAAATCACAAAGCCTTTGCTAGCTGATGCAAAAATGAAGGTCAGAACAAAACAGGGGGGCATCTGCTACTCTTGTGCACAACAATACAATACTGTCAACTACTCACTGTAAAAATATATTTGCATTTTAATGTGACAGAAAATACAGGCAGGCCAATTGCACTGGATATTTCTGGTGTAGAGTTCAGGGACACAACCCTTTCCCACTAGTGTGTCGGAACTGTCTGTGGAAGTGTGGTGCTCTCTCTGTACGGTGCCCACACTTACTGAAGTGGGCATGTCCAGCTAAGCAAGATCTCCAGAGGCAGCCAATGCAGCATATAATTTTCACTATGCATTAAATGTAAAGAATAGATCTTCACCTAGTTTCTTGAGCAAACTGCTGTCTTCAACAGCAACCTTCTTGTGATTAAGTCATTGCCTACAGCAGAATTACACCTCAGAATATTTCAGGACCACGTAACCTATCACTACAGTTAATTTTGATATTTACTTTTGCAGTTCTTTTAAAAATTGTTAATCACAGTGAAATAAAATATTGCAAAAGGTTCCATTGCTTCCAGGCTTGTAAGCACTAAATGCTAGCACAAGCCAGTTTTACAAGCTGCTACACGGTGCTCCATTACGTAACAATTATTACGAAGAATACTATAAAGTAACAGGAACTTCACTGCATGATTGTCTCGAGAAGAGGCAGCCCTGCAGAAATTACTCTACTCATTTACAGGTATACACATGTTTACCCTGGAGTACAAAACTTCTTTAGTTTTTATTTTGGTAGCAATTATGTGGAGAGTCCAAGCAAATTTTTTCTGTCATCATCGCCATTTACGTTAGCATCGCTATGAGGTTCCTTATATATTTAGGTATACGTATGCTATATGACACGCTATGCAATATAACATGCGGTATATGTGGGTAACATTGCCACACCATTCTATCACTCAAGTTGCTCATACCAGTTATTACTTCATGACAAAATTATTCCTCAGAATGTTGAGTATGGAAGCCCACAAACGTCATGAAACAAAACACCGACAGTGCATGCCTTTTATCTTAAATCTTCCCAGGCTTAAATATTAAAAGTGCGAAACAATAACAGAACTCAAACCTGAAAATGATGTCATTTTATTGGCGCAGCTGGGCAATACCTCTAGGATTGGCCCAGGAAAGAGGTTTGAAACATACCCAATATGGAAAAGTGGTGGTGAAGTCACTAACAAAGACGTTGGCTTTAATTAATAAACACAAATGAAATTGTCTGATGACAGGATTCAAACAGAGGACCCATAGCACAACAGCTCATTTTTGCTTAGCCAGCTTATACGTTTACTTCAATTCATACTGTCACTACAGCTACGAGTCTTACACTTCATGTATTATTCTAACATGTTGCTATCGCATTCATTGCTTTGCCCTTATGACGAAACTGTGATATTTCTTTCCTTCAAAATTGTCAGTCTAAAAAGCTGTTTCCCATATTTTTTTTCATACACAAAATTAACATCCACAAAAAGTCAACTAAATGATACATCTGCTAAATGGCATTCATACTTTCCTGAAAAGCACTGCAAAGTGCTTGTGGATTACAATGAAGCAAAGAGGACTTAAAATGTATCAAATAACAATGGGATCACATGAAAGTATATCTGACTCAAATATGAGACAATGTCATTACAGCAGTTAGTATAAGGTAACTAGATTTCTGTGAGTGGATCAAAGATTTTCTGCAGCACTGCAAGCTGTCAGACGACATCAAGTAAACAGCAGCAGGCATGGGACAAGAAAATCAGTTGGGCATTTGCAGAGGTTAATTTAATATCTGTGAAGAAAATTTATGAATACAGGCTAGCTAGCACTAAGCAAAAACGTTGTACTAATCGGAATATCACAAGAACAGCTGCAGATGGTTTGTTTTTGCTATTGACGATACAAGATAATGCGAAGTAATGTACGATAAATCAAACATACCTTGAATACATTAATGGCTACAGCATGTCTTTTGTTCCCTGAACAGCTGCAATAGTTATTCCTGAGCATGTAAATGCAGTGGAACGCAGTGGAAGTGCCTTCTTTGAACTTGATCAAAGTTGCAGCAGCCCAAACCTGCTCTGCAGCATTGTGCATTGGCAGCCACATACTCACCCCTTCTCTGCCAGCACGGGTAACCAGTGCACCACTGGCACAAAGCATGCGACTTAGTCTCAAAGGCCACTAGTATTGATGCAAATTGAGCAAATCCATCTGTTCTAAGGCACCAAACAAATTAGGGACTCTCGACTTCATAGAGAGCTTACTTGGGCTGTTTGGTACCTAGTAAAGTATGAGGAACAGTGCAGGGATTTTTGTTTGTTTTCCTCAAATTTTTCGTTTCACCTTCAGGAGCCCCTTACATATTGCATTGTTTCCATGAAATCATGGGTGACAGCGCCATCTCCCCACTTTCTTTTTCTTGTTGCTGTGCTATTCCACACGTTTGGCCAATTCATGTTTAACTGAAAATGAAGCTCATCGAGCTGGAGTGATTCACTATAGAGGGGCCCTTAGATCATGTTCACTGCACAACTTCTGCATTTATAATGAGAAGAAAAAATAATAACAGAAAGAAGAAACCAGGCCGAAAAGAAAAACTGGAAATAGACAAAACAGTAAAACAGCCTTCATCTTGGAACACACCTCTGTATCTTATGATCGAAGGGTACCACTGTGCTGACATATAGGTCGAAGTCTGTGAGGGGTTGCCCAGCCAACAGACAGTCCTTGTCAGTAGAGTACAGCCGCTGCTCAACATCAGATGCCTGGTCCTCACACCAGTCGATCTCCTGCTTTCGCTGCAGCAGCTGCTGCTTGAACTCTTCTACCTGCACGGCACGCTCCTCTTGTGCCAGCAGGCCGAGAAGGTCATAAGGCCGCCGCAGGGAGAATACACTGTCGATCTGCGCTTAGCCAAGGGGCAGAGGTCAGTGGCAGTCTAAAGTAGGCAGAGGTATATGGTGTGTTATGTCGTCATGTAATGCAGCAAATAATCCAAGGTAGAAAAGAAGATATCCTAGCACATCAAGCATCACCATATAAGTTTACCTATATATGGTTGCTGTGACAAGGAGACAGCAGATCACCTAAGAATATAAGACTGTTGTGCCATGTGAAATTTTCTCTGCCAGAAGCATATAGACAGTCAACAAACAATTACAATTTATTTCTTACCAGAAAAGAAAACAGAGAGAGCGAAAAGAAAGAAGAACTGGGCCAACATACAATACTTTTTTGCATTCGTTATACAAATCTGGTGATTTTGTTTTTGCCTTTGTTCGTAGTAGACGGTCGTCTTTAAACAAAATCAAATAATGCGCTCTCTGCGCGAAGATGGACGAGCCATATCCAATGTCGCTGGCCTTGTACGCCTTACTAAAGAATATTGCGACATATGCTATAATGACCGCCATTGTCGTCAACAACAGCTATTGCAAAACCATAGCGCAAACTAGGCCATTTGCGTTATCTGCCGGTATATTGCTCAACGCGGGGTTTAACCTCTAGCTGCACACAGATGTGGAGATATTAACAAACGGTGACATCGATAACACTAATCAGCAACACGTAACACTGCCTCAGCTCGCAAGGATGCACTTAAATTTACGAATATTAGAGAATAAAAAGCGTTTAGACGCAAAACGCTGGCACGAGCGTAGGCGGCAGCTCAAGAACGCAGTCGACAATACTGAAGCGCAACGTATAACATAGAGCAGTGGCCGTTTTGTCACACATGTTTATAAACCTACTGTGAAGTAAACTGTGCCGTTTATAAAACAATGCGACCGACGTTAGGAAAGACATGTTTTGATTAACGACTGGAACATCTGTATGTGACCCGACCAATGTGCACCTAGGCGGCACAGATGGTGCTGCGGTAAAACACACGGAAGAGAATTTCTCCCCACCTGAGGCTGTATCTTGCCATCTTCAGTGACCACCCAGTGCGTGGAACATTCTGAATAGTACGCAAGAAATGAAAGAACAACGTGTATGCAGATTCCGAAAGTAAAACTGCGTTGACCCATAGCGTCCATGCTCCTCTTCCGCAGCGATGACGATGACCATGTCGACGGCGCCTCCCGTTTCACTTTAGTCATTAGTTCGCATCCTTGAACCCATAGAGTTTTTAAATAAATACAGTAGTCTGAAACTATTTGCTCTTATTAGAAGAAGAATCGGCAACATGACCAGGTGCATCCAACTATTTTACTTCAAATGGTAAATGAAGTAGACTCAAACCGGCAGTCTACTTTAATAACTAACCGGGCATTTATTTAGCTGAACTTAATAGAAAACTGTTTTCAAGCGGTACTCTTGCTTGGTTTCATCCAATCCATGATGGACGTTTGGCGCTTCTGTGCAAATCGGCGAGCAGCCACAAACGATGTCATCTCACCTATAATGATTTTGAAAATCCTTCTGTGCTGCTAGAAAAAGCTCACTATGCAGTTGAAGCAGGCATCTGCCGCCTCACGGGTCATCGGTGCAGGCTCCGAGCTAGCCACCCTATCCGCACTAGCGAAAGTACGAAGGAGCGCGCTGAGCGCTCAGAAAAGCAACGCAACCTAGTTGAAAGTCTAGGTGACGTGGAGAAGGAGAAACTAGGCGAAGCGTCGCGGAAGAGAAAGGTAGGCGGAGGCACGCTGGGCTGACCTGCTCTTGCATTTGCTACAGGTTTCGTTTGCGATACGGCTGTAATGGTTTCGTCTCGTGATATCATCCTCGCGCGCCGTACGCTGCGTGTGCGAGTGAAAGCGTGCGACGCAATGGAGGAAAGGGGGGGGGGGGGGGCAAGCGCGCCGTTTTCCGTCGCGCGTTGGCACCAGGAGGGGAGGGAGGAGGTGGTGTACTTCGGCCATGCTTCGGCCGTGCGCGGTCGCGCAGGCTTTATCTTGAACGCGATCTGCTACGGGGCACAGTCTAGGTGGGCAGATGGATCGTACGCTTTGCGTGCGCCATGTTCTCGCCGCTCAGTTTGTGTTGCAGCGGTAGACAGCACGAAGCTTAGTCACTTCTCTCGCTGCTACTGCCGCGATTTCTCACGCCAGCGTTTTGACAGCGAGCGTCCGAGGCACGGGTCAGAGGTCATCGAGTGTGATGTGTTCAAGCCTCCCTGTGCGCGCTGACACTATGCTTTTAGTTAGTAAGCGAAAAGCTAATGTTTACAGGGGCGCGTTCTACTCCGGCAGCTGCTGCGTTTGGCGTGACCGCGCGAGCCCTGTCTTGAATACGATCTGCGATGCGAACAGTCTATGCACAGCGAAGGCTGATAGCTTTGTATGCGCTATAATACGCTTGCGCGCCACCCTAGGCCTCGTTCACTAAGTTAATTAAATGTCACTATCTCTTTGTTTCCTCGTCAATCTTGTTCGCCTCTGCCTACGTCGATGTGCGCGCCTCAGGCCTCCAGTAGGGTGTCTTTACGCGCCCCCGGGCGCGGCGCATTGGCACCCAAGCCTCCGGGATTGGTAGCGGTCACTCCGAATGTCCGTCTTGACCGAAGAGCAATGTCTGTCTGAGCAATGGTCTGAGCAACGCCTCCTTTAAAAAGATGCCTGCCGCGTGCGCCGAAAACCTGCTGCCCTTACCTTTCTCCCGTTTCTCCTTTCCACTTGAAGTGGTAGCTAGCGATCTGTGCGGTGGTCGCTTGCAACACATGCGCGCATGCGCACATCACCACATGGCAGCGCGGCCGCCGCTACCGCCGCGACACCACAGCACCCCAGCCCCCTTGGCGGAGATAAGGAAGTAGGTGGCGCTATCTCTTGACAACCGACCGCAACTCAAGGCGCGACGGCTACAATGGGTAAGCGAGCGACGCTGCAGGCATCTATCTAGAGGAGGCATTGGTCTGAGGCGGTTCGTGTTAAGCAGATCTTTTTGCATTGAGTCTACCGAAAACCAAGAAATGTTCCCATTTTGTTCGTTATATCCGAGAATTCAGCTTAACCGATCGAATATTCGTCTTAACGAGTTCACTGTATATAATTGTGTGTGTGTGTGTGTGTGTGATCGCCCGTCAGCTTCTAAAGTCTGTACAGGAGTATGTTACAGAATAAAAATGCAGTGGTGGTACAGCTGTGCCATTTTGGTACAATTCGACTTGCCTGCTCCTGCCTGCGCCCACTCAAGTGCCATTTGCACCTACTGCGCAAGTGTGGTGTTTTCGCGTTTTCACAGCAACTCAATGTTTTTAGTAGTGTTATGCAGCTAGTACTCAACTATATGACTTAATTTGTGAACATTTAAATAATTGAGTTCACAAGGTCGATGCATTGCACGCAGCCTTACCATGGCGCTCAGTTGGTTTTAGGACAAAAGATAATTTAATTCTGAAGTTTTTACGTGGTGAAGCCACAATCTGATTGTGAGGCGTGCCCGTCTTGGTACAAGGGTTGTGCAAGTCATCAACTCCAATCGAAACGATTCCCATACCCGACACCAACAAAGGGAACAACGAAAGCAGCACCAATGTGCAAAGATATAGGACCAATTAGCCACTGGAAGGCATGCAGATCGTATCACATATGTGCGACCGTACACGCAGATTCACGCGTTTGCACATGCAGTTCGGAATATTCTGTAAACCTGTGAACTTCTATCCGCGAGCGCAGTAGTCACTGGCTTCGACAGCTGTCAAAAACACGTATGCATAATCTCAGAACCGATCACTGGTTAGCCACTCACATGAATATATTTGCGGCAAACTTTCCGCGACGGCTTGTGGAAAACTTGATGGTCACGTTACATCGGCCAACAGCCTTGGCCGTTAGGCCAAATTGGTAGTGCTTCAAAAGGTCAGTCGGGTATCGGCGACAAAAGTTATAGTTTTACGTCAAACCGACTTGTTTCTATTTGCAGAGGCCACATGACTCACTGGAAGCTGACAAACCGCCTCACAATGAAAGCAAAAATTAAGTGTACGGGATATGGTACGAACGTTGTCGAACAATGTTCATTGATGGCATTGGAGATCTTTGCAAAACACCGTATACGGAGGCATCTCACCTTGGCGCCGTTCACAGACGCATAGTCTCTCGTTGAGACATTTGCCATCACTTTTTGTCTTGTGGTGCCTGACGGCGCAAATTGTTCTCGCTCATTTGTTATTTTGTTTGTTTTGCACCCAGCCGCATATCTTAGTTCTCGTTAGCCTGCACAATTTTATTCGTTTACAAAATTAAGTTCTTTGCCTACCCAAATAAGAATATTTGCAACATAAGCTTGCATGGTATACTGTCTGCGGGAAGGCAAGATTAATTGGTTGCTGTTGGCTTTGTGTCTAGCTTCACTGTTGAGTGGCACTTACTGATTGCACAGTAATAACAAGCTTCACCAAATGGCTGTGGATTACTGCTGTAGTACTTCAAGTGTTCCTAAAATACCAATTTTTCTACTCTGAAACTGCTCCAAAATGCTGGTGTGGCTGTTCCTAAACTGCTCCAGAACATTTTTTTCTGCTACAAAAATTGCTCCAAATCCTCAACTGGCTGGATCACCACTGCATGGGTAGGAGTGCATACAGCAGGCATTAACAAATCGTGGCTAGGAGCTTACGACTGCCGTTGAAAGAGAAGTGTACAATCATTGCATTCTCCTGGTGCTAACATATGGGGCAGATACTTGGAAGTTAACTAAAGAAGCTTGAGAACAAAGGACCGTGTAAAAAGTGATAGAATGAAAAAAATATCAGTTTCACCATAAGGGCGAAGCAATGAATGCGATAGCGACATGTTAGAATACTGCACAAAGTGCAAGACTCTTAGCTATAGTGACAGTATGAAGTAAATGTAAGCTGGCCAAGTAAAAACAAGCTGTTGTTCCAGGGGTCCTCTGTTTGAATCATGCCATCACACAATTTCATTTATGTTTATCAATTAAAGCCAACGCCTTTCTTAGCGACCTTAATGCCGCTTTTCCGCAATCAGGTACGTTTCAAACCTCTTTCCTGGGCGGATACCGGAGGTAGTGCCCAGTTGCGCCAATAAAAGACATCATTTTCAGGTTTGAGCTCCATTATTGGTTCACAATAAGTCTAAGCATGCACTATTGGTGTTTTGTTTTATGACATTCGTTTGTGGGTGGCCATTCTCAAAATTCTGAGGAATAATTTTGTCAAGAATGCAGGCCCTGGTATGAGCAACTTTAGCAATAGAATGATGTGGAATATAACCTGCATATACTGCAGGTAATATAGTATGGTGGCATAAAGCATACATGCACCTAACTATGTACGGAGTCTTATGATCACGCTGATTGCAAAAATTCGCTTGGAGTGTCCGTAATTTGCTATCGCAATAGAATGTTAGGCGTCACGTTAAGAAATGGGAAGAGATCAGTGTGGATCGGAGAGCTAACAGGGATAACAGATATTCTAGTTGATATTAAGAGAAAAAAAATGAAGCTGGGCAGGCTATGTAATGCGTAGGGTACTGGTGGACCGTTAGAGTTACAGAATAGGTGCCAAGAGAACGGAAGTGATTTGATGCCGGCAGAAAACTAGGAGGGTGATGAAATTAGGAAATTTGCAGGTGCAACCTGGAATCAATTGGTGCAGGACAGAGGTAATTGGAGATCGTAGGGAGAGGCTTTCATCCTGCAGTGGACATAAAAATAGGCTGATGATTTTATATATATGCACTTTTTTGTATACAGGAAGTGTAATTAATTGCATTAATGCATGCAAAAGCTTTACCGCGAGTTTCATTTCTTTGTGTTGTCTTTACCTTTTACTGTTAGGATATCAAATGTTGCAGGCTTTCTAAAACCAAGTTAGCTAGCACCAAGAGGTCTGATGTGGGAACAAAAAAGTAAAACCAATTTGTTTGCACACGCTCACTGATCAGTACTTTCAATTTATATTTCTTGAAAGAGTATGAATGCTTCTTCTTGCAATAACCGTTTAACTTTCCTACATGGTATGCTGCTGTCTTATGTGCACAAAATACTGCAAGTACATCCACCTTACATCACATAGCACAGTTGTCAAGATGGATATGAACACTCTTGCTATGGTCAGCTTACATCAAGGTTGCCGTACCACAACTGTGCTAGAGAGCTTACATGTATATTTATATGCGGCTTAACAAAACTGCTTGTCATCCATAGTTTAACCTTGGTGAAAAAAAAGCTGTACTCTTCGGAAAGTTGGAGCCAATGTTCAATTACAATTCATACTTTAACTGCATTAGATTCCCGAAATGTTTAGCTTTCATCCTACGGCCTGCGGCCTTGCCTTGCCTAATCTTGCCCATGTGCTCTGCCGTCAGTATGATTGCACAACCTGAAAAAGGAATACTAAAATGTTTGGTCAAACCTAGTGCAATATCTAAATGAAAATCACGTCTTTGACGGCAACTGTTTGTTAAGATAAAGGAAACCCAAGTTGTGCAAGCAGTACGATGCACTATACTATGCAAGCAGTGCTTCTGGCAATGCATAAAATCAAAGCATGTGGAGGAATGTGCGCATGTTTTCAGGCTATTTACTCAAGTTTAATGCACTGGAAACTACATATGGAATGCACATGAACACATGAAGGCGCAAGTTTACCATGAAACAGGAATCGCTATTCTTGGTTTACCTTTGAATAACACTGCGAATAGCCAGTACTGCATTGCCAGGAATGCTATCCATACTAAAGCATCATACACAGGAATGATGATGAGGCAAAACTACACCAGAGAGTGTACAAAGTCAGTGTGCATTCGGCAAGATGTTGACACATCTATTTCACAACACATGGTGCCTATCCTGTAATCACGACCTAAATACATTCCATGCTATAATGCCTAAAGCAGCAATTGCACCTTACAGCCAATTTTGACACAAGCATTACATGCCATTAAATGAGTGCGTCAAATTAATATATGCGCTTGCCAAAATTTACGGTTTCTGAGTTGGCCCAACAGTGTGCATGACTGCATACATGGGAACCATCTCTGCATAGTTAGGGTCACATTTAAGGGTTTTCAATGTTTCGTTTCCTGTAAACTGGAGTGGTGCCTTCTGTCATTTTTGTACTAATTCGTTGTTCTCTGCGGTATTTCAGAACAACATTTGAGGGCAAAAGCTCAGTGACATGCGTACCTGCATGTGGACATCAGGTCAGTAAGCAAGCATGTCACAGAATCGTACATGAATGTTACACAGTGCTTTGCAATGGTTTCAATTATTGCAGTGCATTCACCACAAGGAACACTTTTTGTTTAAAAATGTGTTTTAATTTATAATAAAAATACAAACTGCATCAGCAGGGCTCAAAAAGACTATACACAATTAAGGCTCTTTAAACCACAAGGAAAGACCAAAAAAGGCTACATGAATTTATGCCCTTTCATTAGTAAATAAACTTGTACATTGATTTATGAATGCCCACATTACTGAAGTAATGCTACTCTCAAAGGCATCATGTAAAGTTAAATAAACTGGCTCTACAAGGGAAGCAATGCTTCCTAAAATGCGCGAGATGTTCAACTAAAAAACAACCAAGAAAGCTACAATCTAACTGAAGTACTAAAAGTAAGCGAAGGAATGCATAGCCAAGGAGGGCTACATACAAAAGGACTCTTTGAAGACACGAAAAAATAAATACTCTACAGTGGACTTGCAAAATCTTGGAACTGCTCAGGTGATGGCTGACCATGTTTGCAAAATGTTTTACATCACCGGTGCGCTATGTATCGTGGCGTCGTAACCTAGAGCACCGGCTCAGCACACGCCCCCGATACATAGCAGGCAGCGCAAACTATGAGCAAAGTTCAGACCAACGATGTGTGCGTACACAATCAGCAGGAATCATGATCATTCACAAGCAAATCACAGCATGCCATAGACATTCTTCCTCTTTCAGAAGTGTAAGTGAACAAAAGGAACACAATGGCAAGCAGCAATGATGAACTTCTGTGCGGGCTCGGCCTTGCGGCTTAGTAATGCAATTGCCTGCTGTTGCAGCATGATGAGGGCGACTGCCAGACAACAACCGCATGAGAGCGGTTCATGACGTGCCACTTATGTGTATATATATAATATATCACTTGCATATCAGCATAGTAAAAAATCCGCAAGTTAGAATGTGTACGTTTCGGAGCACACGGTAACAGTCTTAGCACGGCACACACCACACTAGTGCACGATTGCTCGCGTGGTGAGAATGGCTACATCTGAAGCCCCGTTGCCCAAGGATGGCATGGGGGCATGTGCAATTTCCAAGTGGTCTTGTGTATGGTACACGTCACTTGAGCTTGACAGATGAGCGCCTTCTGCCAGAAACTGCACCTGCAATATGAAAAAAAGAAGTTATTGGGGCCCCAAACATAAATATCACTGGCCAAACAAGGATAAACAGACTTTCATAAGAATTACAATGACAAATATGAAAATATTACCAATAAATAACAAAAGAGAATAGCTATTTGGTTCATTGGGAATATCGGCACAAAATTTCACTGAGAACTGATGCAAATAATTATAAGAGCAGATTAGTGAAATTATTAATCCTTAAAGGGACATACAGTACAGCCTAGAAAAGCCCCAGAGTAACTTTCATCATGGAAACTGTTCATCTGCTCCGAGAGTTTGGCTACTGATAGCAGTAAGCATGCAGGTAAATGTGATGGCGTTATCATATTGTGAAGCTCAAGAACGTGGACAGAGTGAACATCAAGTGAGCACTTGCATTCTTTACTCGTATGCAATCATCCACTCTCGGTGCTGCATCATACCAACTTGCTCGGCTTTCTGTTCTGCTTCAGAATACTGGCTGGCCTGGTGCATGTAAAATCCCCATTGTGCCCATCTAGATTGGACATGATTATGCTGCACACTTTTTAATCTACTTCCTCATTGAAGTGCTTGTGACATGCTCAGTGATCCCCAGAACAAAAGACACTGAACGGCAGCTTTCAACTTGGGTAACACAACAGAAAGAGCTCTGCTGAAATTAACACAACGAAACACTGTGAAGGACAATGCACAGAGAAGGGAGGCCAGAAGTGTTTTAGGGTTCCACTGAAGTTTTCAGACAAGCCTGCAGAACTTCACGGGGTCTTACTTTTAAACAAAGTCCTCTCAAGTCCCAAGCAGAAAGCGAGAATGTGCTCCCTAAGTGGAAGATATTTCACAAACATTTCACGGTCTAGATTTTAGGCTCTTGTACAAAATAGAGAGCTTTAGCATGTCCGGCATCCGGGTAAGCGTACGTGAACTGGGTGTTTTACCTGATGAGCGGACGCGCAAATGTGAATGTTGGGCATGGTGCGGCCACCTGATGGTGCAGAACTCAACTAGACAAATACAGATAATATCGCAGCAGTAATCAAGTGTATATTGTCAAGTGTAAGCTGCATTTGTCTGGTTGAACTTTGCACCACCAGGTGGCTGCACTGTGTGGACTGTTCACATTTGCATGTTCGCTCATCCGGCAAAATGTCAAGTCCGCTTGCGTTTACCAAAATACCAGACAAGCTAAAACTCTCTAACATATCAAGATGCTGACAATCAGAAACCTGTATCACAAAACCTCTCTTACACAAAAGTTCTCCCAATCAGCTAGCACTTGGACACTTGACACTCACAATAGTGACCAGCATGATAACGAAACAGTCACAACAGCAATGGCCAATCGTGGAAGGCACTTGCATGAGAGAGGTGTTACGAATCTGGTACCCTGGCAAAAGTAAAGCAATAAAGTACTGCACAGCACTGATGCATGTAGGCAGGCAGACGCGCGCACTCTCTCTCTCTCTCTCACACACACACACACACACACACACACACACACACACACACACACACACACACACACACACACACACACACACACACACACACACACACACACACACACACACACACACACACACACACACACACACACAAAATTAAGTCTTTCGTGATCCTTTTGAAGTTTCCCTCCAAATTAGCAGGAGTTTGTCGAAGTGAGTAGCACTCAGCATGGTGTTTCAAGCAGAAAGCCAGTAACAAAGCAAGGAACCAGGTGAGCAAGAATAATGTGGAGCCTAGCCCTGGAATGGATTTGTTACCGAGCTAAGCTTGCAAGGTTTTGCTCCACCTTTACTCAACACCTTTGGTCTTTTGGCTCTACATTGGCAAAATAACTAAACGTTTTGAATACCACGACATGCCTACTTCATCCATTAGCATGTTATTTAGACAACAGCTTATTATTATTAATACTTGTAAACATGTGCACACAGAATTCTGAGACTTCTGTGCTCTGGACAAGGACAATTTTCCAACCTCCAGTATCTTACCTGTGCAGTGAATTTGCAATGGAGTAAAATTCACATTTTCATACAAATGGCATATAACAGTATGTGAGCTCAGCACCATGTGACAACCTAATTACTTTGTTTAGCGCAAAACGACAGACACAAGAAAGATGACAGGACAAGCGCCTTGTCCTGTCGCCTTTCTTGTGTCTGTTGTTTTGCGCTAAACAAAGTAATTATGTATTTGCACCAACTAGCCCAATGCATTGTGCTGGCAAATGCAACAACCCAAAAGGGAATTGTAGGAGCTAGGATGCCCCCCAACCCCCAGCTTATTTCTGATAAAGAATCCAGATGATAAACCTACAGAATGAATAGCAAGACATCAACCCAGTCCTTTGAATTGCTGCAGGTGATTTGGGGCTGATAAATTATCAACATGTGTGCTCAAGTGTTTCTAATCAGTCAAGTGTGCTCTTATCAATGTAATGCTTCCCAACTCTATAGTTTTGGAAGGGAAACTGCTTCACGTGAGGGCAGCATCATAACACTTTTGTCAAGTCCTTCAGAAAAGAGTAGAAGCCTATTCATAGAAAAGAAAGGCTTCCATCTTCTTGGCACCCAAAGAACGATTCGACTGGCTTGCACAGTACACTTGCTTTGTAAAGGCTTGAAAGCAGACTTTTCACTGCCACAGTAGTAACATGCCTCCCACAATTAACAAGCAACGTGAAATTAGTGGCCCATGTCATGCTGTGAATGGTATTGATAAGCCATTGGGTCAGAAGCTTCAATGCATGTGAGAAGCGATGTTGACAATTACCGGAACATATTACTTCTTTTCCCTATATACAGAAAGACACAGCAGAGGGATTTGCAGCCTGGAAGACAGCACCACACTGAGGTAACAAGAGACTGCAAAATGAGATTTTCATTTTATTTCTCAACTTTCAGCACTGCTCATCTAATATCTTCTCCAATCACAGGCTAAACTTAACAGTTACTGCACCACTCTGATAGCTAATGAGAAGCAGTGCTTATGTAACTTTGGGTAGCAAGTGCCACTTGTGCACACGTGAACTGGACACAAGATTTCCAGACATGTACATGCCAGATCTTGTTTACAACTGCCTGCTAACTTCCCTGACAATAATGGCGGGATACATAATTCCAAATGACTGCCCCTGAAATGGTGTGCTATGTCCTAACACAAGCAGCTACTGCTGGATTGCATGCATATCAGCCATAAGCACCATTAACACTGACGCATATAGATATTCATCCGATTCCAATGACTACAGTGGGAAGGAGTTGGGCACCTGTCATAATGGAAAACATGTCACTTCTGTTTGACAGTACCGTACTTAATCGATTCTAATGCGCCTTTGATTATAATGCACACCAGTTTTCCATGACTAAAAAAAAAGTACAATACAGCGCACCTCGTGCTTTCATATAAAAATACTATTTTCTCTCACTTGGAAAAGACAGATTTATTCCCAATACACTGAAGTTGCAATGAATAAAAACACAAATAGAAGCGGCGTACCTTGCCACCAAGATTTTCACTGCGCCGGTACGAGTTGCGTGGGGCAATAGATATCACTCGTCGTCGCTATCAGACAACTCCTTATTGTTATTAACAGAACAAAGCATTTCATCCTCGGTGCCATCCATGGCATTCGAAATCCCACACTTTTTAAAGGCCTTGTTGACCATGGCAAACGGGATCATGCACCATGCATCTTTCACCCATCCAGCAAAGTCCTGCAGTGAGGCACGCTTCATTTATTATTGGTGGGCGTGAATTCGTGGCAGCCACTGACAAGTCAGTCGGTGTAGAGCGCCCGAATTCTATCTTTCACTGGCTTGTTCAAACAAACATCGAGCAGCTGGAGCTACGATGTCATGCCGTCAGGTATTACGACAAGGTCGGTATTGCCTGCAGCCAGCTTGTCCTTGATGTGCTGGTCAAGGTGGTATCTGAATGCGCCAAGCACAAGCATCCCGTGCAAACCTAAACTGCCGCCAGGTCTCTTCCGCCAAACGTTATCAATCCAGTCAGCAACCAAGTCCGTGGTCATCCAACCTTTTTCATTTGTTCGCACAATCACGCCACTCAGAAACACGATTCCATTCGGGAGCGCCTTTCGTCTGGAAATACGAGGGCAGCTTGTGCCTGTCCGCAGTGCAACAAAGCATTGCGGTGACTAGTTTTTTTGTAGCTGGAAGAAAAAGCGCACGCTTGCTTCGCCCCCTTCTTTTCAACGGTTGTGGTGGCAGGCATGTCAAAGTAGAGTGGCGTCTGATCGGCATTTCCAATCTGTTCGAAGTGGTAGCTGTTTCTACGGTGCAACTTCAAAACATACCGCTGAAAACTGTGCAATTTCTCTTCATATTCTTGGGGCAATTTTTGGCATATCCCTGTCCACCTTCGAAGAGAAAAACCTTTTCTTTTCACGAAATTTGACAGCCAGCACCTGCTCTCTTTGAAGTCACTCCACATTAGCCCTTTCTGTAGGGCTAACTGCATCGCCCGTACTTTGAGCAGATCGGTCGTCACAGGCCACTGTGCCACTCACTGCTCTTGCACGTATTCCATGAGCAGCCCTTCTATTTCAATGAAGCAGCCCTGCTTCGGTCCACTAAAACCCTTCCTTGTTGCTTTGCTGTTGAAAATATTTTCCTTCTGTTTGCGCCAGTCCCGCAAGCAAGTTTCGGGAACTCTGAAAGCCCATGATGGGCGGCCCGATTTCCATCCATCTCTGCGCACATAACTTTCCTTTTAAATGTGGCATCATGGTGGACTCGGCGTTACTTCGCAGTCAGCACTTCCATGCTGATTGAATAAGCACAGAAAATGGGAAGACAGATGGTAGACTACGTTACACCAGCGCCTGGTTACGCATACAACATGGAGGTATGCACATGGAGGAAGGTACGGCAGCTAGGCTAGAAGCGCGTACGAGGTGGCCATTTTTCGAATGCCAATGGCGATATGGTACCGTGGATTTAGGGTCGTACTCGATTCTATCATGCATGCAATTTTTGGACCTGTGTTATCGGAAAAAAGGTGCATGTTAGATTCGAGTAATACGGTGATGCCCATTTCAAATGCCACTGGCAGAGACCAAAGTGTGCACATAATGACGAAAGGTATACCTCATCTCCAATTCAATTTGAATTGTAAAATGATAAAATAGACAAACTCCTGAATTTCTTTAAAAGAATAAATACATTAGCGATATACAGTAGTACATGCTGATGAAACAAATGAAAGGAAGGATCAGTCACACACGTTCATGCTAAAAAATATTTTCTCATGAACACTGAATGTATTAGTGGTCTGCCGAAGGATCTTGGAGATAGCCGTTGAGTTGGCTCCATTGGCTTCTATGGTCATACCAAGAACACGGATGCTAGGAACCACGGGTATGGGTCTGCCATCCCTCAGGTGGAGTTCGATTTCCTGGTATTGGCGTTTATACATCCAGACTGCTGAAACAAGTGTTGAACCGACAAGGGGGTATGAAGGAAAAAAGCCTCATCAGCCTTGTCCAATCTTTTATCTGAGCGGCAGCCCTGGAAAGGCGGTGGTTTCGGGTTCGAGTCCCAGACCAGGATGAATTTTTCCTCAACTGCGAGGCTTTTCTTTCGAGGAACCCGTACGGGTCTCCTTTGTAGCAATCGCTACGATGGGGTGGATGTCTCATTTCCCTTTATTGATTACTTCCCTCCACCTTGCAGGTTTCCGCAGAACTATTACGTCAAACACTTGCTGTGGCTTTGAGTTGTCGATAAATTCGACTTCGCCCTGCCGCCTGGTTAGCTCAGATGGTAGAGCGGCTGCCCCGGAATGGCGGTGGTCCCGGGTTCAAGTCCTGGACCAGGACGAATTTTTCCTCAACTGCAAGGCTTTTCTTTCAAGGAACCCGTATGGGTTTCATTTGTAGCAATTGATACGATGGGGTGGATGTCTCACTTCCCTTTATTAATCTTTTATCATCTGTGAGATTACTCACATTTTGCCCTTTCTCGACTGATACAAAGCTGAAAAGACTAAACTGGACATCATCATCATAGGAGCCTATAAGCAGGCCTTAGGACTACCCAACTACACCAGCATGGAACTCCTACTACAATTAGGTATCCACAACACCCTAGACGAGTTATTCGAAGCGCAACGTCCATCCCAACTGGAGTGGCTTACCCTCACGGAAACGGGCCGCAGCATTCTAACCAAGCTTGATATCACCTGCCACCGCCAACATGGAGACAAACACCCAATACCACGTGACATTCAGCAATGCATACACGCCGACCCTATTCCCAAGAACATGCACCTAGACCACAACAAAGAACGCAAGAAGGCACGAGCTACCTCCCTCATCAAAGCTTATGCCAACACTGTCGGCGTCACCTTTGTGACACAGCTGAATACCAAGATGGACGTCGCTTTGCGGTGGTTACCACAGCAGGTGGCTTGCTCCGACATGCTGCCAGCACCATTACCTAAAATGCCGAGACTGCCGAGGAAGTGGCCATCGCCCTGGCCACTCTTGACCCAGCCTGCCACACGCGATTCTCACACAGCAATCAACAACTACATCAAGGGTTGTATTTCTCAGCAATCACTCCTTATCTTAGAACAAGCCCCACATTCGTCTGAAAATCAAATCCCCCTTGTCTGGATCCCAGCACATGCCGGTGGTGTCCACTCGCACCTCACCAACCTCAACAAGGTTACACACTCCATAGCACAAGGACCAGTCAACCGTGCCGGAGACGGTGCAGGTGCACCCACAGGATGCAACCGCCTTACAAGATACAACAACCTTGTGAAGTCATTTTACCTTGAAAGAAGAACCTTCCCCACCCCTCACTGCAATTTAAACAGAGCACAGGCAACCACCCTTCACCTATTACAGACCAATACATACCCCTCCCTCACACGCTATCACATCATATGCCCCGACATCTACACAAGCCACACGTGCAAGATCTGTAAAACTCAATCAGCAACACTCCCCCACATGCTACGGGAGTGCAAACATGAATAACCAGACCTTAATCCTGTGCGGTTCTGTTGCAGTTAAGTTCTTAATCCTGTGACCCCCTCGTCAAGATGGCACGCTGCCCTGCGCAGCTCCCATCTCGACGAACAACTCTGGGCTACCCAGCAGGTCTACGAAGCGGCGAAGAGGCAAGACCTTGACATCCTGTCGTGGGAGGCCTAGGCCCAGTCGACTAAACTGCTTGTTCTCATTAACGTGCACTCTCTCTCTCTCTCTAATGAACACTGACTGGAAAATTCATGCGACACATTTTTTTCCTAACAAAAGCTGTATCAGAATATTACGGCTCCTCATTTCTGAACAACTAATAAATTAGGCTGCTCTTTCAATAAATAAATTGATTAAATGAAGCGAATCATTGAGAAGCAAGCAAGAACGGCAAGAGTGGGGAAAATAGGGATTACACCTACACACCTTCAGTAGGTGAACATACCACGTGTTTAGAAAGAAATGGCCCATCTAAGTGCACGAGTTGGAAAAAAAAAAAAGAAGAGGGAAAGAAAGAAAGAAAGTCACGAAGTCCTCAAAATGCTTGTTCACTGCTTAGCACACATAATTTTGAGCCAGTGAACCCCAATAATAATAATATTTGGGGTTTTACGTGCCAAAACCACTTTCTGATTATGAGGCACGCCGTAGTGGAGGACTCCGGAAATTTTGACCACCTGGGGTTCTTTAACGTGCACCTAAATCTAAGCACACGGGTGTTTTCGCATTTCGCCCCCATCGAAATGCGGCCGCCGTGGCCGGGATTCGATCCCGCGACCTCGTGCTCAGCAGCCCAACACCATAGCCACTGAGCAACCACGGCGGGTAGTGAACCCCATCCTAGCTATACTTCGACATGGTGATAGTGGATGGACACCAATAGACTCCTTTCATAATTGTAAACCTAGCTTTTATGTGAGGCAGTTTTGCCAACCAATGGTGGCATATTCGTTTTTGCAAACAGCGTGTACAAGCACAGAGCAGTTTGCTTTTATGTATTACGACATGAAAAGTGTGCAGGTGGCTCTTGCGGTGAAACCACGCCCAAGAGACAAGGTCCCTGCATGTGCACTCTGCCTTCGTTTGAAAGATGACCACTGCTGCCTGTCCTCTGTAAGTTTGCTGTTCACTGGGCAAATGTGCAGTGCGGAAAAGCACCCTTGCACATTAGAAAAACTGCAACTGAATTATATGAGTGGCAGGCAACAGCTCATAAGAACTATTGGTGCAAAAAAAGAAAGGCGAGACAGGAAAGACAGTCCAGTGACAAAACAATAATTCACCAGCTGTTGTCAATGGTCCCTATGAGATTTGGTGCCAGCGCCCATTGTCTGTTTACTTTTTTTCCAGCACTGTATCGATCAAAGGCACATATTTCATGAGACCCGTCTCACTTACAGTACTGCACCACAAGAATACTATAGTGATACAATGACAGACCTAGCCAATGGCGAAGCTGATGCTTGATGTCAGGTAGAGAGAGCGATGTGAGAAGAGACCAATGAAGAACTGAATAAATTACGTCACTCTCGCAGGTTGCCAGATCACACTAAGTTTTTGCATATTTAGGTGGCCATCGGACTAAGTGAGAGGTTCTTTCCTGTCGCGGACGAGCTGAGGAAGCCTCGTATACTGTACACGTGGACTAGATCCATGGGGGTTACTCTAGATTGCTTGCCACCAGGCAGATTGTGCATTGCCCTCTGTTGTACGCTATTTGCCCCAATATAAAGTTTGTTCACCTTATATAGCGGACTTGCCTCAGTCCTTTCTATGAAAAGAGAAGTGGAGCTTCGGGGGGCAAGAACCTGAATTTACCGTTCCCAGTTCTGCCAAAACTAAATTCAATACAGTGTACTTCTGGTGACCGAGCACTGCTTCTTGGACTGCTTGCGCTCAGCACAAATGACCCAGGGAAACAGGGCATGCGCTCTGTGCCGCTGCTGCCACGAGCTATGCACCTTAGGGGAGCTGAGGCAGATTTGGCGCAGCTCCTTGACAAATGTGAGCAGGTACAGGTCCACCGCAAACACCAAGACCCACTCGGATGCCGTGCTTGCCACGTGAAGGTGGTAACCCTGCATTTGGGAAAGGGGAAAGAGCACTGGTTCGTTTTCATACATCCAGAAACAAAGAAACAATATACAGCCATGGCCTTATTGCTATTCTTTGTTGATATACAACAGAACCTCGTTCATAAGTTTTGGAAAAAAACCTTGAGAAAAAACATACTAACCGGGAAAGCCAACGATCCGAAGTAACTAAAAAAATTTGACGGACTCAAATAATGTTGGCATCTACGTAATGCAAAGCGTTGCGAGGTTCGCTGCAGAGCTGGTGGTGCTCCGGCGGCCGGAGACGCATTCTGTTGTTTTCCTATTGCGTGGTGTTTTGATAAGATGATGGGAAATCGAAACAAAATCGAGCTGGTGGTTGACGCCAGATGCCATCGAAGTGAAACGTGATGCCCACATCGCACCGCCTGCAGCACGGAATGGTGGCGTGTTTGGATTATCGTTAACTTAAAGCGTGCAGTACACTACCAATGGCACTATGTGCACCACACGCTGTAAAACAGAGAGGTAAATGCGGCGTGCAACGACCGGGGCAGAGATTTGCTGGTACTGAAATAACTGTGCGCGCCGTCGTTTTCACGTGAGATGGGCGACTATATACCGTTCCCGATCGCGCACGCCTCGCGCCCTTTCTTGTTCACATGGGAACTAACGGCCAGAAAACATATACAATCGCAGTCTGCAGCAGGGAATGATGGCGAGTTTGGGTTATCGCGTGTTAAAAGGGTGCGCTACACTTTGGACAGCACCACGCACTGTGAAACCGATAGGCAAGATGTTTATCGCAATAGGATTGGTGGTGATAGCTGTGACTACTGCGTGCAACGACCCTGGTGAAGATTTTCTGGTACTGGCATGAGAAACTGAGTGCACGCCGGCATTTTCATGTGAGATGGGCGGGTGGGTATTGCGGTGAAGCTGCTGCAGCATGCAGCTATATACTGTTCTCAATTGTGCGCGCCTCACACATTTTCTTTTTTACATGGGATCTGGCAGCTGGAAAACTTATCATAGGATTGCAGTTTGGTGATGTACTAGACGTTGGTGCGGAATAAGCGTGTTTTCCGGGAATGTATGAACCCGTAAAAAATGAGCGTAACTCTATTGGGTCATTTTTTGAGTTCTCTATTGCGAAAGTTGGCGCCAGGAAAACGTACATAACAGGAATGTACCAACGAGTCATCAATTTATGACTTTTGTTACAACTATGTATTGTCCGACACGAAAGTATCTTTGCTATATCTGATATTCATTATAAGCATAATATCATTACATACCAATACTGGCAAAAAAAAAACATTAAATTTACTTGATAATATCGAAGTTCCACTGTACTGTATGTAAACGGCTTCCCTTACAAGCTTCATTTGTTTTCTTTATTCTTTTTATAACATTGTAGTGTTAAAATTGTGAAACTGTTTGCTGATAATAAACTTTGTGAAATGGCTATGCCACTATAGGAATATGCTATTTTAAAAGCTGGCTCTGACAATTGCATTCAGGAGAAACTTTTTAGCAAATTTTAGATTCTTTGCAAGAATGAAGTTGTTTGCAGATACAGCACTGGAATTTTCATTAATATAAAGTGAAGAAACTGCAAAAAACTTAATATTAACTTAAAGGGCCCCTCACCAGGTCTAGCCATTTTGAGCTGACAAGTGCAGTGCATACAATGCGTGCTAATGATCGAGTCTGCTATGTATTGCATCGCTACATGCTGCGGAAAGAGCTGAAATTGCAAACCGGGCACCATTTGCCCTTCGGCTCGCGAGTGCTGCGCTCCAAGCTGGAGGGTGATGCATACGTGCTAGTGCGCCTATGCAGTTGCGTTTGTGCTGTGACGTCGCTCGCAGTGACATGTGACTTCGAGAATTATTCAAGGCAACATCTGCTATTTGTATAATCTGTTAGTTCAATAGACTAATCACTGTTTAGAGAAAAAATAAAAGACACAAATCGAATGTCTGCGTGTTCTTGTTTTACTTCGCACCGCAGCAAGAGAGATGTATTTAAATTTCGTCTGCTTGTTCCCACGTTATGCAGTCGCATGTGAAGATAACGAAAGTATGTCATTTTCTACCGTGTTCCAGTGTGCGATCATATGCTTGATCTGCTCAGTATTTGTTTAGCGCTGACTTATACTGCTAGTCAGGTGTCCCCGTGGACAGCGTGCAAAATCATGTGCTGCGCGAAACAAGACAATCGCAACAGCTTGCGCGCGACGCCGTCAGCAAAAGTGTACCGTGCTGCAAAAAAGCAAGGAGAAAAAGAAACGAAGGCGGGGCCCGTGATGTGTGTGTCATGCAATCCTCGAGCTCCGGTATCGGAGAACGCAGGGAAGTATTTTCACTTGCAGATGCTAGACGGGGCAAGTGGAGAGAGTGTCTCTTTCAGTAGTGGCGCTCACCTCCTGAAATCATGGGTACACAGTACTGAAATATTTCTATCGCGGCTATTAATGAACAGATTTGAAAAATTTGGGGGGCAGAACACTCCCTAGAGGACACGCAACAGCTTCCAGCGTATAACCGAAATTCTCTATGTGGCCTGGTGAGAGGCCCTTTAACTGCCCACGAAAACAATGCCATAGTGCATCTGCCAGACAGTCTGTCAGCACAGTTTATGGCTAGCTTATGATGTGAAAACAACAAAGGTAGAAAGTATGACCAATCATTAATGGTTTGCTTTTGTTTCCTCATATACTTCCACTACTGAAGTCAGCCTATGCACGCCAAAAAATACAGTGAGACCAAAAGCAACAGACTGAAAATATAGTCTATGGAAGTACAAAAGTGCTTTCAATTTTATGCTGTTCATACTTTTGTTTCTTTCATCATTTGCCTTTTCTTTTATACTTTGGTGTGACAGTAGCAACACCGATGAACATTACTGTTGTGCACAGACACCGCTTGTACAATGAGAAATGTTTTGGAAAAGCTTCTTTGTCCCATGCTGTAATACCTGCTGTGCTCCAGCAAGGATATTAAGCATGCAATTATATTAAAAACTTGTTACCAAACATATAAGATAATGTCAATTAAGAAAAATAATCGAGATCAGAACAAACCCCATCTTCAGGCTTCCATTTCGTTTTGTCCTTTCCGTGAAATCTGGAAATCGACATGGGTGCTGTAATGGCGGCTGAAATGGTCGAGTCAAGGAGGTTTACAACGCAAACAAAAAGAAAGCAGGAAAAAAATAGAAAGCGAGCATGGGGGAGAAGCAGCCAGCAGTTTCCTCATTGAAGTAGACAAAAGCACAGTATGGTTTTGAAAAACTGCTTAACTGCATTCTAGAATGAGGTGATAGCCTCTGCTAGCAGCACTATCCAAACAGCTTCTAGGCAGTCAAGATGTGTAGCTATTGTTTTGCGTTGTTTATAAAGGGCGTCAGTCAATATTTATGCAGTGTACTGTGCACATCACATGATCTAGCAACATCCGTATCATGACTGCCAAAGTCACAAATTCCTTCAGTTTACGCTCGGCATATATAGAGTGCACTGGACCACAGTGAGTAGCCTGTTGATTGAGCACCTGCTTCGTATGGGTTCGAATCGCGACGTCCTCAGAAACCCACCATTTCTTTATAATCGGTAAAGATATCCCCCGGCCTGCAGCTGGGTTGCTTTCACGGTTTCTCAAATTGACAGGGGCCCTATAGAGATTTTATATTCGTGGCCTTGTCCAACGACAGACAACCTCAGTACAGTAAGAGCTCGTTAATTCACAACTTGTTAATTTAACATTTAGGATAATTCGAAGTAGCCGCCGCAGTTCGTCCAACAATGTATTGAAAGCAATATGTAATGCATCCTGCTAACTCGCACTGAAATCCGCACCGCCACCGATAATTCGAACTCCATGCCACCGTGGATGGGGAGAGTGCTAGTGCGCAGGAGCACACTGCCGACGATCGTCGCCGCACAGCTTTGCTCTTTCCATCTGCGGCCGTCTGTTGCAGACCGGTTCTCTCCCTCTCTCAAGACCTTCCAGATAAAAACACGGACGCGGCACTGCCTGTTTTTATTTATCAATTTATTTATTTGTTTATTGCGATAGCAATTGTATGGACACTCCAAGCACATTTTGCCGTTGGCGTGGGTGTTGGTGTCACTGCGAGGTTCCGTATAAAGTCCAAGGGCGATAACACCGTCGCCGCGCACCCTACGCTGTATGTGTGAGTGAAAGCATGTGAGGGGAGCCGAGTAGAGCGGCAAGTTGGGCTAGTTGGTGGAAGTTCATCTTGTAACAAGAGGGGTTACTTGAGCCGATGATCATGGCTCAATCTCGCCTGCACGAAAGGGATGCATGCGAACACGCCGTCTTCTCTCGCGCGCGAGGCACCCAACGTTGCTAGGTGCCAGGAGCGCACATTCTCTCTGGTTGCAACTGCGCATGTTGCGGTTGCACGTGGGCGCGCAGCCGTATCTTGAGAGCGATCTGCATTAGGGGCTGAGTCTAGTTGCGTCGGCGGCTCGTAGCTTTGTGCGTGCTTTGTGTTCCCGGCGCTCACTTTGCGTAGAAGCGATAGACAGCACGAATGTCAATTTGCTCGCTGCTGTTGCTGCGTTTCCTCACGGCAGTGTTTTGACAGTAAGTGTCCATAGTCATCGGGTGTGATGTGTTCATGTTTGCTGTGCGCGCTGACACCATGGTTAGTATTTTAGTTATCGCAAGCGAATGTTTACAAGTTGATACAGTGGATAAAAGTACTATCTCTACTTCATACCGCTGTCTACTAATTTGCTGTCGCAATCGATGCATCTTTCAGGCGAAACTGTCATTTTTTTCTTTCGTTTTTTTCTTGTTACATCTTGGAAGCTTTGCTCTTTATCTACGAGGTGTTTTGCCGAGAAGCGGCACCAGGTAGTCTATAACACGGCGGCCGTGACGTTTGTCGGCACTTGCAGTACCAAAAAGCATAGCCTTTGATATTCATGGCTACTACTCAAAGGAAAGTATCACTGGGATACGTGTTTCGACGGCACCTATGCATATAGTAGAACTCGGCAGCATGCAGCCGGTGCATCTACGAAAGTACAACTGAGACCAACGTCGCAGCAGGTTGTGATGCGTTTTGAGAGTGCATTTTAGGACGCAGCTCTTGTTCCTGCGGCAAGGGTCGGAGCACGTTGCATGTGGCCAGTCACGCTAGGGCGCTTGCGCTGCGCCAGCCAAAATGCCGTCCCCTTTAGACTACGAAGTGCGTGCCGCCGGCTGTTCTCTTCAGAGCATGCGCAGAACGATCCCCAACCCACGTGCCGTTTTGGATGGCTGCCTGTGACAGTCGGCAAAACGACATGGGCACCTTTTTTTTCAGCAGCAATGCAATGTGTGAGACCGTGCCCACTGCGCACACACACATCGGCGCGACGAACACGCGGATGGAGCAGGAATAGCCATCTTGACATCGGGCATTTCGGGCCGCACTGGCCGCATCCAGTTACGTTGGCTGCGCCAGTGCTTCGAACTATAGACGCTGTTCTCACCAATGTGACACAGAGTGTGCTCACGCACGCTCATGCTACGTTGGACTATGTACGTGCCTTAATCGAGCTATTCTTTTTCTCTGACTTTCATTAGTTCGAATTTTGTCTAATTAAAATTTTTGTAGCATTCCTGCAGAATTTGAATTAACGAGCTTTTACTGTAGAAAGCATCTGCCAAGGCTGTGGGAAACAGACTGGAGCTGTCGCCGAGTGCCTTACTGGTAAAATAGGTACAAGCATGCTCTCGGCCAGGTGTTTGGCCATTACGGGACATCAACACTTGGAAAGTGGTGTTCTTCCCCAACCTGAAGAGGTCCCCAACTCAAGAGGTCCATGCATGCGTGTACTTTTGTAATCATCTCTCCTTGGCTGCTTTTCTTCACGCTTCGTAGACGCACAACATTATCTTCCTTCTGCATAATTTCTTTGAGGCAAAACAGACAAAGGATACTGCTGATGAAGGCTATTGTCGCCACCACAGAGAGAAAGAGGCGAAGCCATGCCATGAAGCGTGTGTTCACCAGCGGGTGCATGCGGAAACTCATCAGCGTGTTGATCCACGTGTATGCTGTGCCTCCGCCCACTGCCAGCAGGGCTCCACAGAGGTGAACATACAGCACCTCCGTCTCCTGTGCACAAGCATGCATTTGAGAAACAGACTTTTCCTACACAAATTTAAACTACGGCAAACAGAAGCCCGTCTCTGCCACAATCAAAACCAGTAATGGCCTTCAGGCTACCAGAAGTCTATGACGTAAGAGCAGCACAAAACTCGGAAATGCAAGAAGAGAAATAGGATTGTTAATGGGAAAAAAGCACGAACACAGGTGCCGACTTGGCTGCACTCCTATCTTTTTTCCCATGCTTTGGTGCTTTGCACTGTTTTTCATCATGAACTTCAATCAATTTACTCAAAGTACTATCTTGATTCAGAGAAGTTTAAGCTGCACAGTCATACAAGGATCTACTTTGCATCTGCTTTTTACAGGTCAGGAAGCAATGAAGCCACCATAATCACCTGAAAGTTGGCGACAATGGATACACCCAGCGACGACATCCAGCCCAGCCAGAGACCACTGGCGTTCATCCGAAGAACCTGAGGCGACTCCTGGGACAGATGGTCCCTGTAGTACTGCTCCACTTCCTTGTAACGCACATACACTGTCGCAGCCACTGCAGGTACAAAATCAAAATGCTATGTGCAAAGATGCCATGGACTCAAGTTTCCCTGAACACAACAAATGCTAAAGGACCAAAGCAGCACTCCTTGCTGAAGCAGTCATGCAGTTATAAGTGTAGCTATCCCTCTCTTCAGCGCGAGTTCATTGAACTATACAGGACTAGGTTCGACACTTTCTGCACAATGCCCTCAACAAACTTTTAGGTAGATAAAAGAATGGGCTTTCATGTTCCAGGTCTGCACTGTACCATATGAGAAATGCCGTTGTGCACTACCCTACGTTACTTTCAACCACTTGAGGTTCTTGAAAACACATGCAAACTAATATATGCATGTCATAGGGCCTTTCTTTTGTTAATTACTTTGGAAGAATTACTTTTAACATTTTGTGCCAGTCACACTTAAACAGAACTGGCATTGCAGCCACATGAGCATCAACTATGTCTGGAATGACAAGGCTTTAGCCAGAAAGAAACTAAATATCTGCGCTACATATAATTCACAATCATGAGCACAGGCAAAAAATATATAATGCAAGTGGTTAAAAATAAAGCCTACAGGGGCCATGCAGTTGTTACTAACGGTGAAAGGAAGGAAAACCTGTGGGCTTGACTCACAAAAACAGGCTTGATGTAAGGGTCACCAGTTTTCCCAAGAAAAGAACTTGGCCTCAAAAGAGCTTTAGCCCCTTATATGCTGATGACAGGCTAACTCATCATGATGAAGGTTCCACTACTTTGTAATTCTGACACATAAATAATAGCCTTTTGCATTTTTTTTCTACAAGAGAAGTAACATTGATATAGGCATTCGTGGTATATTTTTAGGGAGAAAAAGGCAACATAAATGCATGTTAAAAGAAAAAAACATTTCTTACCAATTAAAAAAAAAATTCTCATTGTAATTAAGGGGTTAATCTACTGTTGTAGAACAAGTGTGGGCTTTAACTTAGTAGCTAACTGTATGAAAATGTCTATCACTATCTACTTTTTTATGTGAGCTAACACCACAGCAACAACAAGAATGACAAAAAGCTCACATGCATTACAATAAATTTGAAAAAAAAAAAAAGCATGTACTTCAGAGTTTGCCTAGGATCTTGAGACAAATCAATTATTCAACAAATCAACAATTATGAAAGTGACAACATGTGCGTGAGGTTGTGTAACAAAATATTTCTGTGTAAAAATTTGATTAACGTCTTACACAGCCCTTAGTGTACCAATGAGAATTCTATTTAGGTGACCAAAACCTGCGCACTTAATCCTTCATATGATGTACATTGAAGGCACATGGGTAGATCAAAACAAAACATTTAGTGAGCTAAAATCGCGCATAATGACTGCAATGATTACATGCTATATTTAGCAAGCTGTCATGATTCTTTCTCAAGTAGTCTGTCTTCTAGACAGGTATACAAAATAATCCCTGAGACCTCTATCGACAAGGTGAAAATGCATAGCTTGAAATTTTCGCGCAAGCCATGAAGCACGAGTGAACAATGGGGCACCTTATGTAGTGCTACCTTATATGTGACACAGCCAGCTTAATCAACACAAGCACAATACAGCAGCCAATCTGCGAAAAACTGTAAAGGCTTAACAATAGGTGCAGCTTTCAGCTCCAAGGTGCAACATGCGCGCTATCCTTAGCAGCAAAAGGAGGAAATGAACAATGAGCTTGACTCACTCAAGACAGAGCAGATGTTGAGGAGCTGGCTGAATATGCAGCTTTCGGGGGCGTATGTGCCCGTGTCGCTGATATATGGGAACTCAACTTCCACATGGCCGAGGAGTATCGAGATCAAGTATCTGCAGCATTATCACAAGCACATCAGGCTGGCATTCTCCAGCAATATGAAAACACATAACAAACATTCAAACTTACTACATATAGGCATTAGAAATATGGAAGAAGAAATGGTGAATCTAACATGCCATAAATGTAGAGCACTACTTTGGCTACAGTAATGTGCAAGTCAATAGAAATCAAGGCGTGCTTGATGTTGATGTTGCTTTGAGGTAGCATTAAGTGTGAACACCAATTCTTCCCCTTTTATGAAGAGATGTGCATGAATCAAGTAGGAAAATTGAAGTGCTACACATTTCGTCCCACCAAACCCACCATAATACAAGTTCTACAGAAGCATTCTGCTTGTGCGCAATAACGTAACATACAAAAAGAATGTCTGAAATAGTTTAAGAAAATACTAGGAAACAACATTCGCAAATAAAATGTAATTTTGCTGCAACCTTCATCTCTCAGAATGTAAAAATGTCACAGGCCTTTGCAAGGCAGCACTTATTTTGGCGTTAGCTGTGCAAAGGGAAGTGATCGGGTACGCACCACTAGAAAAAATGAAACACAGTTGTGTTCTTTGTACAATTTCAAGACTGCTGATTTATTAATATGGTTCATATTAGTCATATCTCAAATTTTAGCGAGATATTTTTGACTTTGATAATTGGCCTTTGGGCCAGATGTCTGTTGTCACGCATCGCATACACACAGGTGATGTCAACCCTGTTCACCGGCGCACCTATCACGTGTCTGCGTCTGAGAGAAGCATCACGCAGCAGGAAGTCAACAAGATACTTGCAAAGGACATTATCGAGCCATCTTCCAGTTCGTGGGCATCCCGTGTTGTTCTAGTTAAAAAGAAGGATGAATCGTGGCACTTTTGTGTAGACCATCATCACCTCAACAACTTCTGAAAAAAGGCGCTTACCCATTTCCACCATGAACTGATGATCCCTTTGATTGTCTGAATGGTGCCGCTTACTTCTAACGACCTTTGATCTGGATATTGGTAGATTGCTGTGGACCCAACTGACTGAGAGAAAACGGCTTTTGTAACTCCCAATGGAATTTACCTGTTCAAGGTCATGCCTTTCGGTCTGTATAATGCCCCAGCCACATTCGAGCAAATGATGGACTTCCTGCTTCACGAGTTCAAGTAGTATATTTGCTTGTGTTATTTAGACGTTACTGTGTTTTCGCCTACGTTTGATACACATGTTGAACACCTCTCAGCAATTTTTTACGTGTTCCGCCTTGCCGGACTTTAGTTGAATTCATCGAAGCGTCATTTTGGCCATCACCACATTACGACCCGTAGCCATATTGTGGATGCTGCCAGCGTACAACCTGACCCATAAAAATTCAAGCCATGAAAGGCTTTCCTGTGCCCAAGTCTGCTAAAGATGTTTGCAGCTTTGTGGCACTCTGCTCCTATTTTCACCTGTTTGTGAAGAATTTTGCAGTGATTGCAAAACCGCTCACAGGCCTTCTTCAACATGACACACCTTTTACCTGGAGTCCTGCACAAGCCGCGGCTTTCTCCGAGTTAACCACACTCCTCATAACACCTCCTATTTTGGCCTGCTTCGACCCATCAGCTCAAACCAAAGCCCGCACTGATGCGAGTGGTTACGGGATAGGCGCCATCTTGGCCCGATGTCAACGTGGAGTGAACTGCATCATCGCTTATGCCAGCAGGCTACTGTCTACATCGGAGCTAAATTACTGTTACAGAACATGGGTGCCTTGCTCTTGTATGGGCAGTTGAAAATTTAGCCATTATCTATTTGGTCGACTGTTCACAGTAGTTTCTGACCACCATGCCCTGTGTTGGCTTGCCTCTTTGAAAGATCCCACATGCAGACTCGCTCGATGAACACTGCACCTGCAGGAGTACACCTAAACCGTGGTATACAAGACAGGGAGCCTGCACAGAGATGCAGACTGTTTGTCCCTTTACCCTCTGGCCGATTGTGACTCTTCGCACACTGACTCCCTCAACTGAGTCTTTTCCATGAGCCAGCTGCTTAACATCGCCAACAAACAGCATCAGGATTCCTACTTAAGGAAAATAATCGAGTGCCTGGAATCCTCTCCCCGTGATGCCCTTGTGTGCATGTTCACCCTGAAGGACGGTACCTTATATCTTGATCTTCTTTTGATCTTGGTCTTGATCTTCTCCTAGTTATACTATCACACCTGCGCTCCACCATTCTTCGTGAGCTTCGCAATGCCCCAACTGCTGGCCATTTTGGTGTTAGTGTTACTCGAACACACGACCGCGTGCGCCATCGCTTCTATTGTCCTGGCTTAGCCAGCTCAGTGCGGCAGTATGTCAGCGCCTACGAGCTCTGTCATTGGTGACGGAAACCGTCTACGCTTCCTGTTGGATATCTTCGGCCCCTGAACGTCCCACCTGAGCTCTTCTTCTGTGTCGGTTTGAACCTTCTTGGGCCCTTTCCTAAAACTACTTCTGGAAACAGATGGTCTGTCACTGCTACCGATTACACGTCGTGCTATGCAATAACACAAGCGCTGGTGACCAGCTCTGCTACAGACATGGTGGACTTCCTCCTCCGTGATGTAATTTTAATACACAGTGCCCCACGTTGATTACTGACTGAGCAAGGCCGTACCTTCCCGTCGAAAGTCACAAACGATATCCTATGCTGCTGCTCCACACAGCACAAGATCACCACGCCATACCATCCCCAAACAAATGGGCTCACCGAGCACTTGAATTACACCTTAATAGACATGCTCTCAAATTATGTGTCGGCTGACCACCATGACTGGGACTTAGCGTTGCCATACGTGACGTTTGTTCATCATTCCTCCTGCCACGACACTGTTGGATACTCTCCCTTTTACCTTTTGTTTGGACAGGAACCAACTTTACTTGGACACATTTCTTCCTTCCCCTGCAACTAGTGAATATGCCCGCGACGCCATTGCATGGGCTGATTACATGTGGTAGATAGCTCATAGTAGACTTGTTGCTTCCCAAGACAATCATAAGCAACTTTATGACTAGCAACACCGTGACAAACGTTTTGCTCCAGGCACCCTCGTGCTATTTTGGACCCCCTCCCGAAGTATGGGTTTTTCTGAAAAGCACCTTCCTCGCTACACGTGGCCATACCACGCCCTTCGTCAAGTGATTGACATCGCATACGAGATTGTGTCCGCCAGTACCACCACATGTTCTGTTCCATTGTCCACTGACGTTCACGTTTCACGACTTAAGCATTACCAACTATTCCCTGCTGTGGATCCTTAGTAGCACCGGGCCAGCACTTCTGTCACACGGGGTCATACTACGTGCTATTCGAAGAAGATAATGTGGACACTTGGATTTAGTGGGGCATAACCATAAGCGGCATCTGGCCGACCCGCGGACGACGACATACCTTGCTTGATGTACGGTTCCATGTTGGCCAGTGCTTGCTAAGCCTTGTAAGTACACCGTGCAACTAGTTTATCTCGTGTTTGCAGGCGCAGTGTGTACGTAAGATGTTTACATGCTGGTGATCAATAATTAACTCTTCGTGACATTGAGTAGTTTATGAGTTCAAGCAAGTCACTATGATTGTGCCTCATTTTATCCTGACAGCAAACTAATTTGTGAGATGTTTTTGAATTAAAACAATGCATTACTATCTTATTCATGACACAAAAAAAGAAAACACTAAGTGCAACATGCTTAACAACCCACTCTATAAATATGAGTGCAAGGACAATTTTAAACGTCTTTTAAAGTATGTATGCCACAGCATGAAACATAAAATTGAGGTAGATATGGTCTAATGTTTTGCACTGAGCACTGCGTGGCTGTCACAGAATTTCGCCAAACATAATCTCGAGATCTGTGACTGCAAACAAGATGTGTTTACAGAAAGAAATTTAAAAAGGCAATGGACACATGTGACTTTGAATGTGCTGCCACAGACATGGTTACCTGAGTGAAGTGCTAAACAGCTTTGTAATAAAGAGGCCCACTCCGTTATGTTTACTGCAGTACCGTATGGGCAAAGGGCATGGCATCCATCGACAGGAAAAAAAAAAAAAAAAACAAGACCCACAAGACAGAAAGCTTTTCGCACTAAATGCAAACAAAAAAAAATCTGTGCAACTCAACATGAATCAATCTGACAATGCAATGCAAACACACAGTTGTGCACTAATATATGGCACCCTAATGTTATTTCGTTCCCTCATTTCACAGGCGAAATAAATATAAATAAAGGACACTCACGTAACTATGAAGGTGCCAGGCAATAGAACGAAGACCGACAGAGGGAGTAGTTCCACTCGAGTCAGGGGCATTTTAGTGCTGCGAGCGTCAAAAAATGTGTCAGACGGCACCTGCTTCAACTTCATTGACCAACCCCCACCCCCTCCGCGCTCTCTCCCTTCCCGACACCTGATCAAAATCACAGCAAAATTTAACTAGCCCTCCACGGAAGCAGTACAACGATAGGTCTTATCCAGTATCTTACGCAAATGTTGAGCGACATTTGAGCCGCGAAAAGGCCCGTATGTATGCTCCGCGGGGGAGACACAATTGTATCTGACTACTGACGAAAACAGTGCTGCGTTTGCGATGCAATACAACGGCTTTTGTCTCTTGTCGCGTGCTGGACAAAAACCGACCAACGTTTCGCAGGCGCATGTAACAATACAGAGGTGCTCAAGAAAAACGCGACTCCCGTCAAAATGACAGAAAAGATGTGCGCGATGCTCGCGCTCAACCATTGCCAGTTAGTTTCCTCTCGTACGAGATTGAATCTTTCGCGTCCAGAAATCAAATTCATGGCGTATGCACTCGGAGAAATGACTACAACGGTGTCACATAGCAGGATTTTATAACGTTCAGTCGATGCGAATCGATGGATTCCCTTGACGTGTCGGGCTACGAAACCCGAATGCGAATTGTGTATTCACACAATTTTTGACGCACATATTCAAGGCATATCAGACATATTTTAGCAGGTACTTATTTCTGAGTGACATTATAAGGTTAATGCTCTGTAATATGCGTAGCAGACAAGAGTGACGTACTCCCGCACGACAACAACGTTCCTTGTTTCTGCTCGGGTGATGCGTAATCCGTTTGAACTTACCCACGCCGCTGAGGGATTAACTGAGGTGAAGAGCATCGATGGTAACGTAGTACACGTCGTATCTAACGTTTATGCGGCAGTTGGCGACAGGAAACCGCTCGCACTAGCGAATCGAAAGTCAAAACTGCAGGGCACTGAATCACTGTAGGATGCAAGTATCCATCGGCGCTTCGTCGTTACCTGACCGACCAAATGAAGTTGGAAACGGTTGGAATGATCAGCGCACAACTGGAACAATGCGTCTTCTTATCAAGGCCCTTCGTGTCAGTTGAGCATTGCGTAAGTAATCGCGAATATCGCAACACAAAGCGGAGAAACCGCAATTATAGGATCAGGGAATCGGGGCTGATTGCAGTTTGCGAGGAGGAGGAAACACTCGCGTGCGGGTCCTGCGGGTGCGATAGACGAGCAACCAAAAGAGGGCGGTTGTAGCGAGTCGCATTCAAAAGTTAAAAAAAAAAGTTAGGTTACACACATGAACGCGTTTTTGCCTTAACTAATATTAAATACAAAAGACCTAAATATTACATTTGAATAATTTTTTTGCAAACAACAACCATGTTGCTTTTGTGGCGGGCACTTCTGGTTTCGTTTTTGTCTAAATCGTTGTTTTTGATTGTTGGCATTGCTCATCGGAGCATCAAAAAACTACGCCTAGAGTTTCATATTAATATTCGCGACGTCAGCTGCGTTTATTCAGTATTATGGTATGTGTCCGGTGTAACTTGCACGTTCATAGACTGCAGTTTCAAGAAAGTACGTGCCAAAGTCTGACGAATTTCTCTGTCTCTGGTAAATTCCGATTACCCGTGAACATATAGCGCAAAATTGTTTATCTTTGGTACCTATAAGGCCTGTACAGCCTATACCTTTTCACTTCAAACGTGCAGCAGCATCCGCAATGTTCGTGGGTGCAAAGTTCTGAGCACTCAAGCCTTTCCTGCAGTACTGATTGACGGCCAGGGTCTAAAGTCTCGAGGCAACACGTGTGAGCTCCGAGAGACGCTGCAATTGATGGATTAACATGCACCTTAATTCATGTACACGAAAGTTTTTTTTTTCTTTTTGTCTTCAGCCGTTAATCTAAACCGTGAGCTCGTGCTGAGCAAAGAACCTCACATTTGGCGCTGTCCATTTCCACTGAGCCACAGTGACGTGCGTAGCTGTACATAGACTAAGCGTGAAAATAAATAAATGAATCATATATTCAAACTATAAGAGAGGCTTCCTAACCTGGCTGCGGAAGGCGCGGAAGTTCGTGCCAAGTTGGCAAAACTTCAGTCGAAATTTTGTTGATTCCCAGCGGCATATGGTCTGCGCCAGACTTACAATGGCGACATTTAACGGTGCGATAAACTTCCAGGAAGCGACACATTGTTCAGATGCGACAGTGAGCTGCTGCTGCTGCTTCTGCTGCTGCTACGATAGCTGATAAACAGGATATTGCTCCGTGCGTTCATCCGTGCCCTAGCTTCCCGCACTTCGTTCTACAGCAGCTGGCTACTTCCGCAGGTCTCCTATAGCGTCCTAAGAGATGCCAACATGCGACGAAACCTTACGTCAAGACTTTTTCCTATTCGAGTTTCGACCACTGCCTCTGTGAGTACGTGTTAGACGCCGCGATGGTGTGGACAGCTATAGCTCCCGGGACGTTTTCTTGTGAGGGACCACATGAAGCATCGCAATTTATTTTTTGGCGAGGAAGAACTGTGGGTGGGTCGTAGGAAGGGGGAGTGTGTTTTGTAAGAGTTCACCTAGTGGACTGTCCAGTTCGGCTGCTGCTGAAGTGTTGATTGGTTGGGCAGGCGTACCCGCGAGTTCGAAGGGCCTCCAGACAGTCTCCTTCTCGCTTGTGCAGCCCCAGCCAGTCAGCGACGGCCGAAATCGACAGTCCACTAGGTGGACACTTACATAATAACGCTCCTGCAGTGGCCATATAGATAATTGATGGTGTTTGAGCAACGGCTGTTGGTAATAAGACTGATATAGGTTCTGCTTTTTTTTTCATGGCCATATACTGTGCATGTATTGTAATGAAGAAGAGGAGAATAAAAAAGGAAAGAGTGCGGTGTTTTAAGTATGATTATGAGAAAAACTACCCATTTGGTATTGGTAGGCATGCGTAGAACATTTACTGCCGGTCCGGTCAGAATTCACATTTCACATGGCCCAGACATGCCGTAAAGTTCTACAGCAGATTAGAGTATACTACAGGAGAGAAGCGGTAGATGAAGGAATAGGTTCAGGGGCTCTCCCACGCGACGCAGGACAGAGTAGTCAGGGCGTGTTATTACAGTTCAATAGCCCTGGGAGAGGCTTATTTGCAACATTCACAGAGGTTGCCATGGCGGCATTTGTCCTATAGTGGATGACGAGTCGGAGAGCACAAGCGTTTCCTTTTCGGTATAGGTTGCGGACGTCATAATAGCGTATGCATGCATGCCTGTTCTTGACGACAGCAATGTGGGCGTGTTGCTCCACGACAAAAGTAATACCGGGAAAACCAGCGCTTCTGTGTGTTTCGCCTCCTCTGCTGCCCTTGTCTCGCTTTTGCGTTACGTATTACATCACATTACTCTCCGACGAAATCCGTAAAGTCGTCGAGCAGTAATTAGTGCCGTCGCGTCAGTACGTGGTTGAAGGAATACAGGATATGATGATCGTGATATATATATATATATATATATATATATATATATATATATATATATATATATATATATATGCGCTTATGAGCTGGAGTTACCTCCAGCTCATAAGCGCTGCTCTATATTCACTAAACTACCTCACCGCACGTCTAATAAAGCGTTGTCGATGGGGAAAAAGTTTTATGTTGCATTCTAACAAAAAATAACACAAAAATAGAAAGAGCGCCAAGGGCTCAGCCTAGAGGGTTTTGAAAGATTTCTCCTCGCAGGAAGGAGCAGAACACGCAAAAACGGAATTTGTTGTGTTACGCGGGATCGACGCATACAAAAGATGCGGGTTACACGCGAAGTTCAAAAATTGAAACTTGAGCATTCACTTCCTCCTCTATAGTAATCAACCCCTTTCCGCCAAGGAAACGAAAGCATAGTCTTGAGGTATTACTTGAGAAGAATCTTGAAGAGATACAGCGCCTGTGTCGCCTTCTCGTATCCTATTGTCTATGCTGTTATTTTTTCGATGTGTCGTTGTTTCACCAATTAACCAGTCTAAATTAACACTCTGGTGCAAAATGTAAAGCTTCTAAACCGGTTTTTGCGAAATGTCCTAAGCTTCGCAGTGTTTATTCGCTCGTCTTAGCGATTCGCAATGTCTTGCAGACAATCTGTGCGTCGCTTTTTCTTTCTTTCTCCTCTTTATGGAGGGTGGGGGTGGGGGGGGCTGAATTCGGTCTTCTGACGTATTAGCCGGCCCTTTCGATACGAACGTACCGTGGTCAGGACTAAGGGGGGCCCAAACATGGTATACAGCCAGGTGCGGAACTACGGGCCAGTCCACGTGCCAGTATAAATCCACAAAGGTGTGGCCTGTTGGGGTTGGCGTCTGGCACCACGTGTTGGAAGGAATTTCAACCGACCATCCCACCGCTGCCACCAGTTTGTTGCGTACTCCAGAAATCGTCTCGCCCTTGCTTGGTCGCCATGGTCTACCGGATGCCTGCAGCCCGCGACAACGCCACGCTACCCAATAAGTAACGTCGGTCGAGCTTCGATAGGCAGGCGCCGCTACTTCTCGGCAGCAGTACGATACGCTACCCTGGAGTACGCAACAGGCCTCAGAGCCATTGAACGGCAGCGTGTTTTCTGTATATCATCCCGAGACCCAGATTCAGTTATAGGACATAATCACTATTCTTGAAACTGGTTTTTATTGTCTACTGGTATGTTATGAACGTGAAAGACATATTTTGTAAAATAAATGCCGCGGTTAGATGCTGAAAGCTGCATCTTCACGTACGTTGAAAAAGTAACCATCTCCTTACGTTTGCCAATGTAAAAACTGCATTTCGTTGTCTAAGCGCAGAGATGAAGGTGGAGCTGCGTGTAGTATACATTTCCATGTTGCTGCTGCGTCCTGACTTTTCACGCAATCTAAAAAAAAAAAATCGAAATCCGACACTTCAAGGTTGCTTTCCGCCGTCTGTGACAACACAGACGTCATCTATGTGGTGTCAAATTTCTCGAAAGCGGATGACAAGAATATGACTAAACCACTTCAGTAGAGTTCCACATGCACTGGACTTCATGTCCAGAATGAAAATTTTGAGTAATCGCTTGCAAGTGAATTCTGAAAAAAAGAAGGAAAATGGAAGACACTGCAATGTGCAACAAATTGTGCAAGGGGTCTTATTATTATTATCTATTATTTAACATACTACCAGTCCTATTCAGGAACAAGATAGGAGTGGGTTATTAGAAGTATGCATAACGTGATCATAGAAGGCTGTCATATCCATAGAAACACAATACGTGAACTACATGTCAAGTAGAAGCATACAGGTCATAAAATAACAGCAGTCTCTAAAATGTACGTATATATGCAGTCATGTCCGTAGAAAACACAATACATGAACTACTTATGTCAGGTGCTACCGCAACAATTCAATCGGCATCGTAGAGAACTCCTCACGGCTCTTTGCACATACAATAATACGATTGGGTAGCTTATTCCAATCACGCGCTGTTTGAACGAAAAAAATAATATTTCATGCAGCCTTTTGAACACCTTCTCTCTTTTACATGCATATGATTTTTATTGCGTGTTATACGGAGTGGAGTTCAGTGTTGTTTGTGCGGGCGGCTGCATGTAAGCGTCACGCGGAGTGGCCAGAAGAGACGCGTGGTTCGACACCAAGACGGCGGCGGAGAGTTGTAGCCATCGGGAATGGGGGAGCCGCGGTTTACGAAGAGCACGGCGAGTAGACTGTGAGTCGAGGCTTACGCCGGTCGGTTCGCAGAAGCAGTGCCGTGGCTTTGAAAGCAACCCCTCGCCGCTGAACCGCACCATGCCGAGACATTCCGCAAACGGACCAGATGCCCCAGCGGGGTGTGGAAGTGTTTTCTGCGGGGGAGTGTGCCTTGCTTGTTGTGAGACAAGAGACTCGTTGCACTGCAAAGGATGTGTGGCGACGGCCTTGACGTATTGGAACTCCGAATAGTGTCACCCCGGAGCCTCGTTGTGTGCACACTGCGCGCACCGCAGTGTGATTGGACAAACGATGGGGCGAGAGGGTTACTGGGGATGCTTTTAGGTACGCGCAGGGCCGTTGGAGGGGATTCGGTGGAGATTCGGCTCAGAGAAGGAAGACCAAAATTCGAACTTTTGACTCGTAGTTTGATGTCCGTGTAAATACTTTCCATTCTATCGCTTGCCTATTCTATCTTAATAAACGGTTAACCCCTTTGCAATCAGCGTCACTGGCTTGCCTACTGTAACGTGACTTCGCGACATCCACAACATCTTCAAGTTTCCCTCACTGACATCGAGGCGAACATCAACTTACGGGAAGTGTATTCTTTGATATGCTGTTCGTTGTCAACGACTAGATTATTAATGACTGAGTAGAAAAGGTTGAATCATCTCTGCTTCCGCCTCACCTGTAGAAGGAACAGATTTGCTTTGTTGTGAAGCAGCATGACTGCGTCTTGTTTGCGAAAACGAGAAAAATATGAATCGGAGCGCACGTCTTCGCACTTGCTCCAGGTCTGATATCAAATACTGAATGTGTGGAACCCACAGTTCGCAGGCATGCCCTTGAACGAATTCAGAACCGCGCGGTACGTTTTATAACCAGGAAATATGACCGACAGACTAGCGTTATTAGCCTTAAGTTCTCGCTATCACTTCCGACACTAGAGCTGCGAAGGAACGTAGCTTTGCTCTGTCTCTTCCACAAAATAATTCATAGTCAGCATCCTACTACCCTTCCCCTTACCGAACCACATCGTACATCCCGTTGTCTTTGTAATAGCCCCAGCTTTAGGCACATATTTGGCCGAACCACGGCTTTTAATTCATCAGCGCTTCCGCGTGCCATAAGCTACTGCAATGATCTTCCTGATCGCATCGTTGCCATTCATGACTCTGCAGCCTTCAAAGACCAAGTACTGCTCTGGGTTTCTTAGCTGTTTTATTCACTGCCTTGTACTTTGTTAGTCACCCTTTTAGCCGCCATTTCAATGTTCCTTCAGAGATTGCATATACTGTGCAATATCTTTAATAAATAAATAAATAAGTAAATAAATAAATAAATAAATAAACATTGGACGCACCAGCACCTTGTGAGCAATAAACTTCGTCTCGGTAGAAGCAAACTTAATGTTCATCTGATAAAGCCTAATCATTATTAGAATTACCACTTACATTTACGGCGTGTGACTTCCAACTCAGCGTTGAAGAAATAATGACGCTCGCCGATGCTTGTTTTCGGCTACTCATTAAGTATGTTGTCTCGTAATGTGTATTTAGGGGAATATATATATCTCGCAGCCATCGCTGGCGCAAGTTTCCGCATTACACAAATTACAGAACCGACAAACTATTTCTTCAGGAAATGCGACACGCGAGACATTTGCAGCAACAATAAAGAATTACGCCTTTTCAACGCATATATACGCCCTTCATCGAATACTCGCAATAACAGGGGTGCTGCAGAATAAAGATTTTTTGTACTCACAATGCGGTGAACGCCGCCACGGTGTTTCGGGACGACATGCCGCCGCCTGATACAGGTATGTTGATTGATAGATCGTCTAATGCGCCGACGCAACATCTGCGGGGTATAACGGCGCCTACGTAGCGAATTCAACTTGACAGTTCATATATGACAATCGCCCCGTAAAGCACATTTCGTAAGATGGTGCTTTACGCACGACGTTTAAGCACGACGTCGAGTGACAGTTTGACGCCATTATATACGTATGCGGCTTTCGGTGCGCCGCATACGTAAGAGACGCCGCTTCCTTGCGATTAATACTGATCCCAGCACTACGTATTCTTACTCAGACCTCGTGCCACCAGAAACGGATAACACGGAATGGCGCTGTTGAACCTCATTCTCGCTGTGTCGCATTGGCAGCGCATGGATCGTCGAATTAATGAAAGCTTTCCACGCAGTAGCATGACGTGTATATCGAGGCGCCCATCGTTTCTTGTCTGCTCGCATTTTGCCCTACACACACACACACACACACACACACACACACACACACACACACACATATATATATATATATATATATATATATATATATATATATATATATATATATATATATATATATATATATATATATATATATATAGTTGCGTGGTTGCGCGAGCGTGTGTATAAATACTCACCGCTGTGTCCCAATATTCGCCGCAGGCGACTAAACAGACAGATAAGTGGGCAGCGGCTTTCCTAAGTCTCGTTCCAAATCTAGCAAAGCACCGGAAACTCCACCACATTGTCGATGTCCGAAATGATGGAATTTTGAGCCAATCAGAGAGGCCGTAAAGGCCCTCTGGGCAAATCAGAGCTGGCATTTAGTAAGACGGCGAATTCCACAATATGCGGACTTTGACAATTTCGAGAATAGCGCGCGCGCACACACACACACACACACACACACACACACACACACACACACACACACACACACACACACACACACACACACACACACACACACACACACACACACACACACACACACACACACACACACACACACACACACACACACACAAAGTCAGCTTTGTGAATAACTCATCGAAGTCAAAAATACGAAGCGGGCTTATTCTTCGCTGTCCAAACAAGGTGGCAGCAGAGCAGAATGCTTGGAAACTCCACGGGAAGGTCTTCTGCACACAAAAAAACGCATAGTCATGCTTTCCCATGCGGCAAGTGTGAGATATACGCGATGTTTCCCGGAGGTTCGCACACGCAACGTGCTTCAAACACAGCTATATATGATTTCTTTAGGCTTTTTTCTCGTTGACGCAAGGCTGCGTTCAGTCGCTATCAAGTCCTCCAGATGGGTTCCGTTACTTTGGCTCGAAGAGCTCTGCCTTCTTTGCAGTAGCGTACAGTCTTCAATGCTAGGGGGTTGCGACCCGTTCATATATCGTTCGAGGTGCTCACTTAGTAGTTTTGAGAAAGTCCTGCAGTCGCCCACGTAAGCTATTAGGAGATTTTTGCATTAATGTTTCCGTATAGTTTTGTCCCTCCGTGCGTAAGCAAGGTTTTCTTTCTAAAATAGCGAGTACAGGATGCCTGCCACCGTAAGCTGTGTTGCTTCGCGGGACGCTAATTGAAGGCCAACGGAACGAAATTTCACGTCGCCTAATTTTTTTATAAGCGATTAGTGTGTACCACTGAAGCAATATTGACAACAACGGAGGGCTGGTAGTTCCATAGTGTTCTTGTTAGCAGCCTTTGAACAGCCCCCAAGCAGACGACACGGGCACCTGGTGGTCGTCGCTAAGACTTAAATCCCAGCATGCCACATCCGGGTTTTTGTCAGCGTGCAGCTGATAGATGCTGGCACTGCCTTACCGCGGCGAGCGGTAATGACGGCGTTTTCCTTAATGTTTTGTTATCAAGAATGGCTATTTTTGGGAGCTTTTCGTGACGCTTACGCTTGTATTTCAAATGTCAAATTTTGCACAGAGGCTTCTCTATGTCTACGTTATCCTAAGCTACGCTTTTTATGCAATCCGAAATTCCGTTGCAGTTGGCCTTTAAAAACCTGATCAACAAACCCTGCCAAGGTGTCACTTCGACAGGGGCGGCAGCTGGTTTGTGTTGGTGATGAGGTTGGTTTGTTGTACGGACTGTAGTCGAAAGCCTGCTTCCCATTTCATTTAATCTTGTTTGACTTAATTGCATTTCATGATCGGACAGAGCGGAAGTTTGGATCAATCAATCAATCAATCAATCAATCAATCAATCAATCAATCAATCAATCAACTTTCTTGAAGAAGAGTTATCAACTGCATGCACACCGACTTCAAACAACTCGCGTGCACATTTGCTCAATCCAAAATAACTGAGAAGGAAGAATAAAACTCGATACTTTCTTTATTCAGCGACATAGGGCACTCTCCCCCGCCCTCAGACTTATCACAGCGCAAGGTTGAGCAGAACGCTTATTAAAACCGTACGCGTTGGCACGTTCACATCAACGTATGGCAAAGAAATAACGCTTTTCCACTGAAAGCAACAGGCACTTTGAACATCGCCTCTTTGGGGCGATTTCGAGACGCACTCCCTAAATGCACGTACAAAAGCATCCAGCTATCAAGCGTTTGCAGTCGAAAAAGTGATGCCGGAAATACGCATAACTTCGTAAGACACACTCGGCAAGTGTGTTACGAGCACAGGCGTACGCACGATTGAGGCGGGCGTGGCCAGGAGGCCATGTGTCCACGGGGAAAGGTGTACAGCCCTCGCCACCTTCTCATCACCGTTTAGCTCGCTTAAAACAACACGAGAGCCACATTAGCCCTGAAGGGACTGCTGTTTACCGTACCTATGCACAAAGATTACGGCGAAAGACAGTTCAGCCTTTCAGTTGCGCACACTGTAAAATAATTTACATCCCTAAAAGTGAATAAGGGTTAAAATTACACCATTACACCATTTTTGCGTGTAAGGGTGCGAGTTATAGACCGATTTACACCCGTATTCACTTTTAAGGGCGTAGCTTATTTTACAGTATACCCGGGTAAGCCAGCTGACTTTGAAAAGCGAAACTCGGTAAATAATGGCGCCGCATAATGAGCACAAGCGCTCCAATTTAGTTCCCATGTTTCCCATACGGGGTCGGCCTTGACTTGCGGTGTCGTTTTCTCGTCTCGTGTCCCGTCTACGTCTTGCGCCGCTAACACCAGGATGGAAAACCAACATAGAGAATTCTCGCCGCAGAAACGCGCGCCGCCTTGCGCGCACATATTTCCGCAAATGAGGACGTACCGTTACGCCTCACGCTGGATCGTCGGGGTGGGGGGATTGTCGCGAGATCCGGCCCCCTCTCTGCACCACACACCCACTCTATTCTGCTCACGCCCATTTTTATGACCCTGAGTGAAATTAAAGAGCTGACAACAACGTACAGAAGTCATATATAGGATAGCGCCGGAGCGCCGAATTTCGGACGAAAGCTCGCCCCAGAAAAGCCGCCCACCATTTCTTGCTTTGTGTACCTTGTAACAATGAAGCAAGTAAAGAAACAACATTGGTGGGCTTCAGTGCGACAGCTTTTCCCAGGTAACAATAACGGTTCAGGTACTCGGACAGATAGCTTCGTAAAATAATTTGCTGTAGGAGTCCAGCACACAAAGTCCGCTACCGAAGAATGCCCCGATGATCCTATATGCGTACGCAAGCATGAACGCATCTCTTTGCTAAAACCGCAGAACATTATAGGTTCAGGGCTCGCAACTTTGGAGCAAGCGACCATCTTGGGTCCAGTAACAGCAGGGTTGACGGGTGAGCGAAACACCCAGCACACATCCCTGTTGGAAACATTTGGAAACAGTTGTACCAATATACAAAGCTCGAACACACTTTAACAAAATTTGCATCACTAAAATGTTAAAGAGACAAAGAAAAAAAATTTGTACAGAAACCATCGACGATGATTGCCAAGGTACACCGATAGCCGAACGCTTCTAGAAAGCTATTTGTTTTATTAAAGGAGTGACGCGCTTGAACGCGTGCATTTGCCGAGTGAGAATTCTAGGTAACGATTGTTTCACTCCGGCACGAGCTGCGGACCCTAACAATGAGGTTACACATGTATGCCATTTAAGCGCAGTGATACACTGCACCCTTTCTCCGGTATGCAAGTCAGGGTCATTATACTAGCCTTTGGCAACTAGAGCTCCAAAAGATATCAGGTAACCGTAGCAGAAAGTAGCAACCTATACGAATAGGCTTGAGTTTCCATGGCCGCGTAGCTGAAAATATAGGAAAATCACCAATGTGGCGTATGTGGCTATCCGGGGGGGGGTCATAAGTTATAGCACATGGAGGCAGATTTTGCGCCGAGGAGCATTCTCAGGGTACCATGACGCAATTTGACGTTCCTATGCCAAGAGCAGGAAGGTTCGAGTCCGATATATATATATATATATATATACACTTTTGCTGCATTTTATGGGCGAATGACCGGGGCCCACACGAGCAAGGCTTTCTTCACGAACAATGCCTATACTAAGTTTGAAAGCGATATTCTGGTGTGTGACAAACAGACATTTTGTAGACACAAAGACAGCGATTGTACTCGTGCGTTGTATCACGCAACGCGCTTTGTACTTCCGGCCCACTTCCTGCTTTCGGGACGTTTTTCCCGCTCTGCTGGTGTAAAGGGCATAAACAGTGTCATCTGCACGCCTCACGTGCGTCCCCTGTTCCTTCGATCCCATAAATTCCTTCGTCGTCACTTATATGCATCATCTGCGTGCTTGCAAAAATAGTGGGGCGTCATGACAGATAGCACAGGCAAAGAGAGCAGACACTTCCCGTTCGCTTCTTCCTGCATTGGACAATATAGCATTCGCCAAGTAAATTAAAAAAAAGAACATTGCTCAAATAAATCCCGTCTCCCGAGAAAATTCACGCCAGTAGCTTGCATAGAATATATTCTGCCTGCACTAAAATTAACGGCATCTCTGGCGCATCCTTGTGACGACGTCATGCAGCACTCAAGATATCAAGGGGCTATCTAAGGAGGTGTAAACGCATTAAGCGGATAATACGACAAGGCGTGACGCCTACTGCACGTATACATAGACATGTTTATAGAACAGATATTATACTACATTTTGACCCGTGCTTTCACGTCGGCAGTACCTATAGCCTTTTCTTTCCTTGATTTTAATCTTGAAATATTGATATAAAACACCATAACTATTTCTTGTTTTGGCATTGCAGCATTACAAGACCGTGGGCCACAAAGCCACAAAGAACGCAGTTGTACCATGGAATGAATGCAAGGCAACCGACCACATTGTGTGCTTCAGCCTTGTCCCTTGGAAGTGAGAAACGCACCAATATACCAATATATCTGTAGCTCAAGTGATCATGTAGTGATCACTTGAGCTACAGATATCACTTCACTTGATCATGATCACAAGTGATGTAGTGATCATGATCACCAATATATCTGTAGCTCAAGTGAACGTAAATGAAGGAGGGAAATGCTATTGGCTGCAGGTGGACCTATAGCCGCTCGATATGTCGTTCAGCGCAGCTAACCACCAGTTTGCGAGCCTTCCAGCGCACGATGCCGCGTCGGCTCTCCCGACGCAGCGCCGTATGTAATGTAAATGAAATGTAAACGGATCTGTGTTCAGCGGTGGGTGGTCTCAGTTCCACAATTACATATCCTCGAAAATTCCTACTTGAAATATTACTTAATTACTTTTTCGCAACTGAGGAGCTTATCTCTGAATATCGTACTTACATTCGCCATAGCAAACAATGCGTTTCTTCTACATAGTCACTATATGGGGCAATCTTTCCCATTCCTTGAGCTGGATATTCAGAGGGGTGGACAAATCTTGCAGGAGAAATAGAAACACGTATTTGACGGTTTAAACAAAATTACTAATTAACTTATTTAATTACTTTACGGCACATGCTATAATTTAGGCATTGTAGCCGGCGAGCTTGCAACATTTATCCACTTGGAATCAAGAATGACGCCAGTTTGGAGATATGCACCATCAAACTTGCCGTAAAAATGCACTGTTCCACTTACTTTTTTTAACAAAACGCTATTTTATGCACTGAAGCACAAAAGTAACTGGAACGCCCATGTATTTCATCCCACACTTTGGGAAATAATATCTGGAAACTCGTGTCATTCTGCAAATCATTTCCAAGTGAATACGCCTTGCAAGCTTACCGGCTACAATTCGTAAATTGTAATATATGTGTCGTAAAGTATTTACTTAAGAAGTTAATCCGTTAATTTTCGTTAATTATTTGAATGTGTGTTTCGATTTCTCGTGTTAGTGATGTCTGCCTCTCCAAATAATTCAGCTCAAGGACAAGAATTGTGCTATCTGGCACAGGGGATTTTCAAAAATTCCGGAAAAATTAAACATGATCCCCCCCCCCCCTACATCTACTCTATGCTCTACCATTTCTGCATATACCTTCCGGCTTTCCTTACCTTTTTCTTTTTTTGCTTTGCTTTCAAGCACACCGTGAGAACAGCGGATCTATCGAAATGCGTTCACAAATACACGCACACAACACACGCGCACACACGCAAAAGGAAAGTCTGTCTTGCTCCGCTCCAAAGCGCATTAGCGACGATCATTCGGCTTTACCATCAAGGCACTATCCGTACAGCCTCGAAGGCCGTATACCGTAGGATCACGACAAATACATACTCAAAGGCGTAGCTGCGCTTCGGGCAAAAACGAACGCCAGAAGCCTCGGTCTTGCACCGTTCCATCGCGGTGAGCAAATAGTTCACACATGTTCTCTGGAGATCCATTCCACGCAGCCGCTCCTCCTCCTGAATCGCGTTCGGTGTCGCCAGTTCCGTGCAGAACTGAGGAAACTGTGAGGGAGCGCTATAATGTAACTTTCGCGTGTCCTATAGCGCGGTACATATATTAGTTACGCATCGGACGGCAACGTCTACCGAATTTTACGGATGTAATGCAGGTGCAGCAATTTGTGAGCGCGCGGTGCAAGGCGCCTGCGAGACTAGAAAGTCTTTGACTGGAGAAACAGGTGCGTGCATAGCATACATGGAGGCTGAATTGTACAGAGGTCGAACGCGCCATCTCCGCTGACTGGACTGGCACCAGCCGCACCTACTGCTTTAACAACGCTGCACGGATATATACGACGACTTGGCGTTGCTTTGCGCTGTCGCTGAAGCGTGCGGCGCGCCTGCACGCATGCTCGACCCCGTTCTGTCCGCGTGAGCGAGGGCGTAACGCGTTGTGGCCCTAATTCGCGGCGACCATTAAACGAAAACGTACGTTCTGGCACAAAACTATATAGAATATTTAATACCGCGTTCGCCAAGCAAAAAAAGCGCGACCGTCGTTGCGTCACGGTTTGACTGACCAGACAGGGGAATCAATTGAATAGGCAACACTTGCGTTCGGAATGCTGCGTAATAATCGTGGCGTAACAACACTGCCCGCCTTTCGGTAGACCACGGACGTCGTCGCTGGCTGTTCAACACCGAACGGGCGCGGGTCTACCTTTGCGGATTAGCATCCACACCGAATGCGCGATTACCGAAAGCTTGCATCGATACGCAGTTCCCCGCAACTTTGATGGCGGCCTCTGCTTCAGACCAGTCCAATACCCGCACTTTGACCGCGCGGCGCTGTCCCTTCCTTCTTACACACTGCTGCTTTCAATGCCTGGTCCGGTGACGTCATCCATACCGATGACCGTATGTACAGGAGAGACCTGCGAGAGCCGACGTCTTCCAGCATGGTCCTCCGGGGAATGCATCGATCGCATGGTCGCACGTCCGCCGATCCTCCTGATCCTTGCATTCAATCTGCAAAGAACGAACAGTGCCGACAAAGCGGCCTTTCCTGCCGCCCAGCTGAGCGTTGCCCGGCGGTTGGGTGGACATTTCGTTGCCTCTGCGCACGGCGCAGAAGGGTTCACGAAGAGAAAGCGAACCGGCACGTCGCAGTGCTGGCTACAGGTCGGTCTCCTTGAGTCCGCCCAGTTCGCACAGCACTTGGCTGTCCAGGCTCGTGACCGAGGATGCCCTGGAGGCGCTTACTGCAGCGCTGGCTGGCAGTGCCAGCAGGCCGTCGCCGTTCGGCGTGGGATGAACGGCGGCCGCGTTCCGTCGCCGCAGCTCGGCCTCCTTGGCGGCGTGGCCGCCGCCGCAGCAGGTCAGCGAGCCGCAGTGCTTGGCCTGCGAGCACTGCAAGATGCACTGGGAGCCGCCCGTGTGCGTCTCCTGCGAGCGGGACCACGACAACGGAGATTTAGAAATGGCGAGCGCGAGCGGACTGAGCAAGCTATAAACGGACTTTGGAGCTCAACTTTATGCACGTGCCCTTACATCACCATATACATTGCTACAAGTGCGCGAAATCAGAACTGAGCGTAGAGTTCTCTTGTACGCGCGTCCGTAAGCCGTGGGCTGAAGTTGGATGTTGATTGAGCTCTTCTTCGTTCCATCCTCATCTTTTTATGATTGCGTCTATTATCACTATTTTGTACTCTGCTGTAGAACAAAGAAGAATGAAGTAAACGGTCGTACTTTCGACATCAATCGCTCCGCAGCAAATGATTGCGTTGAAATCGAACAGAGCAGCACCATCTAACCTCGAACTTTCTACATGAAAAAAAAAAGAAAAGATACAGTCACCATTATATTTAATCCAAACAATCCTTAAACGTCTTTTTGCTTCTCCTGTGGAGAGTGCCGGAGATTTCCGGTGGGGGTGCCTTGAATGGTACGTGTTAGCTCAATGCCGTTTTCCTTTCAAAGCATTAGATATTCGCTCGTTACAGCCCAGCTCGTTATAGTGATCCTTGCTAAATAGCTGACGAGGAGGACAAGGATGAGAACAAGAGGAGAACAAGGAACAGATGGAAGACCGTAATGGCCCTTTATTCGTAGCACTTAAGTCTACAAGGATATTACCGTGAGTTGGAACTTTATATTTGTTGTAATGTTAAGCCGCCATAAATATGTTGTCTTGGTTGTTCGAGTTATAAGTCTGACGGCGGCTGTAACTACAGTAGCTACAGTCGATCGTAAATCTTCACCCTATATAGCTTGCGAGACACGCCGTGGTGAAGGGATGCAAATAATTTTTGGTTACGTGTAAGTATACTTGCAGCAGACGTAAATCTAAGCACATGGCGACGCACAAGCACTAGTGTGTGCCATCTCGTCCTGTCTGTGTGTCTTTCTCTGTCTAGACAAATTTGATCTAGCGCAATCCAAAGCCAGTGCTACGAGATGCATTTCTATTCCTATTGACATTCGATTGCCAATGTCATTCAAGAGAAATTTCGCTATCTGAGTTTTCGTCCATTCGTTTGGCGGAAACTTACAAGCACAACTTCAAGAAGTCGCGGCTTGGATTTCCTGCCTCGGCGCACACAGTTAACATGGGGGCGGCATATGTTAAAGTTCTTACCTATATAGAAGCCTATACACTATAGGGGCCCTCGTAGTCCGCATAGCAGCAAACACGATCGTGAATGTCTCCTAATGCAGCCAGTCTCGACTGTCTCGCGTTGCACTTCTATATACAGAGGATGGCGCTCTGAACGACGCGCCTATACATGTTACGTTCGGACGTAGAAATGGCCGGGAAATATCGCAAGATATGTTTGCCCGCAACACCTCCTCCTGCTGCTTTATGTATACATCACAGCAAACAACGTTTTCTGCATGGTCCATCGTAACTCCTGTCAGATTTCTCAGCTTGCTCTATCGTAACTGCAGTGTGGCGACCGCTTTGCACAGAGTGCGAACACGGTTTTCCACACGTCACCCCGCACAGTTAGCTCGCCATCTGCCGAAAAATGACCTTTAGTCTGTTCGACGATAATTCTGTGTTGGAACAAGCTGGATCTAGGGTGGACACAGAACTGAGAGAATTTTGAGCAACATAAACACAATATTATCACGATAGCCTTAAAAATACGCATGTTTATCTCGTTCTTGCGCAGCGAGTTATACAATGGCGGCAATGGAACTTAAAAGACTATTCTCTGACGAGTCCAAAGGTTACGTTGGCCGAAGAAAGTGTTCTGCACGTACAAATCTCACTTAGCACGAAGGTGTGAAGACGTGGATCTTTATAAGTAACGGGTGCCATGCATGATAAAGGCGGCTATAATACGTGCGCTACCATGCTTTCGTACATTTGTGCTCGCGCGTGCGTCCGTACATGTTACGCGAGGGCGCACGGATATATACGTCGTGCAGTGTGTGCGTGCTTGCGAAACAGCTTATGCACGAGTCAGTAAAACACTTTCATGGAGTCTCTCTCTCTCTCTCTCCCCCATGCCCAACGCGCTTCTCGTCCCCACAGAAAGAAAAAGAAAGGTAGATGAACAATGAAAGCAAACATAAAAGTAGAAAGTAAAGCAAGTGGAATAAAAAGCAAGTGAATTCCCGCCTTAGTTATATATGCTATATTACGAGCTTAAATGCAATTAAGAAACACGTAAACTAAATGGGGAGTTGAAGCAACTCGCACGTGGAAAAACGGGCGCCACATGCGAAGCGGCGTTCTAAGCCAGGACGGGACGACTACCGCATACATCTTCTACGGTTCAAGGCCTCCCTGGGGCAAAACTTTCTTTTATTGTTTATTTTTCTAGACGCCGGCTGCGAGGCACTTCGCTTTTATCGGACACTCTCAGGCCTGCGCAAGCATTTTAGTTATTTCTTTTTGTTCCCTCCAGGGCAGATGATACTGCGCCAGCACCAATGTCGCTATATTATTATTATTTTTTTTTTCCCCTCAAAGGCCTTTTCGGCACTCGGGCTGTTGGGCTCTGCTTTGGAAAGGGCGAGCGCTGCGAAAGAGTTGGAATTTTTGTTTCTCACCCGTCAGGGGCGCGCAGAACGCTTCCTGCAAGCGCGGCAGATGGTTTATTATACGCAACAGGGTTGATGATGTATGCGCGCGTCGTGCTTATCTGCGCTCCAGGCGACGGCAGCTCTGTTCACAAAGCCGATACAGTATACACAGAGTAGCTTGCGGCGTCCGCGCAGCGTAAATGTGGGCCGGTATAATGTAAGGATTCTTTTCGCTCGATTCGACTCCTTTCTTATTATGCAACCGTTCGCGTACGGTTGATCATGGTGATAACGTAGGCGGAGTGCCACTGACGAAGCGCGAGAAGGAATCGTAGTAGAATATATAAAACCGGCACATTATCCCGACCAAGGTTATTTTTTTAATCTTCTTCGTTATATATGTAGCCCCCAAATGCAATCCTCCGGTATAAATTCCTCCAAGAATAGCCTTCGACTTACAATTTACGCTCAACCCACCGTTTCGCAAGTGCGTTGTTTTGTAAGATGGTGGAGACGGCAGATTTCCTCTAGAATGCAGCTCGCTCCTTCGGGCTTATTTAGACTCAAAATGTGAAACTTAAATGTAAAACTCTTTCTCGACCTGCCATGGATGCTGAGACTGTACTTCTAGTCAGTAAAATGCCAGGAATCGTAGCCACAGCCTTTGCAAGCAGAGCGTCGCAGAGCCACGCTTGAAGTACACACTGTTGTGGCTCGTGGTTGCGCTTAGGCCATGACATCCTCGAGACACAGGAATGAGTACGTACCGGAGCAGAAGTGACAGAAAGAAGGGTTTATTCTACATATTTACAATGGCTCCAGATATGGAAGCCCACTCTATATGGGAGCACTTTAAATGTCTCGGCTACCTATACATCATTGAGCACACATCAGGATCCGTCAGGCCACACCGCACCAAAAGTGCCCTTTTAAAGCAATCGTCTTCCCGAGGTGACTAGACTAGAGAATCTGATGACTGTGTCGCGACCAATCATAATCGTCGTATCGCTCGCAGAATCCCACCCATGACATCGCACCGTTCCACCTGACTCCGCCTCCTATAGACCGTTTTTTTCATGGGCGCCACCATTGAACTGAACTGAACTTGTGGCCGTACCCTTTTGTAACGGGTGAGTAGTATTTCAACCTACTCAGGCCAAAGAAAGAAAAAAATAATAAAAAAGATGAAACAAAGAAGAAAGAAAGACACCGTTGTAAGAGATAGATAGATAGATAGATAGATAGATAGATAGATAGATAGATAGATAGATAGATAGATAGATAGATAGATAGATAGATAGATAGATAGATAGATAGAGTGAGAGAGAGAGAGAGTCTGTTCATTAGTGACGCACGTACACCACACGGAGAGCCGTCTTTGCTAACGCCCCTAAATATCTTGTATGTGAGGTATACGCTCGGCGCTGGTTTTTGGCGTTTGTTTTCGCGCTCGCGCGGTCTGCTAAGTGTGACGTGGCGTGTTCTACTTGGAAAACGGTCCTGTGAGACGTACTGAAGTGGTTTAAGTCGGCATGGCCAGACTTCCTGCTGGCGTTGAGGTATGGAGCATGCAACGCGATGTGCGCGCGCGCGTTTGAGCCTACAATCACCATAGGATATCAATTGTGTATTTCTGAAAATTCTATTCACTGATGTGACGTTATAGCAGTATTCTCCTTTAGTTCTAAGCTGCATTTTAGCAGCAATGAAACATACGCGAATATCGTAAAAGCGTGGGTACCGTTCTGCTACGGTATACAAGTTGTGCTGTTGAACTTTGAAAAGCGTTCAAACTGTTAGTTGTAGATTACATTACGTGACTATTTGGTTTGCTAGACGTGGTTCCCACTCGTGAATAAACTACTTTTGGTTAGTAATAACAGCATACATTACAGTGTGAATTACACTTGTCCAGCAAAACAACCGTTGACGAACTGCGCGAGCGTCAGAAGCAATGGTAGATGCTGTATTACACATATTTTTGCTCTATATAGCACATGGTCCAAGCATGCGACATCGACATTTATAATTTTTTTTTCGAGAAAGAGAATGACAACCAAAAAAAAATTCATTTTTTTTTCGGTTTTGTTGGTCCCGTTCTCTACGACGTACTCACCCTTATTACGGAAATTTTGACCTCACAAATAGCCGTCGCATTCTTTTTATGCGATCCCTCTCGGATATTACGGCTTTACAGGGCAAAAATGGCAATGCCGAAGCATATAGCTTATATATGTATCATGCTTGTTCACCAACCGCAGTGCTCGCTGCGTTGAGCAGCGCCGTCAACCTCATACAGGAGGCTTGCGTAGACATATCATAGTGATTTCAAGTCTATTAGACTTGAAATGCGTGAGAACGATGCCGGTGTATCACAAGTATTTGACAGCGCCTGGCGCTTAGATGTTTCAGGGTTGCCTTAGGTTGGCCTTCCACGAGCATGCGTCCTTATGTTTTAGTTCCTACGCCAAGCGATCAGATATAGAGCAGATTTTCCATTTCCTGGCAATACGAAGACGCCGGTTCTTTTCGTTGAATTAAAATCGATACACCCAAAATAGCTCACAACACGTACAACACCACGGCTGTGGATGCGCGTCACATGTTTGCACCCCCAAGAGACATATTTCGGCATTCTGTAGTTACCGACGCACCCAAAAGCTGCAACCAGTCGGCAACACACCCACTGGTTCCCCGACGACCTTCTACGAACGGACATCGCGTAAATTTCTCAAAGTACACGCCGAAACATTTCGAAATCGTTCCGCAGCACGCAACAGCAATACTTTCAAGCAGCGCCGCGCCGGATCGCACAAGCCAGAGAGGAGGAAAGGCTCGCCGCGCGCTCTTTCCTCCTCGCCCGATGAAAGCGTCCACATGTTGCACCGAAAACTACCGAAAACTTTCAGAGGCTGCCGAACACTTTCGCCGTCATGACTTCGGAAGTTTCAACATAAGGTTATCCACGACAGTGCCTTGCTAAGTGCGAGTACGCACAACCGCATAGAATACACACCTGACAGAACTCGGGCTGCACCGTGGTGGAGGTGATGCCCTGTTCGTGCAGGTAGCGGTTCAGACGGTCGGCGACGGACGCATACACTGCGGGCGAGCCGAACACGATGTGCACCGTGGCGATCAGGTGCGTGTTGGTGAGCTGCCACAGGTGGAACTCGTGCACGTTCAGGATGGACGGGAACTGCAAGAGGGTCACTGGTCACGACCGCGACGGAGGACGGGCGAATCGGACGCACAAATTTGGAGCAATGACAAACACACAGACACATACGCACATACACACGCACAAAGAAAGAAAACAATTTTAACGTGTTTCGCTCTCAAGTTCACTACCGACCGTGTTAAGTATTGCACTCCACAATCAAAGGTTAGTGAACACAAAGACGTATAAGCTCATTATAACCGCGTTCGAAGCAGCTCGCCGTAAGTATAGTGTACGAAGTTAAAACGTGGATGATCCATCAACTGTATGCGACAGCATTAACGCATGTTCAGTTACACCTTTTGAAAGGGAAATTAATGCGAGACTTAGGAAAAATTGAAAAAAAATAAGCTTTCAAAAAATAAATAACACCGGTTTTTCTTTAATATTGATATCAACGAATACATCACTGTGCGACGTTCTAGACAACAGTTACTGCAGGTTATTAGATGTCTTAAGTGCTGGCACCGCAAAGAATCCAAGATACCTATTCAATCCGATTCGACATCTGTGCTGGAAAGCCATGCGTTCGAGTGAAGACAAAAAACATCGGAGAATCGCGGCATGTAGCTAAGGCCTCGCAAATGCGGCGTGCTCTTGCTCTCTATATCTCCTATCGCACATCAAACAAGTGTGTCGTTCACATTGCAATTAACGCGAAAACAGCTCTGGAGGCGACTATTCTGCACGTCTCAACAGGGCCGTGTTCACAGCAGTCCTGCGTGCAATCGTGCCTATTGCAAAATTATACAGCGAAACAATCTCTGCACAAGAAGGCCTCATCACGGTGACCTCGGACATGAACATTCATAGCCGGCGCTTTCGAGGGGAGATAAAAAGAGTGACGCGCGGTGCCGCACAGCAACGCATTCCCGCGAATACGATGCTGTTTTTACAACAATACACTGCAGTACTGCTGTTAAGCGCTACGCGCGTTCCAGACAAGAATGTGAGCTACGTTTACGCGAGCCAGACGAAGCCGGCTCGAGTCGGCTTGTCCAGACAACAACTGGTCATCGGGTTCATGTAAACGTTACGTGGTCGGACCGAGCGAGTGAACCTGCCTGCAAGGGCTCGTTGAAAAGATGTATGTACACGCGGTCGGGTCGAGCTGGGTCAACTAGACTTCTGATTCGATCCGCTCGCGTCGAGTTCATGTAAGCGAAAATCGAACGGTAACCGCGAAGCATTATGAGAAGCTAGAAGCGACTCCGAATAGAGCACTTTGGTTCCCTAAGCAGCTTTTGTGAAATGACAGATGCGTAACATACAGTACAGTCAACTAAGAACAAATATGGACGAAATAAGACCACTCATTTTGCAACATATTCACGTCTATGCAAATAATAAGTCAGTCAAGCAACCTAATCTTGAGCGGTCACAACATATTGCTCACCTCTTGCATGATCCTCTTCTGCATCGTGGTGACGTCGACGTTATGCGGAACGTTTTGAAGGAGGATGAGACCCGACTCTTTTACTGCGCGAAGACAGAAAAGAAATGAAGGAAGCCGGGCATTAGAGAAATAGTGCACCGTTGGATGACTCAAGGTGTGACACCGAGTGAAGACGCAGAGCACCACCCAATTCTCTGTCCCTGCAAACATCGGTATTGCACTTTATTTTCTAGTTCTTGCATTATTGCTTATGCAATGCACCTGGATCTTTCAGGTAAATACTTAGCACTGCGTGATCCTGAACCGTCAAATTTCAGAGTCTCAGTTCTTAAACGAGAGGACAAATTGCCTTGCGCCGGGACACCAAGAAATATAATGCGAGTTAAGTGCAGCACGCGTTTCAGTTGACGAATGACACGACGCGTTACTAGAGACTTTTAAGGCCCAACCACACGCGGTGAATCGTGCGCGCCTGGCTGCGCGTCACGCGTCTGCGAGGCCGTACGCGCCTGTCCTACGCGTCTAGAGAGGGCAGACGCGCAGGAAACGCGCGCGTCAAGGAGGTCTTGATCTTGGGCGTCTGTTTGAGCGTACGCGACGGAAGTGGCAGCTTGTGCACCGACGTCACGTGGGCCGCATGTACACTTCCGGCGGTTCGGAAAGGTCACGGAGGAAGGAAACTCCTCCGTGGGAAAGGTTGTTGAAGTTTCAGAATCGTGCGGAGACGCCGGGAGTCGCTGCTGGTTTCGTGTCGATGGAGCACAGAGGCTATGGAGGCGATCAACAACGAAGCGCTGATCGCCTGCGCTGAGGCTCGACCGGCGCTTTGGTAGCAGGCGAAACACAAGCGCCACTAGAACAAGCACTTGACGAGGTGGTCGTGGATCGTCATGCCCAACGCTGCCGAACAGGTGAGTGCTCGGAATTTTATACGGGCGTCATAGCGGAGCAGTTTCAATCGCGATCGAGCCCGATCGGGGTCGGATTTTGTGATCACGATTGCCTGTACCGCGCAATCTGCGCAGAACCGATCGTGATCGAGAAATTTGATCGCGCTCGATCGCCATCGAAAGCCTAGCTGTGTGGCACTGGTATAAGCTGACTCTCTCATCAGCCGACTCGCAGATGTCTAAAACGCGTTTCATCTGTGCAGATGACGTTATCCCAGCGCTGCAGAAGTGATGGAAGTCCGCGGGGAATAAATTTCCGCGCCTGGGAATACGTTTCAGAAAGAAAAGAGCCGCGCCGTGCCAGACGACGTTCAGGACGACGTCATCTGGCTGTTTTTCGACCAGATGATGTTTCTGCGCCACACAATGGAGAGTAGACCGTAAGTGATCTTGAAGTTTCCACCTTAGCCGGCGTGTTAAAAATGAAACACGGGATTTTAGTGCTTTCCCTTTACCACGTTAACCGGCGATGCCGTATGTTTCTGTTATAGCTGGCAATGCACCGCACTTATGGGAATCGACTCAATATTGTGCTTACACAAGCAAGTCGACGCACAGTATGCATTATATTCAGCTTTGTCTAATTGGCGATAAAATATTTGTGCTGCATCGCCGCTCCGATTATCGCATATTTCGTTAAATGTGATCCGGTGAGGGGACATACAAGCAGTACAAGAATAGCTTTGTATATTTATTTAGGTACCCACAAAGCCAGTTTGGCTTTGCAGTGGGGAGCAGAGAAAGCAGAAATACAGGTACAAAATAACAAGTAAAATAGCACTTAAAAACCTAACAGTAAATCATAAGACAGAAGTACAGAGAATATCACATACAAATTAGCAGGATGAATAAAAAGAAAAGGGCTTGCATGATGCACACACAAAAACAAAACACAAAACATGCAAGTAGTTTTTTTTTTTATTCTGTGCACTGATCCTAGAAGGCAGCGTGCAAGTCAATGGCCAGTATTTAACTGAGTATTGAATGTTGCAATATTCATGTGTACCTTGGGCACTTCAATGCACAGTTTTAATTTTGCATTTTGTTGCTTGCCAGCAGTGTGCAAATCGGTGCTTCATCACAGACCCTCAAATATTACCTAGCTTGCTTAGGGATTCATTCAGTGTCATCATGCTGTAGGAATAAATGCGCCATAGTACTGACGACATTGTCAGCTGTGTAATTGATAATTCTTTTTGTGTCTGCTCAGCAGTGTCCTTACCTAATTATCAGCCTGCGGTTATTCTGCAGATCCCAGGTGGTGTGGTTACTCGTTTAAGCGAAGCTTTCACGATGTTTGTGGAGAACGCTGTTCCTGCTTAGCAAAATTTTCAAGGAAGGACTAGATGATCCAGTTTAACACATTCGCACTGTGCAAAAAATGATTATTGAAATTTTACATGCTAAAACCACTATCTAGTTACATTATTTTAATTGGTATTTGCATTACGTCCAGTACTTGTCACTCGTGCAACACAGTAGCCAGTAGTCAGCTGGGATGACCATGGTTCAACGACTACATTAATATCAATATGATGCGAGCTATTTGGCAAGACAGTAGGAGTGGCGGTAGGAAAGTCCAGAGAAGAGGCAAAAAAAGCTTGGCTGTAAGAAACCTTCTGGAAGGATTTGCTCGCTAAGGTCGGCTTTGCTGGGCCAAAACACCCTTTACAAGGCAGATGGCAAGAAGGCAAACATTATTAGATGTAACTTCCTAAATACAAACAACAAATGCCCTGATTACTACGTACACAGCTTCACACTGTGTTTAGACGTACATTCAGTTAAGAAAAACAGTTTAGAATGAGATGAAGTTTACAAACAAGTGAAAGGAAAACAAAGTTACAAGCCAAGAACGTTTCCAGTAGAAAAACTAGAACAGGAGAGAGCCTTATACTAAAGCAAGACCTAACAGTACTACTACTCTATGTTTAGAGAGTGCAAGCATAGGTCTTTCAACATGAAATTTATTAAGTGGTTTTACTGAGTAAATGTAGTGGAATGCTTCCTGCTAATTATTTCAAAACTGAAACATTCCAAATATCATGCACTGTTTTGAGTAGAAGTAATCACTAGGCTTTAGGCATGCAGATCTCGTAAGAACTGCTTAAATGCATCACAAGCAAAAACAGAAAAAGATACAAAAGCTACACTTATGCGCATGCAGAAACTGTTCATTCTGGTTGTATAGGCAAGTCACTTTTGTCCCTACAAAACTGATTCAGAGCTTCAGTGTACGCTAATAAAATCACACACTAAAACAAATGTGGACGGATTTGAGCCTTCATATATTTTTGCATCCAGACTGGCACATTATTTACACATTGACAGTATGTGCAACCCTTATTACGCTCACATGCAGGATGTCCGCCAACCTTCCACCAGTGCCCCCACCGAGTGAGGAGGGAAGTGCTGCAGACATCTTAACAAAAAATGTGCCAGTTTTCCGATCTGGCAACACTTGGAAGTGCCATCACCGTCAAGTGAAGAGTCACAAGCGCCAGCATCGACTCTGTCTTCGGCGTCGCATGAGTCTGTGGAGTCTCAGGGCATTTTAGAATCTCTTGAATCACTGATGTTTCAAGAAGTTCTGGTTCCTGAGGATTCTGAGGCACACCACAGCAGTCCGCAGTCAGAAGCATCGCTGGCTTCAGCAGGCAGTCGTAGGCTGGATACGTTAGGAAGCATTGCTTCTGAAGCAAAGTCAAGGGGGAGGAAAAGGAAAAAGAAAGATTAGAGTCAGTTAATATTGGAGGAATTAGGCAATGTTTCAAGTGCAATCAAAAGATGCAAACCACAGGACGACCTCGAACTTTTGCCGTCTCTCTGCTCAAACACATTAGAGAGGTCAGTGAGGATACGCATTTCGACATGAAAATTACATTGATGCAAGTAGGAGAGTAATTCAAAGATTAATGTTTTTGAATGTATACTTTTTGTATAATAAAGCCAAGAGACAATGAAACAAAAGGAAATCATTGATGAATTTAATGACTTTATATCGAAATGGAAAAATAAGGAGGAAAATGAAAGTATATAAGCAGGTAGCTTCTCACTAATGGGAGACAAACCCACAAACTTTGAATTATGCTTGCATTGCTTTACCAGTAGAGCTGCAGCAATGGCTATCCCTCTGCAAACTTTCTTGGGCCTGAATGTGCATGTACTGGATCTCACCCTGGTAGTGTTAGCCAACGCTACTCATGCAAGAACACTCCAAGAGCCTAATCTAGTACACATAAACATTCTATGAAATTGATGGTGGAATAGCCTCCAGCTCAATTGGTTTTGGTTTTAGCTCCCACCAGTGGCAAGTTATATTTTGACCACTTTCATTTCCCTTCTCCTTGTGATGTTGACATTACAAATAAAATGAGTTATTTTCCTTTATGCTTTATATATGTTTCCTTGTCTGTTGTTGTCATGTCAAAGCCCCTCAGCTCTTCTTTTTTGTTCATTTTACATTGTGTTGTATCCATATTTTTGTGCGGTATTCAAGAATTTCATAAAGTTGATATCTGTGGGCCTGGTTGGCTGGCCATTGCTGCTGTAGAGATGTGTGAACATGTTTTAGCAACCCACCTGCGATAAAGAAGCACTGACTTGCAACTAAAGGTTTGTTGTTGCAAGACAGATGTTTATCGCTTTCATCTGTGTTTACTCATTCAGCCTGTCTTGCAGCAATGAACCTTTTTGAGTTCACCACCTGTGCATGAAGAGTTTGTGCATGCATGTAGAGATGCCTGTACATGCCTGTAAATAAAAAAATGTAATGAACCTTCAACCAGACCCCACTGAAAATTTCGGTTATATGCTGCAAGTTGTAAAGCCTGTCGGGGCGTTCTAGCAGCGCAAGCATTTTTCATATTGTTTTATTATTATTAGAAGAGGTAGCAGAAAGGCAAAAGTCTTGCCACCACATAGCCAAAAGGCGAGGTTCACTGCCAACATAGACAACCTCTACCTCTCCCACAACTATCATCCACAAGCCACATTCCTTGCATTTTTTTTCTTTGTGTTCCGTGGCTCAGTTCCAGAGTTGGTTTTGCATGTTCTGCATTGGATGTTTGGCCAAAGTCTTTGTACGTAATCAGTGACATTGAAGGCAGTGTGTAAATGAGACATTTATACGTATGACCCTGCTTCACTGGCAGGAAGCAGGGCTACCTGACGGGAGCCGTGAACAGCATGTGAGCTTTAAAAAATTTCTTAAGCTGAAAAAAATGTAAGAAATTTCTGCGGCTGTCGTGCTGTTCTGCAGTTGTTTAATACTTTGCAGGCACGATCGCCACTATATGACTTACACACCACTGCAGAGTCTAGCCGCCTCAATCCCCACACAGTAAGTCAAGGCAACGTCTTTTATGTCTTACCGGGATGCCAAGTAGCTTGAATGCAAGTTGAAAAAAAATTAGTACGCATGTTTCAATTGTTTGAATACTAATTATGATGACATGATTTTTCTTCACAATGATCTACATGGCTGTGAGGGGGCCCTTTTCAGGTGACATACGATCAAAATTCATATGTGTAGGTTAGCTACCACCTTTGTTTAATACTACATGTGCAAGCATACCTCAGTGCATGTTTTACAGGTTGCGCAAGGTCAAAAGCACTGAGGTAGCTTTTGTGCGATGCCAGTCGATGGCAGTTTTCTTTAGAGTTAGCCGTAACTGTTACACTGGTGATGCAGTAAGTGGAAACTTTCAGTCTCTATGCTCATGCGATCATTTTTTTCTTGTATTTCTTTTTACGCGCATTGTCAGTACCATCATTACTATTTCTCGTTTTGTATCAGCATTTCGTGTCCCATTTTTTTATGTGTTTATGAGTTAATAAATAGTTAGTTGTGTATAATTCTGTATTCTGTGGAAAGAGAGAAATAAAGATGATTATTAATATATTATTATTATTATTATGTATTAGTATTTTTTATGCACGCTCGTTGTCAGTCGTTTCCTTCTTTCTTTTGTTTTGCTTCAATGTTTTGTGGCTCCTTCCTGATTTGGCTTCCAAAAGGCGGCGGGCAGTAATATGTAAATAAAATAAAATAAATGATACATTAAATGACAAAGAAACGGTGTTCTGTATTCCTGCAATCGCACATTATTACTCTAGGGGCAACTGTCCTTTACCAACCTCAATGCTACAGCAAGTCGTTCTCCAGGCTCCAGGGGTTTCTTGAATGTGGTGCTGCCGTGTGAGGGCCTCTGCTAAAAAGCTCAATAGCTTGTCCAAGAGCTGCGGCGCCTTGTGAAAGAACTTGTAGAAAAATCCGTGGTCATCCTGACGTATCCGTTGCATCTGTAAAAAATGGTGCATTATTGCCTGGCAGCAAGACCATGCCCTGCCCATATACACGCGCAGGTATCAGGAGCTGTACACTTTTCACAGACACACACGTATAGCCACTAGCCATCATTAATTTTACCCCCTGCTTTGTTTATGTGCTTGAATACAAACAGTGGTTCGGCAAAACAGGAGAGCCAGTCAACGGTATATTAAAATCGTGCGGCCACTGCCAAGAAACTTCCGAAATTAGTCGCACAGAATTTTAACCTGCCCCCCAGGTCACAATTTAATTACATTACACTTCATATTCTACAGTTACAATTCTGAGAGACAGAAAATATAGGAAATCGTATCTCCTCCACAAGCTTCATATAAGACAACCAACACGTGTAAAAAGGTGTTCTTGAATCTATGTGCTATACTAATGGCACAAATATAACTAGCAGTCCTTTGCTTCTTGTAGGGGTGTGCTAATACCGAAAAGTAGATTTAGAATCGAATCAAATGAAGAAAAAATAATCTGGATATCAAATAAGATATCGAATAGCAGAAAATGTATTACAAAACTTAATCCTTACAAATTTTGTGCAAGAAAAGAGGCTGCTACACAAGCTCTGTGTAAACAGTATGGTCTACTGTTAATAATGAAGGGAGCCCCAAATTAGTATTACAGATTGTCTGTTGAATCAAGCGCTTCTTCCCCTCTGACGCTGAACAGTTAATGACCGTATGTCGTACGGCATACACGGGTTAGACAGACGGCGGTTGAAACGTCGTGAGGTGTTGTCACCACGTATCCAATATACTATCTGTATGCTTCCGGCGGCTAATCAGCCCGATCTTCGCCTATGCTTTCGCGCTTTCCGCACTATACACCCTGCTCTTGTCGTTCCCCCTGTTCGCGTGCGTCACGTTATCGTTTCGATCGGTGCTGTCAACCTGGACGAACCTTGCACCGACGACGCGATGCTGTTCTGCGAATTGGGCGTTCGCGCTCTGCGAGTACGATCCCCGCATTACTACTTTAACCCTTTCGCTTATGCGCGCACTTAAAAACGCTGATAAGTAATTGCTGTCCTAACGAAGATAAGTCTCCATGTCCAAACACTGGCTCCTAGTTCTACCACTGTAGATCATCGAAAGGAAAGAAGTTACTCACAGCCGTAAAGTCCTTCTTTACGCAGTTGAAAGACTGGCCGGACCCACCAACGTCGCCGCCGCAGAGGCCGCAGACGCTTTCTGCGCTCCCGCCGCCGTTGCAAGAGCAGCAGCAGCAAAAGCTTCTTTCTCATGTGGTACATTACGGGGAGAGAACGCTGATGCCGGCGAAGCAAGCGGCTAAGCAAGGGCTCGGCAGCAACGTCGTGCGTGGTCGCGCGCAGATGTCAGCTGCAGTTGTGAGCAAGCAGACGCTATCGCGCGTGATGTTGATAATTGATGTAGCTTTTCTTGCCATAAGGATGTATAGATACAAACAGCGTGCGTTTCTCAACTTAAAAACAATGTACTAGCTCTAACATTGATAAATTAAATAAACATGGCTAGCCATAAAGAAATTAAAGATAAACTTTTCTCAAAGCCAAAGACGACCGTTTCCGCCATCGCTGGGCAGCTGGTCTGTCAGCCCTGTGCTACGCGCAGCGAAGCGCGCACGTGTGCGCGTATCGTGTGGCTGGACGCCCTTCCCTTCATCACCCGCGTACGCGCACGCAGACGCGTACGCTTACGTGTACGCGTAGCGAGACGCGTATCCCGGGCTGCGTGTGGTTGGGCCTTTAGCTTGTACGCTATTCCGGTAAACAGGAGCGGTTTGGGCGGATTACCGGATGGTCGGGGCGTAAACGTGAGCGGCCGGAACGGTGAAGCCGCCTGGTGTTGTAGAGCTCAACCAGACAAACGCATAGCTAAAACTGCAGTAACTCACCATATCCTGCTTCGCCACTCGTGCGAATTTTCGGCAACGGCGTAATTGTGAACACGATTACGCCACTGTCGAAAATTTACGCCAGCAGCTAAGCAGAATATAGTAATTAGCTCTGTGTTTGTGTGGTTGAGCTTTGCGCCACCAGCTGGCGCCACCAATCTGGCCGCTCACGTTGACGCCCCCGCTAAACCGGAAAACCGCCCGCGCTTGCCCGAATACCGGACACGCTAAAAGTCTCTACTAGCAGGAAGTACCGTTTCCTCCGTAAGAGTACGCACTACTTATACCAAATATCCTCGCCACTCAACCGCGAGTCACTGCCTGGATATGCACACTGCTGGTATCTGGCGTGCAAAGTTATTCAATAAATTTTATTAACAATAATTGAAACTACAAAGAATCATTGGGACCTTGTTAGGAACCATAGCCGAATATATATATATATATATATATATATATATATATATATATATATATATATATATATATATATATATATATATATATATATATATATATTATCAGGGGACTCTCACGCGTCCCCTGATAGGTTGTTTTCTCGCATAGCTCCCGTCTCCTGTAATCCGGCTTCGCCGCGTGTCTTTACTGCGGCGGTCGGTATGTCTGCAGGGTAGTACGAGACATGGCGCGAGTGTTGCTCTGCTAACGCCACCTAACGGCGGGGTTACTTGGGCGCAAAAGAGAGAAGGTTCTTCCTCTTTTGCTCGGAATCGGAAAGCGGCGCGGACGTTCTGCGCGTGCGCCGATCCATGCTTCTGCGAGACCATCTCGTGAGACCTTGCCCGGAATGGACGAACACGATCGTTCGAACGCGCCACCGTTCGCGTGACCGTACGCGCGAACGACCAGGCGTTGGTGTCCAGCATGGGGCGAACATATTCGCTCGTTATCCGGTCGCGGTGAGTCGGACTTCCGCGATTTGTCGCGCACCCATCGGCATGTTTTGTGGATAGCAACTCGGCTAGCAGGCATTAGTCTATGGAATGTGCAATAAATGCCCTTGTGATTGTTTGCACTACTGTGTTGTCGATCCTTTGTCCCAAGAGCACGGGTGAGAACCCCACAATATACGACAGAGCAGAAGGGAAATCGAGGGGCTCAATTTTGTTAAAGGGGTGGAGACATCAAAATTTTCGTTCATGCGTTTGTTGATTCAAACGTTGCGTCATGCTTCAGGGAGCACGATACACACAGCGGGATTCATATATATCCGATAAATAATTTAATAATAGCATTATTATACCGAGAGATTTCGGTTTCGGTTTCTGGGCTCCGGGGGATGCTATGACGTCACAGAGGAGGAAACGCAACATGGCTTGGTCACGTGGCCCACAAAAAATAGTGACGTAAAACTATGCTGCGTCGTCTGCTCGCGCATACGCGTGCTCTGCCAGCAGGGGTCAACCACTGGCGATTCGAAGTGCATGTCGCGATTATTATAATTATTGCGAAGAGCGACAACAACGGTAAGAAAATATTGCGGCTTGTGAGAGTCGGTGATTCATTCCGAAGCGCCGCAAGCATTAGCTTTGAAGTGAACCGGAAAAGGCCTAGCGACGATATCGGCGGCGCCGAACGATCCGAGGCGGTGAAGCTGCCGTCGATGCCAGAGCGACCACTCCTCGGTCGCTGATTGGCCGCTTCGCCGTACGGCTGCCGCACAAATGGGTCCCGGGCCCGTCCTCTCTACGGCGAGGAAATCTCGCCGTTCGCGAGCAAAACCGCCGTCGCACGGGGGCCCGCGAACGGCAAACGGAGTGCGGCGAGTTTCCGTGCCGGTAACGTGGACGGGCCGGTAACGTGGAAAGGCCAAGCAAAGGAGAGTCCACTCCGAGCTGCCGAACTACGCGACTATACGAGGAGAGAAGCAGACAACACGAACGCCGCATATCCTGGTCCCTTTCGGAGTCGGCCGGCTAGTGTTACACTCAAACGTGTAAAGGCCCGTCCGCAGGGCAACTCGCCGCACGCAGTTTGCCGTTCGCGGGCCGGCGTGCGGCGTTCGTGTTGTCCACTTCTCTCCTCTTGTGTCCGTGTCTGGACGCCTTGCCCCTTCTTTGCATTAAGAAAGGATTTCTATATGCCTGTAGCTCGGTCGTAGTGGAGGCTATGCTCGGTTGCTCGGCTTAGCAGGCTCTGTAATCGGCATTTCATCGCTACTCATCATACGTCACGTTTTTGTGCTGGTGTGCTATGACGTCAATATTTTCGTTCCTCCTCTGTGACGTAGTAACTGCCACGCTAGCGATGGGTCTCGACTACGAGAAGGAGTTTTTAATGACTCTTTGGAGCTCAATTAAAATTATTTTGAAATGTTTGCAGCGTCCAATACCTCGTTCTGGGTGTCCTTGCATACGGAAGCAGCCAACAACATGCTTTTTATAGCCTCAAAATTTGGTGTCTCAACCCCTTTAATCACACCATGTAAAGCCAACAGACGTGCAGGTTTTTTATGGTCTTGGTAACATGGCTTACATATTAAAAAATTCTTTTTGATGTTTCAAAAGTTTCAAAGACTGCAAAAAACTGTGTGCGACATTGATGATGTTGTGAATAAGTTCCAAATAAGAGCAGCAGAAAATTCAAGTAGCTGCCTCCCATATGTTACATACTGCGAGCAACAGGTAAGTTTAAACAACATTTTTTTTTTCATTATGTTCGCAGGGAGCGGTTTGCGTCGACCCATCGCCTATGCGGTTGTCCACATCACGCATGCCCTCGTTATACGCGCGTGTACTCACTGCGCGGGTAGGAGGTGCATATGAGTATGGCCACGGCCACCACGGCTAGCACTGGGTCCACGTAGCGCGGCAGCGCTCCCTTTCCGAAGTGCACGGCGCATGCGCAGCCCACCACGAGGAGGCAACCGCCGCACGTGCGCATCGCTTCCAGCAGGCACGAGCGCCAACCTGCGTGCGGCAGCGGCAAAAAGAAGGTTGCGCGAGCAACGTGTGCATACTACTTGGCATGTAACAACGAACAGCAAGACCAACACGAGTTACCGACATTAAATATATTCAAGAAAGCGTAGACGGGATGACGTATAATGTATAGACGTACATCGGAATACCGGAGTACGTGTCTTTTTTTTCTCTCGGGGTGAAGTGACCACGAAATGTTGGTTACAGTTGCTAGTTTTGTTTTTTATTGTTCCTGTTTCATTGTTTCGGTCGATTTTCATGTACATCTTGACACAAATGTCGTTCGTCCATAGTTGCGCATTTCTCGCGATACAGAATAGTCTTGGTTCAAATGTTCTCGTTTTGATGCATTGTTGTCAGTGCTTTCCACTGAATCATGTCGAAAGTTTTGTCGGCAGGCAATGTAGCAATTATTACAGTGATGTTGGGTGAGATGCTTGGGGAGTGGGGGGAAGCGGGCCGACATTCTGTCCGGCATTCATTACCTTTATGTCTGCCTCCTAGGCAACCGTTCTGATGCCTAAATAAAACACTTTGATTTTGACGTATCTGACAACAGAAGCGCCGGTGACGATATCTTGCAACGCTGTGGTGATAACGCAGCACCTACATCCTTGCACTTTTTTCCGTATACGACTATTCGACAAGGAAACATACAAGATACCTTCGCGATGATTATGCCTCTGCCGATGAGCTTGTAACAGTCTATAATGGAGGGGGACACGGTCCATCACAGCAAGGAATGCTTTAAGCGCTTTGCTTAGTGTAAACATGCCACGCGGTGTCACGAGATGACGTCCTCGGCACATCTTCGGAAGCAATGTCCGTCGGCACAATGCAGACTCCGCTATATATAGTGCACGATCCGCGGTTCCAGCTTCCCCTAACTTTTCGAAGAGCGCTATTCAACTGCCAAGCTCTACGCTGTTGTGCATGGTTATTATGGCTATTACCCATACGCAAGTGTGCGGGAGCACCATTCGCGCTCACAAATCGTAAGGGGGCTCGAAAGCAGTACACCTGGTTGTCTTTCCCGCAGATATTGTGACATTATCTCTGAGCCAGCTAGGACGAGGTACGAGATTTGCAATTGTGGCACTGTTTAGGGATCGCATTTTGCTCCCGCTCAGATGCCTTGAGGCTGATCAGGCATTGAAAAATACCGCTGTACGTATACTTTAATTGCGATGGCATTCCGTCAAGGTAACGATTACTATATTCCATTTATTTAAAGCTGTGTCTCACACACTTTCTTTAAGATGATTCGTTTGCAAAAAGAACACACACACACACACCGGAAAATTCGCAGTAGATGCAGGGGCATTTCCACAAGGGGGGGTGAGGGGGAGGGGTTTGTTGACCATCCAAAATTTTATACTGCCCCCACCCCTGCTCTTCCCGTCGCCCCCTCTCCTACCACTACGGAGTGCGCAATGATGAGCTGACCCTACCCACAACATACTTCCTTCCCCTCTTTACCTCTCTCTCTTTCCCTCTCTCCCCCTGCCCCTGATGCTGAATCGCGCTCCTTCACGGGTAGCAGAAATAGCATCTTTTCTCCTTCCTCCGAATCACTATATAGTGCTTTGCTGCACCCCCAACCGAAAGTTAGAATCATGCCCTAAACCCCCGCCTCCCCCCACCTCCGACCCAGAAGAAAAATACTGGCGCCGCCCTTGAGTAGACGCACTTGCACAAAACATGCGCTGCTCCGTGCTATACAGAGGAGCCTTTGACAGAGTTTAGCTTTTAGCGCTTGTCCCGTCGATCTTGTAAATGTATGTTTCATGCCATTTCTTGGGTCAGGTACCAACCAACCCAACAACGCGTATTTATTAGACAACGCTGTTGTTCGGCTCGCTGACCCGGACCAAAATCACCCGTTGCAATCCCCCCTACCCCACCAAGAAAAAAGAAAAGAAAAGAAAGAAAGAAAGAAAGGCAGGACGAGTGCTTTGGTGTTCAAGCAAGCTCAACAGCATGAACTTACTAAAACGTGAAAGCGCTATGTGCTTTCATGCGCGAGTATCGCGCTCGCTTACTTCCTTTGGTCAGTTGCCATAGTTCGCGCACATATCTTGGGTGCACAGAAGAAAAAAAAGGAAAACGTCTCACTCCTGGCGTCCGAGAGCGCGTGGTGCGCGTGCGTGGGCAGCAGTGACTGCAGCTGCTTGGCGCTCGGCTCGTCGGGCAGCTGCATCTGGCAGGGCAGCGGCGCCTGGTCGTCCTCCTCCTCGGTGCCGGACTCGGTGCCCACCACGAAGTTCACCTGCACCTCGGCGCCTTGCACGATGCGCAGGTTGCAGCCGCGACGAACACGGGTGCCTGCAAAATGTGTGTATACGAGCGGAGTGGGGACAACACGTTCGACGATGCGCAGACTGGGACACTAACGCGGGAGACCCGTTTGCCCGACACATCGCGGTGGAACGTATGCGCTGTGGCGTTACGCTGCTGAGCACGAGGTAGCGGGTTCGACTTCTGGCCGTGGCGAGTGCATTTCGGCCCCGCCGAAATGCAAAACCGCTCGCGTGCTTAGATTTAGGTGCACGTTAAAGAACCTCAGTTGGTCGACATTAATCCGTATCCCTGCCTCATAGCCACAGTGTTGCTTTGGGACGTTAAGATCAATCAATCAATCAACCAACCGATCAATCAATAAATCTTCTGTCCTACTACAGCTGAAGGCAACAATTAAGTATACCATGCAAAGGAAACGCGCGTGCCTGAGCGTGAAGAAACGAGCTGAGATAAACGTTTTCTACGTGGCATAGAAAGAGGTAGGCGCGAGAGCGGCCACATGCATGCATCAGTTTAGAGTGACTTATTTCTTTATTTGGGTGAAATGGAAAATGCGGCAACAACTGTATAGCCGGCTTGTCCGTAAACAATAAATTGCTAAATAATTAAGCGAAGACGAAATGAATTTGATGCATAAATGCAAGTGACTTTCGTAATAAACCGCTTCATTTTATTCAAGCTCCTAGAACATGTCGCCGTAATGACGCTTTACTCCGTGGCCGACACAAATGGCGCTCAGCGCACCGCGAATTAAGGCAAGCACCAATTCCTATATACTGCAACGCTCCCAGGTCTCTCTGTCGCAATCGTCGCTTTGCGATGAGCCTTTCACTGAGGTACGCGTCACATTAATTTTGACTGTCGCGCTTCCATCACGTCTCGTATATATGCAGCTTTCATTGCTGCAACGAGACATGTACGGGTCGCTGGAAAACGGCACAGTGTGCCCCCGCCAGTTCAAGTCAATTAGTGCAAGTTGTGAATTAACAATCCCACCGGCACTGAAACTTTCGCTTTAACTCGAATTCTCTGTTTCTTCTTTTTTTTTTACTTATCTGATACAGTGGTCACGACGTTGTGGTCATGGCGTTGCGTTGCTTAGCACGAGGGCACGGGATCAAATCGCGGCCGCAGGAGCCCATGGCAAAACCACAAAGGTGGCAGTGCAGGGTGGTATGGGTTGGGCCTCGTTTTAAGTCGAAGAAGCGCAGAGAAAAATTACTTTCGAAGAAAGTCTCAGGAGCATGGATGAAAATAAATGGGCAGCTAAAGTGCGCGAACATCTGTAACTGAGAAACGTGGACAGAGACTGCAGGAAGAGGTCGAGAAAGTTAGCAACCAAGTACATGGGTAATTGAAAGTTTAAATAGGCAACCAGGAGCCATCAAAGTGAGAGAAACAGAGACAGTGAACTGGATCCAAAGAATTGAGACGTAAAATACCATGGAGTTTTATGAGAATGAGAAGAAGAAAGGACAAGGGATAGTGTGTGCGATAACACAAATGAAAGTTTTTTTGCTATTTTAGGCTCGAGCTGGTTGTCTAAGGATGAAAACGTGCTGGTGCCAATATTCGCAAGAAGACGAGGAATGTGTCTGCTGCAGCGAAAATCCGGAGACCATACAGCACATTCTGAGGAATGCGAAGGTATTCGCCCTGTGAGACCCCCATAGGTATACATACACTTTCCAGAAGCGCTTGGATTTATATTGGACGGAAAAATCAACCGGTCACCAGCCGAGATAAGCAAAGAGACGTTTGGAGTACTGGTAGGAAAGAAAAAAAACAAAGAAGAGATTGATACGACCGGATCTGTTACAGACATAGGTAGCTGTATATATAGGTGGATAGAGAAGTTTTGAGGAAGAAAATAAGAAAAAAAAAGATTAAGGAGATGTATACAAAATTCTAGAATGATGAGCACGTATAGCATACCTGATTAACTCAAGCAGGCTAGGTAACTGTTTGCCACGTACCGCCCCGCTTCAGAGGGGACGCCAATAAATCATTATCAGCATCAGCCGCGATTCGATGGGGGCGAAATTCAAAAAGCGTCCGTGCATTGAGTGCACGTTAAAGAAGCCTATAAGTGGTCAAAATCAATCTGGAGTCGTCGCTACTGCGGCGCTCTTCATAATCATATCGTGGTTCTGGCACGTAAAAAAAAGCGGGGATTTAATTTTTCTTCAAAACACCACGCGTTTCCGTGACCGAACACACATAGTACGTACCTCCGATGACGATGTAGCAGACGATGTCGACGGCCAGGCCGAGGATGCCGAAGAAGAGCAGCAGCATCGGGTAGTGGGGCTCGGTGTTCTCGTGCGACGCGTGCACGATGGTCTGCACGGCCGCGACCGAGATGGCGAAGCAGAGCGCCATCAGGAACAGCATGTTCACCAGCGTGCCCAGAACCTCGACGCGCGCCCAGCCGAACGTGTTCTTCAGCGTCCGCTCCTGGCAGATCTGCGGTGCGTGGGAGACGCGCTCGTCCAAAATGAGGGGTGCCGAACAATTTTTTTTTCCGTTGCTGGTTTTGTTCGCAACTGGCAGCCTTTCACCGCAAATATGACGTAAGGCATTATTACACGTCGTTGTTAGGTGTCCGTGTGTTTCACCCACATTGCGCAGATCGATCCTATAGGTGCCCGGCGTGGACTGCCGAGTAATGGACAAGTCAATAGCGCGCAGCTGTTTCTTCGCTGAACACGACGAGTCATTAGTTCTGCAGAAGCTCGCGAGGTGGACAAAGATTCGCGAGAGAGAAAATTGTCGTCCATCCGATTGTACAAGAGGAAGCTTTCTCAGAAAGAAAGCTTCGCAGTTGAAGAAAAATTCGTACTTGTACAGGGATTGAACCCGAGACCAACGTTTTTCTAGGGCGGTCGCTCTGCCATCTGAACTAACCGGGAAACTAGCAGATCGCAGAGCAAGGACGAATTAATTGACAACTCGAAGCACAGGGACATTGAATACGGCCAAACAGTTCAGCGCGGAGGAAGATTCGGGAAGGTATGCCATATTCAGTGTCCCTGCGCTTTGAGTTGTAGAATAATTCGGCCTCGCTCTACGATCTGTCAGTCCCTCGGTTATCTCACATGGCAGAGAGACTGCCTTGGAAAAGCGTAGGTCGCAGGTTCGACCCGTCAACCAGGACGAATTTTCCTTAAACCTTCCTGTCTGAAAAATCCGTACAGATGTCCTTTGTAACTTCGTGGTATATAGGGCGAATGGCAGTTTTCCTTTCAAAATTTTTATTATTATTATTTTTTTCCAGCGAGCCATGCTGCCTTCGTTTTAGGGCCCGAGGGAAGCTTTGTGGCGAGCCTGTTTTAAGGACAACACATTTAACTGAAATACAGATACAACAAGCAACAATGCTTGAAAATCTAAGATGCGAGCACGAACTGATACACACACACACACACACACACACACACACACACACACACACACACACACACACACACACACATATATATATATATATATATATATATATATATATATATATATATATATATATATATATATATATATATATATATATATACACGCCGATACGCCGAAACTGTTGCCAAATTCTTAGTTGTATTATTCAGAGCATCTTTGTTAAGCGCGAAAGTGCCTGAAGATTGGAAGATGGCTCGAGTTGTTCCGGTCTTTAAGAAAGGCGATCGATTATTGCTTGAGAATTACCGCCCCATATCATTAACGTCATCTTGCTGCAAACTTTTCGAGCACATAATCGCAACTCGCATTAATGAATTTTTAGATGAACACTCCATACTAGCAAGTGCTCAACATGGCTTCAGAAAAGGTTGTTCCACTACCACACAATTAGTAACAATAATTGATTCAATTGCCAAAGCTTTGGATGCCAACGGTCAAATTGATGCAGTATTTTTGGACTTCAGTAAAGCATTCGATAGGGTAATTCACAGAGAGCTAATTTTAAAACTAAGGAACATTAATCTTCCGGACATCATAATTACCTGGATTACAGACTATCTGGATAATCGCCAGCAGTATGTTTCAGTTGATGATCACAACTCGTGATATCTACCAGTCACTTCAAGTGTTCCCCAGGGCAATGTCCTAGGTCCATTGCTCTTTCTTTTATATATTAATGACATTGTTACCGTCGTCAAACCAGGAACACAAATAAGGCTGTTTGCAGATGACTGCGTTGTTTTCCGTACTATTAAGTCCGCGGATGATCAGAAGGAACTTAACTCTAGCTTGAATAATATATTTTTGTGGTGCGAAGAATGGGGCATGGCTGCAAACATAGATAAAACTATCTCTCTTCGCATAACGCATAAAAAGAATCCCCTGGAATACACGTATCAAATGGGATCTGTTTCATTAAAGCAAGTTGAGAGTTACAAGTACCTTGGCGTAAAGTTCACTAATAAATTTTCTTGGAACCTTCACATTGACAACACATGTTCTTCCGCTTTTCGGAAGCTAACCTATCTGAGACACAAACTAAGAAATGCCTCTTCAAATGTTAAGCTACTCACTCACCTAACCTATATCCGGCCAAAACTTGAATATGCTTGCGTTGCATGGGATCCCTATACTAAAGTCAATGTTAACAAACTTGAGAGAATACAGAGAAAATCTGTTCGTTTTATTTTTTCTAAGTTCAAAAGTTCGGATTCCCCGTCAGAGTTGATGTTGGCTAACGATATTCCTTCGCTTGAACAAAGAAGACAGAAACACAGGCTAGACTTTTTACATAATCTAATTAATCACAAATTGGCTCTGGACCCTTCACTATATGTAAGCCATCTCTCCACTAGGTATACACGACACCATCGTTCGGATACACTGACACCTATCTATGCTAGGACAGACAGCTATAAGTTCTCCTTCTTTCCCCGAACTATTTCTGAATGGAATTCGCTGCCCGCTCCTTACAACATGTGACTGTGCTTTATGTAAGCTTTATTGTCTTGTTTTTTCTGTATAGAATGTGTTCTTCCTGTTGAATGAGCGGGGCAGGTGCTCGGCTCTCAAACTCCCTTGCCTTTGATGTGCAATTCCCTTGCCTTTTTTTTTACATCGTTATGTTTGCACCATTAATTGATTTAGGTATTGCGTTTTGATCTTCTTACTAAATGTTTCTGTGAGCAATATATCATTGTAGAGTCTATATATCTTATGAATGTATACGAGCGTATCTTGTATATGTCTTGTACTCAATGTCCGCCCGTCCTGCAAGGACCACAATGTGGTCTGCAGTATGTACTAAATAAATAAATAAATAAATAAATAAATAAATAAATAAATAAATAAATAAATTGGGTCATTTGGATATCAAGGACACGGCATTCCCTCAAAAAAGATACAATCAAGAATTTTATGAATCGCACTCAGTCGTTGTTTAGACTATAGCCTTTGCGTAGTGACATTCCAAATTTCGAGTCCGAATCGCAAGCTTTGTTTCTTTAGAAGAAAACCCGATTGCGTTCCAAGAAATGAAGCTGCTAATTCAGACGAAACACCTAGATTCTTAGCTGTTCATCTGTACACACGTCTAGATTAACAACTCTCGCATCACGAGTTGCGTGTCTAACGACACGTCACCATAGCGTCACGTCGTCACTGGCATTCATTTGTTATGCGCACGTTTCTTTTGTTGATCGTAAACTTCCATTCTTCTTTTCGAATTTTTCTTATCAACATGAATAATAACGAGAAGTTGGCGCCCAGCGAAGGTACCGGTAGGCTACGTCTTTTCAGATATAATGACAAGTCGCAAAACATAAATAAATAAATAAATAAATAAATAAATAAATAAATAAATAAATAAATAAATAAATAAATAAATAAAGTGGCGTTAAAGTAAATCCTCGCAAGATAAATTTCACAACAGAGAATACAGCTTAAGGGGTCACAAACACTATAGATGAACTACATACACACAAGAAGTCGCGAGAGAGAGAATTTGACACAATTATCACTGTTTCAGAACGAAAATGTCTACAATGTCACACAGACATTCATTTTTACTTGTTATGTCGATGTCTGGGGCGTTGTATACTCATATTATAATAAATTACACAAAACCGAGAAGAGGGTAGATTAGAGGAAGGAAAGGCGTTACTTAAACACAAACAGAAACACTAAATAAATATAGTGTGGCAGATAACTATATATTTCAAAACTCTCTTTGCGTCGCTTTGAGGGAAGAATATCTCTATTAGCGACTAAAAGAAACACCGAAAACATCGCTTTACTTGAAGTTCGCCTCGAACCGCCACTGCGCCGGTGACGTCATTGTTACACCACAAAGTTCAGTGCATTTCCTCCTACGGCCGAGCTTTCTGCTTTTCCTATACTCTCTCTCTCTCTCTCTCTCTCTCTCTCTCGGTATCCACATGTTTCGGCCGCTTTTGTCCTTGAATAGTCCCAAATAGTTACCGAAACTGATTCCCTAGTACCTTTCGAAAGCGACGCGACAAAGTTTTATTGGCAACACAGTTAACCATAGGCTAGAACATCGCCAACTTGTGCAGGAATGTCAGGGTCACGTCGTCATCCGTATTTCGTATTTTTCTTTTTTTTTTCGTCTCTTCCTCTAGCTTACCAAACCTGCTCTCATGCTAAGAGCGGATTTCTTTCTTGGCATCGTAGACGGGTAATTTACTGATGCAGCTCAACTTTCTTTTTTCTTCCCCTTCTGTATTCACTCTCTCTTAGCACTTTAACGTTCCTTTAAGCTACAACAGATCGAGGAGGAGAGGTTGAACCGCGTACGTGGTGGCTAATGACGAGCAGCACCAGCGCCAGCACGTTGTACAGCATCTGGTAGGCGTAGATGAGCAGCACCAGCGAGTGGGTCACGTGCGACGCCACGATCTCGGCCAGGAAGAACAGGCCCGACAGCACCAGCGCCGCGTAGACGCGACCGCAGCCGCCGCCGCTGCCGCCGCCACCGGCCGCCGTCGCCGCCTTGGACATGTCGACTGCTGTGGCGACGGGACCGCCGCCGCCGCCGCCCCTGGTTGCGGAGACGCCGGGCGAACTCGCTGGCTCGCCCTGCGAGTATACCATGCTGCGGTTCAGTCAGACTGCCTAAACGTATCGTTATATATCGCGCATCAGCCGCGGGATGTCCTGGATGGCTGGTTTGTTGGTTGGTTGGTTATCTTGTGCGAGCGCATGGCTCGTACCCGCTATGAGTGATTGGCCACTTTGGTGAGTTAAAAGAATTAGTAGAGTTTAAAAATGAAACACTAATGAGATATGGCGAATAGATAAAAAAAGGAATGAAGTTAGACAAAAATTTAAGAATTTAGTAAGGAGATCGTACTGACTAAGTTATAAACTTCACAACAGCTGCACCGACATCCATATGATAGGATGTCCTAGATAGGATGTCATCAAAGATAGGCTGTCCTAGATAGGAGGCTCCCGGAGGATCAAATCTGGGTAGTCCGGCTGGCCGACGACGACGCCTAGACTCAAGGTCTGGCCGCCGCCTGAGAAAGGGCTCCGGTGGGGCTAGTCTCCCCCCCCCCCCGCCTCCCTTGACCCCAGCAACGACATTAAATAAAGTTTTCTCTCTCTCTTTCTCTCCCAAAAACATAATATCGGGAATGGTAAGATTCTGCCGGATTGCGCTCAATTGCTCACTCACAAACAGGTCTTGAGCCTCCATTTACGTATATTCGCATTTCCGAATCCCAGTCGGCGCAAACGTTGACAGCGACAAATTCGAGCATTTCATTAAATTCGCTAGCTTCTAATAAAAAAAAAATGCACTCTCGACCGACCTAATACCGCGAAGCCCTGACGCGACAGCTGGCACGCGGAGCGATTGGATAAACTTTATTAAAGGTCCTGATAGACGCGCGTCAGCGCGCAGCGGGCGTCTCCCACACAGGGACCAACAGGGAGTACCTGGCGGCCGCTGCGCGGGCCTGCTGGGCTGCCCATCGCTGGTCTTGGAGTTGCGGCCTTCGTAGGGTCTTCTCCCCACTTGTCCGAGGTAGAGTCGGGCGAATCGAGCGTTTCTACACACGCAGAATGCGTGTGCGCGTGTCGCCGTGACCTCGCATGAGGGGCACGCGTCGTCGGGGTATAGATGTCCGGGTAGACGATGTGCAACATGGCAAGGATGCGATACAAAGTCAGGAGATTGCGGAGCGATCTCCTGGCGCAAATAAGATTTCATTCATCGTGAAAGTGGATCTCCCCGGTGCACGGTGAAGTCGAGAGACACGGCCTATTTCGTCCTCTTTTTTCCTAGCCAGCCTTTACATATCCAATCTTATAGTAAGCCCGAAAAAAATAAAAATAAAAGAGAGAACGCTCGACCCCAAATGTGTGGCACGACCTCCTTCAAAAAAAAAAAAGAACAAGAAGGCTAAATAAAGGCAGGGAGGAGGGTATAGTAAACGTTCGCAGTGAGAGTCAGTCTCGCAATATAACGACCTTCCTATCTGAAGTAGATATATAAGTTCACCTAAGGACATCGCTCAGGCAAACATATCGCGCTGGGTCACTTCAGCGGCGCCGTGGCGGTCAACTGCGAAGTATTGTCGGAAATGAAGTAGGAATTGATTTACAGTTCATCTTGTAATACGGGGGTTGCTGCGCTACAAACACGCGGACAACAGAAGTAGAAATGGACAGGACGCTTGCAGTGTCGGTTTACAGTGTTGGCGTTTATGGGTTTGTCCCCGGTTCAAGATGATTTGCGGCGATGATAAAAGCCGGTGCCATTGTTATGCCGTCGTGAAAGAAGTGAATAAGAGGAGGGCCAATTTGCCATGTAGTTCGGGATGTTCAACAACGTTGACAGTTATAGTGGCCGCGACAGTATTCCCAAAGCCGCTGTTTAATACATGATTTAATGGCTTTAGAAACAGCCCTCTAAACCCGAAAACAAACATTCACTTCGCAAATGCGAGCTAGTGGCCCTTCAGAGACTGCTGGCAGCGAACATTATTTTTTGGTAAATATTGATAACATTTATTATGTCTTATTCGCTCTAAGTTAAATTTGTTTTTTTTATATATAGTATGTTGTCCCCTGTTCCTGACTTATTAAACGTTAGATGCATATCATTTAATTACCCTGTTCACGTACATTTAAAGCTTTGCGTTCCGATCTGCGTCATTTTTTATTACCATTGTATTTTTTTACTGTGTGTTCCCTCCTATATGCCTCATTTACTGCGCCTTTCTGTGACTTGGCTCACAGAATCGTGACGGTACACCTTCGCTGTGTTAATGTGACCTGGCCTTTACGTTTGTATGCCCGTACGTCACCTTTCCCATATATTAATGTTGCGTCTCTTACATTCAGTGCCTCCTTGCCGCCGCGTTCTTTTTTTTTACTGTTTATTATTTACATGAGCAAAGAAGCAGCCTGCTCTTCTCAAAGGTGCCGACATCTTCTAAAAAATGACGCATTCAAGAAAAGTGTCGAGGAAAATAACAGTATGAAGATGCATCGCGGCCTCTGAGGCGTTGTACGTCATCGTGGCTTATAGTCTTCGGAGGCCATAGCAATACTATAGTCCCCGCTGGAGATTTCATTCGATTGAGACGATTTGATTCGATTGAGACGCTTTGACGCGTCACGCACTCGTCGTGCCGTTGTTGTCACTGTCGTCGTCAAGTAAACGCAATCGCGAAAGCGAGGGCAAAAAGCTTTCTTGTTTGCTTAAGGCTTCGCCAATCGCCGTGAACGTAATGAAGATCGCTTCCCGCGACTGGTGACTTCTGCGGATTACGCGTGTTTTTAGCGCCGAGCGGAGTAAGGTCACTGTGTGACCTTTCACACGGCCGCAGACAGAAGCGAAGATCCTTTGTTAAGAGCCTCTAGGGAGCGAACGGCTTAATGCTCGAGCCAGCCGCTGCATGCATCTATCTCGGTAGCAGATAGGCGGACGAGTCTATACCATGTGAGGCTGAGCAAACAGCGATAAGACGAAGCCGGCGCTTCGTGGTCGGTTCGTCGCGTACTGCGGCGTGCGAGTGTCACGAAGGCCCGGGAGCTTATGCAGGGCTGGCACGGCGTTGCTGGAGTGCGCGAAGATTTACTAAAAGGCGCACAACTAGCAGATCTTTTTTTTAAATTCTCGAAGCTTGTTAAAGAAAGTAAGTTGTTTAAAATTAAACGGTGGCGCTTGACGACCACAAACTGCACACTGGGTTGTACGAGGGATGCCGGAGCATAAAGCGTCCCCTGTGAAATGGGAGGGTGACAAATAGCCTGCTCTAGCTAATGAAGTTATACTACATCTATGGCAGTTTAGCGTTTTGCATATCTTTATATTGTGAAGTTGCTTATGCTTCTGTAAACGACCCATGCTCCATCTTTCCTCTGTTCTTTTTTTTTTCTCTTTTTCTCTCTTTCTTCATCACCACAGCTCTAAACGTCTCCTTGATTATCTGAACCGCTAATGAGTTAAACCTTTCTGGTACGATTTTTTTTTCCGATCAAGTGAACATTTTGTATCACGCGCATATGAACGGACGTAAGAAAAAGAAAAATAAAGAAAAAATATTCATACTGAAGTTTTTGGCAATGAATCGAAGGTTTTTCTCATGAACTGCCACTCACTCAACTCGCTGTGTTGTAAGCAACATGCGGTTCTTCAAACTTCATAGTTCACGATCATAATGGTTTGAAACAGGGCCACAGAATTTAAAGGCCGTGTGCAGAAAAAAGTCCTAACCTCGGCGGGATGTGACGCGCATGGACATTTATTAGTGAGGTATTACGGAGAGTCATACATTCGGCAGGAAGTCGACGAATTGTGCAATTAGCATTGTTAACACGCACGTTTACGACAATAGTTTTGCTGTATGTCGGTATTTTCTGCAAAACATCATGATTGCACCAGATAGGAGCTCCCATCAGTTTTGAGCGCCGAATTCGGAATGATTTGGCTACCTGGAGTTCTTTGGCATGCGCATAAATTTAGTACAAGAGCCTTTTTTTGCACTCCGCGCCCATCGACATGCAGCTTCTAATCTAATCTAATCTAATCCGCAACTTTGCGCACGTAAGCAGAACGCACTCCCCCTCAGCACAGTGACGGGTGGAACTTCGGCTAGCTGGTGCCACACGAGCATGATATGCTGTCATATAACCACAACGAAGCTTGACACGACGGATAACAACAGCGCTGCTGCTTATAACATATAAGGGTGCCTGTTCGTGGGAGACACCTTCGCGAGCATGAGAGCAAACGCGGCCCCAGAAGGGATTATTGGCTTCTCCCAAATGTGCACACTGTGAGAAAGCAAACGCTAGCAGACACCAAGGCCGGTCTGGAGCACGCACGTGCTCGCAGTCCGGCCGTGCAAGAACGAAGCCGGGTGGCGTTTACCTCGGTTGTGTGCCGCGAGCTCCGTCCTCCGCCCCCTTTGGGCTGCTGGTGGAGGGCCCGCATTCTCGAGGGCCACCGGTCCCGCGGTCGCATCAGTACCCGTCGGTCAACTACCACCTGCGGGGCTTTCGCGGCCGTTCTCGAGGCCCCCCTACTTCGGGGTTCCACCCCCTCCCCGCCCATTCCGTCGAAGCCCACGTTGTTGGGCGAGAGCTATGCGGACGACGGATAATATAACAGCGTGCCTCGCTGCTCGGGAGAGTGCGATGGGATTTCGCACTTTCCCTCGCAAATCCCTTCTACCGACCCAGCTCGGGTAGCAACACGTTAGCGAGATGACCCCCCCGTTAACCCTCTCTCAGCTTCGATTATTTTTTGTTCTATTGTTTGTTCTTGGTTATCGGGTAATTCGCCCATCAGCATATTTGCATCTTCGGCCGATCTTCGCGCCGGCGATGCATGCGGCTGGTGTTGTTTGCTTGTTTACGCCGCGCTGTCACCCTTGCCACGGCGCCTCTTGCGGTGGGTACGTCGGTTCAGGTCACCCGGTCGGAACGAAAGGCAGCGAAGACACTTGCGCGGTCTCCCGCTGTGTCGGGAACGTTCCGAGGGCTCGACGGGATCGAGACGCCGCTTTTCTCTGGGCGGACTCCAAGTTACATCAGACGGCGGCGAAGTTCTCTGCTTTCCTCTGTATGGCTCTCAGGAGGTTTTTTTTTTTTTTCAGAAGCACGTTCTCTGGCTTGTTTTAAACAAGGTGCATGTGACAACAATTCTGTCGTTGCTCCGATAATCAGTGGCTTCACTGCTGAGGAGCTCCGACGGGGGGCGTGCGGGTGACCGAATATTTCTTCCGGCTGCGGAGCAGCCCTCAATCTCGTGCTCTTGGCGTCTCGAGTTTCGTAGAAACTTTCCATTGGAAGCGTTGTTTTACTTCCCCGACGAGGCAGGGCTGTCTCTTTCCCCGCGATCTCGCGTTCGTGACAGCGAACGCGAGATCGCGGGGAAACCGAGATCGGTTTCGGTTCGTGACATCGGTTCGTGACAGCGAACGCGATCACAGAACGTGACAGCGATCGGTTCGTGACAGCGAACGCGAGATCGCGGGGGAGATCGCAGCGAACGCGAGATTGCTGAACGCCACAAAGGAAGCTGAGCTTCCTTTGTGGCGTCCGCCAACCCGAAACTAAATCTCGGAGCGATCGCTAATTATTGTAAATAAAGGTGCGTTCAGCAATACGGTACGTCGTTACATTACTTGAACGCTAATCGCATTAACGTCGGCATTCATCGTAAAATGAATTCTTCCATGTTTTCTTTTTCTTAAACACTTGGAAGCGAGCATGCGTCCTTCGGTAGCACTATGCACTCAGTTTGACCGATCGTACCTTTAGGCGGCACGGAGACTTAATCAAATTCCCAAGAATGTACAGTGTTTCAGGGGTCGTTAATTAAGCCTGTTACGCATCGCGGGCACACAGACGGCACCGAGCTGCGATGTCGCTTGCTCTCTTCTGACGTGTCCCTTCTGCTTGCGTTACCTGCTGCGCCTTTTTTTTTTTTTCTATTCTGACTACAACGTAAGTCATCTAGCCTTGGCGGCACCCGTTGCCAACTGCCACACAGATCACAGAGCCGCGACGCAGGGGGCCAAAAGAACACAGAAGGCGAAGCGACTAGTGTACGAGCGCCCGCCGTGCGTTTATTGGTTAGTCTTTCGCTCGGTTTTGAAGCGAGTTTTATTGTCCGCAGTGCTGACAGCGAAGGCTTACTCGCTTGTTGCGGAACCATATTTTTCATTTCATTATTTTTTTCATTTTTTTATGTCGTCGTTAAGGCACATTTCTCTAAGGCCATATTTTTTTTTTCCCGATGGGCCAAGCTTCCCGGGACTGTGCTTATTCCGGAGCTTATTTCCTTAAGACCATATCTCTAATACACTCGTGCGGACATGTACATGCGCGCAATAAACGCATGGCATGTGTTTTCAAACTCACTCAACCTGTGCCATAGAAGGTACATTCCCACGACCCACACATGACAGCTACACTGAAAGGTTACAGCGACAGCGATTATAGTAATTAATACACACTTTGATTTATCTCATTTTTTAAAAAATTGTCTATGCGTCATTAAAGCGGCTGAGGCAATCGAGCACATGCGCGGGCTTCCCAAGTGCGGACTGGATAGCCGCGGTGCGCAATGTCTAACGAAACAATCTTACAAACAGCGTGCAAACAGATTAATAAAACGTTCTTGCTTCTATTGATAAACTGAAACCCACAGACTCACAGACCTGCTCCGGACTGCGGTATATACACTATATATGTGTCCAGAAAACTGCGTTGCAGGTGTATAAATCACATAGAACCTGGTGGAACGAACCAAAAGACTCGAAAACGGCATCATGGACAGTGTCGACGATCGTCACCGACAGCTTATACACTCACGCAAGTGTGAAAATCCGTTTTGTACCATCGAAAACAGGATGTGCAGAAACCAGCGAGTTCCGTTTGGGAAGGTGGAATCGGTATTGAACATAATGGAGAAACCAATTAGTGGCACCAATCATTACGAACTTAAAAACAAAGAAAGGCGTGCGCAAATATACAGAGCGTCCATGCATGTTTTATCTGAAATGACAAAACACGCGGGCCGACGTTTGTCGAAGCAGGTTCCGCTTCCGTGCTACACGTGTTCGGGCAACGGCGGGGGATTATGCGAGACTGCCTCAACAAATTTCCTTTTTAACGCGACAGCGCTATGGGCCCAGTGTCGCAAAAGATCCGATGCCGGCGTCGGACGTCGCTTGGCGAAAAACAACATCGTTCTGAACCACAACCACGCAGGCCCACCGCGCGGCGCGGATGCGTTACTGAACTAATTGAGTTCTTCAAAGTAAAATACGTAAAAAAAAAAAATCGTAAGCTACGACCTAAACACAACTTATGCAGACATGATAGCGTCGGAGTTTAATTTGAACATACCAGGAAACATAGTTATGTTACGCTGGAACTCAACTCAAACACATAACCCCTTTCCCGTGCCCGGCCCGGCCCGCTCGTTTCCTTGCAACAACACCATCGCGCTCGGCACCGCGCGTCCGCAAGAAAGCTGCGGTTGCCGGTAAACGTGACAAGCAGTCGAGGGATCTTTGAAATCTACCGCGTTCCCCTCTTAAAGGCGAAGCTTAAGCGTCCTCCAAATTTTGTCTTCCTTCACTGAAACGCACTGCAATGTAAACGAATATTGAAGGACATCAATGAAATTTCATTCGACATTTATTTTGAGGCGAAAGCCTTAGATCTGTATGTTTCAAGGTCGCGTTGTGAGGTACAGAAAATATCACGTCAGCCAAGGAAGGCATGTCCAACCGTGTATTAGATACGATTAACGATTAGCAAAATTAATTATAGATTAGTGATTGGTTTATGGAGGATAAAGGTTATTACGGAGGATTAAGGTGGCTTAAGATGGATGAAAGCGGATTAAAGAGGATTAGGGTGGGTTAAGGTAGATTATGACGGATGACAGTGCATTATGGCGTATTAAGGAGGATTAAGATTAATTAAGGTCGATTACGATGCATTAAGATGGATGACGGAGTATTAAGGTGGATTACGGTTGACTAGGGTGGATTAAGCTAGATTAACGTGAATTAGGGTGGATTAAGGTGAATTACAGTAGGCTTTACAAGGATTTCGCCGTCGCGTCTCTTAGGCGATAGCTAAAGACACCTGCAGATTTTTTAAAGGCGATAACCGCATGCTCGTCAAACATCGCGCTAAACAACGGCGATCAAGAGCGAACTGCACTGCTGCCAGTGCAATTATGCAGTAACTGGACCACAGTTTCCTAGAATGTACGTATAACTTGAATTTACGTCAGCTATAACGTGCAGGTGACCACGTGCTCTCTTTGCCCAAGCATATCGCTTGTTCGTCGTGCAAAACGTATTGCCAGTGAAAGCGAGGCAAGAAGGTGGAAGTAGTTCGCTTAGAAAGCAGATAGTTCTAATGTACCGCGACCTCTTCACTTATTGCAAGACAGGGACGAAGTTCATGAGGCAAGATATAAAGAATATTTGCCATAGACAAAAAAAAAAAAAGGTTCAGAGAGCCAACACAGTCAAATAATCAGCATACAGGAACGACACACTTAAAAAGAAATCAACGGAGCGCTTGCAACTTTTTGGTGCGAGCAGAATTGTCGGTGCCATTTAACTAAACTTGGGAGAGTGTGCACTTTTCCGACGAAGCACGTGCAAACGGACCAGTGTGAACGCACTCTACTGGGAGCGCGTACGAGAACCGCTTATAGTGGGGTCAAATGCGGTACTACAACTCACTCCTCCGGTAGAAGTTGCGAGCACACCAGGTGTTCTTAGAGCGCAGCTTCGGAGAAAAGAAAACAAGCGATACGCACGGTAGTAGCCTGTGGCGCGGCTGCCGCGGGGCCATCATCCATCGCACCGGCTGTCATCGACATACTCGTGCATACACACCCGCGGCGAAGCGATAAACAGAAATAGCGATGCCGTGCAACGGGCTCGGGTGCTGCCCAGGGATCTACAAATCCAATACACGCTACGCGATCGCAGCATGAGCGCGCACACAGAGCGGCGTTTCGCTCAGCTAGCAGAGGCGCGCGAGAAGAGTGAAGTCGAGATTCGCTAAATGGAGGGAGCAGGCCCTGGAGCCAAAAACTGGGGAGGCCCAAAATAGCAGCGGGCTCGCGCTTCGGAGGCGAAAACAGGGAGTCGTAGAACCCTGCGGCGTCCGCGGGCGTGCGAGCGTGTGTGCGTGTGACGAAGGCGCGGGGTTGTGCTCCCCACGTGTCCGCATGCCAGTTTGACTGAAAGCTGTGCGTTGAGAACGGGCGGCGGAATCGTTGGACGTTCTACCGCACGGAGGCGACTGCGAGTCTGGAAGAGTCGTTAAACTTGCGACATCGCGGTGGTCGGTTGCGCTGAAGGATGGACTTTCAGTGACGGCCGCGGGTGGGCGCGCAGTGGTGACGAAGAAGGCGTGCTGGACGAAACGCGCCCGCCGGGGAGCCGAGAGCGTCAAGCTTGCCCCGTGATATACTGGGGAACGATACGACTTCCTGGTTGGTTCCAGTGCAACGATGGAGGCCTGCGCCAACCGCGCGCTTATATGACTTCACCCGTATCGGTTGTGTTTGGCAGCTTCGATATCGTTTCGCCAAAGTGTTCTGAACTATACGTGTAGGGTAACGTTGCGACTCATACGGGTTCTTCTTATTTTTATTTTTTTGCATGAAGCGTTTTAACTAGACATCTCGCATACGCTTCAGCTGTCCCTATGGAGTAGTTGGGCAAACGGGTTGCTACAGCAGCTCCCGAGTCAGAAAGTGTCGTCAGCTTGCAACACCGCTGCGGAGACGTTGAAGAATGAAAGGGCGCGATGACTGGGCTGGACGGCTGAGCGAATATGCCAGCTTTGAGAAACGCCAGAGGGAGTCGATCGAGTCTGCTCTTCACACTGATATTTTCTGTTGCCTTAAAAACTCTGAGACGTATCGTCGAGGAGGAATTGGCCTGGTTCTGACGTGGAAACGCAAATGAAGTATGTTGCTGTTAAGTTCATCCACCTATTCCTGGACTTCGGAGTAGCGCTGCAACTGCTTTGCACGCAAATAAAGAAGGCGCTATTTTCCTTCATCCTCGACGCTGGCCTCAAACAGACGCTCTATAGATGCTTCTTACTGTACATGCGTGTCCTTGCTGTACTTGTGCGTGTTGCCCGCGTCTGTATAGTGTGTTAGGCGGTCATTTTATGGCATCACGAATATAATTTGGAGCAGTATTCTAGACGTGTGGCCGTGAAGACGTCTCCAGCACCGAATAAGGAATCGATCAGCTTTTGAGGCCCGGCCATCGCAGGGATTGTAGAATCATCGTCATGTTTGCCGTCATCGTATTCCCTTGGTCAGAAGTTTGCAGTAAAGCCCATTTGGACCGTTCAGAATTTGATCCCACAGGTCCGTGACATGTTAGCGGTCATGCCGTCATGGGCGTTGTTGTTCGTAATAGCTCCATAGTCTACTCTGACCTCATCGTTGTTGTCAGTTGTCGTCCTCGGGCCAGGGACACCAATTTTGTGTGTCACTCACGCATTTATGACGGACGACATCTAAATATTTCTGGGGGGGTCTTTTTTGTCTGCATTAATGTTTCGTTGGAATAGAAGCCAGTGGAATTATTTCGGGATTTGAAAGATAGAGCATGGAGTCAGGCGCCGACTGTGATTTGCACATTCAGAACATGGCGCTATTCTTACCTCTACTTCCTGTTTCTTTTTTCTAAACGAAGCACTTCAGCAGCTGACGAGAGCCAAACAGCAAATACCGCGACAACAAACGAGCGTGAGCTTTGTACGGCGGCGGCGGGCGGCACACTGTATTGCGAAGTACGTATTTAAGCAATCCTCGATAGCAGAGCCAGCAGTTGACGTGTTGTAATTTCTTTTTTTTTTTTAATAGCAACGGGAGACGGAAGTGGGGGAGGGGGGAGGCGCACGTGCCAGACCACGTAGACTGCTTGGCACGTGTCATGTATGTAATTGCGACCAAGGCGTGGCCAGCCGGCGTGGTCCGAGGCTCCTCGAGTCGCCGTGCGCACATTCAAATACAACCTACTATAAAGGGTGTCAGCTAATGTTAGCCAAGATGTTCAACGAAGAGAAACATATTTAAAAAAAAAACACGGTGCAGGATACAATTTTAAGACCTACAGTGTTCGACGACCGAACACTGTAGGTCTTATAATTGCATCTTGCGCCATGTTTTTTTTTAATAGTTATTTTTTCGTTCAACAGCATGGCTAAAGTTAGCTGGGACACGCGGTATATAAAAAGGTGCACATTTCTGCTCATTTTTTTTTTCAATAACACACAGGCTCAAGTTAGACGAAAATGGTTGTCATGTCTTGATTGTTCTTTGCCGTGCCTGAAGGTTACGTCGGCAGATGGAAGTGCTCCGTGTGTTTCATAGGACAACGGGAAATTATTTACCCGTAATGAAAAGTATATCCCAAGAAATGCGAAGGGACGTGGTCAAACACGTCTGATTCCTGTTCTCCTCACCCGCCGTGGTGGCTCAGTGGCTATGGTGTTGGGCTGCTGAGCACGAGGTTGCGGGATCGAATCCCGGCCACGGCGGCTGCATTTCGATGGGGGCGAAATGCGAAAACACCCGTGTCCTTAGATATAGGTGCACGTTAAAGAACCCCAGGTGGTCAAAATTTCCGGAGTCCTCCACTACGGCGTGCCTCATAATCAGAAAGTGGTTTTGGCACGTAAAACCCCAAATATTATTATTATTATCCTGTTCTCCTCGGTGCAGGCTTTCGCCAAAGTGCAACGCTCTTTTTCTGTACCCGATCCACACACTTTGACGGCATCAGGAGAACGCTGACCGTGGGTCATTGACCGAAATTGGGTTTCATAACTTTTTTTTCCCCTGTACTTTGCCCTACTTCTAGCTGCTCATATGACAATCAAGTGCTGTGGAATAGCCGCCTATCCAACGTTTCCAGTACAGAAAGGAGAACTTGCCAATCTTTAATCCCAGTACCATAAAAATAAATTAATGAAACTCGCGGAGGTAGAAACGGGCATCTATCCATTTCTTTTTCTCCCTCGCAGCTATAAATGCACTATTCCGGAACTTTCCACGTCGGTGCTCTAATCCTTCAGGTGCATGCAATGCCCGACTACACAACATGTCGCAGCGCCTGTCGCAGAAATTTCCGTAGCGCCGAAGTCGTAAGAGAGAACGGCATTTATCCCGCGTTAGTCAAAGCCCTTAATTCATTCATAAAAGTCGCGGAACTCGTTGTGAGTCTCATGTTTCCAAATGCACGGAGTGTCTGCCCGTTCTCGCGTCACGTGTTCACTGCAAAACTACAAAGAACCATTTTTGAACACACACACACAATAAATAAATATATAAAGATAAACACCATAAAAACAACAAAATTGACAAAGACAAAGACATGCACGTGTGAATTCAACAATCTCTAATTAAGCCTTTTTTGTCATTTGTCATTTGGAGCACACTTTAGCAGGCGAAAGGCAACGACACATCGATGCGATCGCGTTTGTTCCTGACCGATGGCGCAACTGTCAATTTATTTATTTATTTAAAAATTAAATTATAGGGTTTTACGTGCCAAAACCACTTTCTAATTATGAGGCACGCCGTAGTGGAGGACTCCGGAAATTTCGACCACCTGGGGTTCTTTAACGTGCACCTAAATCTAAGTACACGGGGATTTATTTATTTATTTATTTATTTATTTATTTATTTATTTATAATATACGGTGGGACACAAATTCCAAGCAGGGAGGGCGTTGCAAAATAAGAATAATGTGGTGTATTGAACAAGACGCTGCAGAAATAAGAATAGACAAATTTGTTACAGGTCATATATGGATCTATTCTTCAGTCACTTTGTCAAGGGAATAAAATCTCTCCCCCTCCCTCCACTCCTTCAGCGCTTCCATTCCGTGCTGTGTGCCTTTCAGCCACATAGCTCCAACATACACAGGTATATGGGCACGAAACGGGATTCACTCTCGAAATTTTCGGGCCCCTCATGGCGACACTCATAACCGGGCGTCGCTAACGTTTGACGGCACGATTTCAAAGTGTGGACCCTACAAACGTTTAACATATCTGAACATAACACTTGCTTGTGCAAGTTCTCCTGCGATTGTGCTATGATTGTGAACAAAATTTTGTATTCGACAGTGGGACATGTGTCCAGTGTCGACTGCCCTCTCTATGCTTGCTTTCTCGTGTTCGTTTCTTTCTTTCTTCCTTCCTTTCTTTCTTTCATTCTTTCTTTCTATTTTTTTCTCTAGCGTTTGGAAGTCTGTCATGCCTTATGGAATGCGTACTCTTAAAGGTCAGGGCTGATGGCCAATGCTCTATAAAGGACGGATCACCCCCCGAACGACGTTTATCTGTTTTCTGTGAGGCATATGACAATACTGCAAACATCTGTTTCGAACAACAGCGGCGCCTGTTTTTATATTATACGCCACGCGCGCCACCTCTTATGCACGAGAAGCCGACGGTCGAGAACGCACTACAAATGTTCGCACTCTCAAAAAATGTTCTTACGCTAAGACTGCTTTAAGAACAGACGCCAGTCAATCGTGATGTTGGGGCAGCCAATGGTAAGAACTTAGAACGAAAAACTTTATGAATTCTAGCCCATGGCGAGAAGGGCAAAAGAGCGAGCACCACTTGCCTATTGTTCAGAGCTTCTGCTTTCTTCCCGCCATGCCCGGCGCGGTGACAGGGTTCGTTCTCCTTGGTTGGCGAAATTCGCGTAAGCGTTTAGGAATCCAACTGCATACAACGTGGCGGTACGCGACCCGCCTGCCGACAAAACCGTCTGCACACGTTCCGACAGCGCGCGTGACAATTGAGTGAGATCGGCTGTTAAGCGCATCCGCCGCCGCCGCTGAAGAGGACGCGACAACATCGACGACTCCGCGTCGCTTATCGCCGAAGTGCCGAACGGACAAGATGGGGACGTCGATAAGCATTAGCGTAGCACGCCAGCCTGCTCATCTCGCGGTGAAGCCCAGCTGATAACAGGGCGAGTCAGTTCGGATTCCCGGCGGCGAGCGTGAACGATGACGTTGCTGGTCTTGTGTTTGCGGCGTCTTTCGTGTGGAAGTAAAACGAAGTAAACGAAGCAAACTGAGTGACTAAGGAGGGTAACGCTAATAAGCTCAATAAATAGGTTCGTAAGCATAACGACGTAAACAAAGTGGATTTGTATAAGAACGACGAATGAACCCGCCGCGATAGCTTAGTGTCTATGGCGCTGTGCGGTCAAGCTCGAGGTCGCCGCGGGTTTGATCCCCGGCCGCGGTGCCCGCATTTCGGTGGAGGCGAAATGCGACTTAGATGTAGTGTACATTAAGAAACCCCGGCAGGTCAGAAAATAATCCGGAGTCTCCCACTATGCAGCGTGCTTCGTACTCAAGATTGTGGTTTTGGCATGTACAAACCCAAGTTTAGTTTTTAGAGCAATAAGCAACTATACTAACTGCAGAAGAGGAAACTTAAGCTTGGCCGACGAACGACCAGTAAGTAGCATTGATGACAGTTTCGTACATCGCCAAAGATAACACAGCCAGTGGTTGGGCCACGAGAAAGAAAGAAAGCTGAAGAAAAGTTGCGCATGCCAAACGTTGGTCTGTTGGTATTCACCGTACTAAAGCGTGCGCCTGAGCATACGCACAGTCAAGTGCAAAAGTTAAAGGACCAGAGGTGCCGCTAAACTATTTTTTCTTTGCAGCCCATAGGCATAATGGCTGAAATCAAGTGGTATACTGCCTACGTGCGCCTGTTTGACCAGCGTCATGCATTGATACAATTTCACGTCGGCTGTGCTGGAAGAAATTGAATTTTTTGCCGATGCGGTGGTCTCGAGACTTTTGCACTCGACTGTATATACATATCGAACGAGTGCGTCGCGTCTGTCGGAAGAAAGCTTAGCACTCTCGGAGAACACTGGACCCTTCACACACGGTGCGCAATGGTTAAATGTACATGGACACCGAAGAACGCTTCCGAATGTGCCAAGTCCTCTTGCATCCGCAAGATTTCTACAACATCTCTGCATGAAAGTACGTGCAAATATCGCTGACAGCTTCACACTGCGAGATAGCTGAGAGAAATTATGTAAGGTTGCTGGGTGATTTCAGCTGAAGTCTCGTACTTGCATCGCATGAAGCGCAACTGTATCGATGGCGAAAGCGCAGAGAAGGACCCGGGAACAAAGCACTTGCAGAGAGACGGATAGAATGTCTGCCGTGCTCTTTAGAGAATAATGGAAGCAGTGAACTGTAAACGAAGCACTCGGTGTTTCCTGCCACGCGTATCGGGTATCGCGTGAAGTCAGAAAAGCGCGAGCCGCTGTGTAGTCACAGGATGCGCGCGAAGGCAGGCAACGGATCCGGACAGAAATTAGAAACAGCGCTTTAATTTCAAAAAATCAGATGTCCATTTATATTTCCCACAGAAATGGAACAGCATTTGCTATATTCTATTCCTATTCGATATGAGAATTTGACAGCTTTTCAAATATTCGTCAATGCCTAATAAAGCGCTATATCTGCGCGCAACTATCGTCTATATGCACACTTGGAGGAGAATGATTTATGCGAGTGACTACCGGTATAATGAGAAGAAAGGGGGATAACCGAGGGGCCCTATATTTATTAGTCATATCATATCATTATATTATATATTATATTATATTAGTCATCATATCAATTGGTAGAGCATCGCACGCGTAATACGAAGGCTGTGGGATCGTTTCCCACCTGCGGCAAGTTGTTGTTTTTTTCATCCACTTTCATTTCCATTAATTTATCCTTTCATTATTTCACTTATTAAGCGCGAGTAATTTCCCCTATGTTATCTCTGGTGTCAGTGTTTGTTGGCTTCTTATGATACTGGTATAATGGCCTCTTCAAATATGATGCTGTTAGATTAGCCTAAAAATACTCGGCGATTCTTGCAACGTACTTTTTATTTATTTATTTTGATACAGGTACAGGACGCATCGTTACCACTTAGCGGGACCTATTACTGAGAAAGCACGCCACGCAGAAAGCCATAAGGAATAACTTCCTGTCATCCATTAAAGGGTGAATCGTTCCTAGGTTCTTCGATAATGTGTTATCTCGAATAGCGAGGTAGTGTTGTCTTTCCTAATGCGGAAATATGTTCCTTTGTTCGCTAATATCATATGCTCCATTCCGATCTTTTACGGGGTTCCTGTTCTGAATGACACCGACAGTCAATGTAAGCCTATCTGTATAATAAACCTCCACATGAATCTACGAACATTATGATTTTTTTTTTTTTTTTGCGTAGCTCTTACGATTAACTTATGCTGGCAAACAATGCGGCCATATTCGGTTAGGTACAAACTTGTGCAGTTGGATTGGCTTTTTTAAAAACAGGATTAGATACATACTGAGCACAAATAAGCTTTGCTGACCTCCTTATGCCCTTTCACACTGCTTCCCGAGGCAAAAGAAAAAAAAAGAAAGTCATTCGATTCGACATTTAAAGAATTTTTTTTTTCGAACGCTAATGTAAAGTTTAATTTTTTTTTAAATTTCTCTCTAAAAGAAACGCTGCTCACTTTTCCGAATTTCGGTCCCGCCTCACTTTACATGCGTTGTAATACAGCACAATAGTATCAGCGGCATTAAAAGGAACAGACGCACAGCATGCGATTTTCGCTATGCTTGTTTTTGCGAAGTTTTGGATGTCAACTCTGTATGGTTTCGGCGAGGAAATAACATCCATTTTGAATTACCGGAAAACGAACCGCGCGCGCGGGCGCACACACACACACACACACACACACACACACACACACACACACACACACACACACACACACACACACACACACACACACACACACACACACACACACACACACACACACACAAAGTGTGTATACATAATATAAACATATAGTGGTAGCTGGAAAAGCGGCACGTATTTATAGAAACAAACTGTTATTCTGAAGCTCACGATGTTGGCAGTAGTCTTATCAAGCTGTTCTGTGTCTTATGGTTCGTTTAACTTTTCTTACGCCTCCTGGCACGCGATCTCTCTGGCTTCCCAACTGCGAGCAGCAAAGTTGCTTTTGGCAACATTTCAAGGTCACGCCGTACACACTACTGAATCGCCCTCGTGAGGGAGTCTACTGTGTTGCAGAAAATGCCCGTAACACGTTGCTGTCACTCAGTAATATAGGGTGTCCCACATAACGTTAGCCAAGCTCCTCAACGAAAAATAAATTAAAGAACATGGTACAAAATACGATTTTAAGACCTGCGGGGTCCGGTCGTCAGACTTCTGACGACCAAACACCGTATGTCTTGCAATTATATCTTGCACCGGGTTTTTGTAACCTTTATTTGAACAGCTTGGCTAACGTTATCCGGGACACACGGTATAGTTTCGCCATCTAACTGCTTACCGATATCGAGATTACTGGTACTGGTTACTGATAACCGCCACAGAGGGCGCAGTCGTCACAACATCTGCTTCTGAGCATGATGACGCGTGTTCGGTGCTTCTTTCACGACTTCTCATTGCCAGGTGCGCTTTGTTCCTCTTCATGTACTGCTGTAAAGCATGACGTATCTGTGTTTAATTTCCGGCCGCGCGATCGATGGGAGAGCAGTACAAAAGTGCATGTGTGTAACAAATATATTGCTGCGTCTTATATAACGCCACGTGATCAGAATAGGCGTGTCGCACGTGTACCGTTGTACGACTCTTCTAATGAGGGATGCCGTAATTTCAAACAACAGCGTCCAAGTACAAAAGTAAGTGTAAGTCAAAGCTCCATTATAAGGACAGTTTTCGAACTTTAAACGTTGTCGGTCGTCATTATCAAGATCTAATGTTCGATTGATTGATTTATTCTTTTCCTGCTAAAAAGAAGTCATGGTGCTAACCATGAAGGGCAACGCGAAACTTACGAACACTTCTGTGTAGTGACATCGCATAAAGTGAACGAGGACGGGAAGAAGTGAACACGGTGGACACAAGCTCCAGAAAAGGACATAAGTGTGTACTTTATAAGTGTGTACTTTTCCCGTCATCATTTACTTTTCATGGCACCATTAGACAAAAAAGAAAATAACCCATACCAACTATCAACTTTGATTATACTTTCCGAACACGTGTTAAATTTTCATTATTTCCAACTTTTTTTTACATATAGCTTAGATTTAGGCACTCAGTGTGACATTACGAGACGGTGACGTCGCGTCAGGTGTAGGGTACGCGGTTTCTTTAGACAGGACGAATAAGTAACTGCATTTTTCCTACACTGTAAACGCAGCTATATACCAATGCGCATGCCTGAAACGTGATGGGTGAAGGTCATGGCTTTCGCCGAGTGAGCCATCTGTAGCTCAGCTGAGCTATAGAAATGATGTTAGGCCCCAGTTCTAGATGCATCTTGGCTACGTCTCAGCCACAATTTTTCTTTTTTGAAAAAGTCCGCTATACAAGATAACGCTACCCATTACCTGTTTCGAGAAAGTAACGTTGGGTCAAGCGATGGCACCTCCTTTATTGCTTCATTTCATCTGAACTACGGCCAAGAACGGGCATTTAGTCGTCAACTAATGGGGTACTTCTTAGAGTTCGTGCATCTTTGCTTGTGCTCTTACGCTTACAAAAGAAAGCCTATCGGTATATCCCGCGCATAAACTGCGGGTCTGATGAATGAGAGAGCTGACGAAGAAAGGCACGACAACGGAAGACAGGCGGCAAGCGCGCGCTCGGCCGTTCTGACAGTTCACCTCGCACTACTCCCGAACAAAATATCGATCTGACACTTACGAGCGCTTCAAATTCCGGTCTGTATATAAGCTGCAGCGCTTTCTCACCAATGACCTGGACGCAGGGTGCTTTGCCGGCTGCTCTTTGATTGACAGTTGATACAGACCGAGCCGCCGCAGAGCGAAGACCGTTGTGGAACTCCCCTTAACAGCTTCGCCAAGAAACACCCACTCCGGAGAGTTTTACGCACAGGCAAGAGACTCACGCGGATGGTGAATTAGTCGCCTTGTGCCGGCACTAAGCGTGGCGTTCGCCGATATGTTTTGCTCCGCGCGCAGACGAGGAAGGTCGCTGGCCCGTTGTAAGTACACACGCGCGTGCAAACCGAACACCTGCCGTGCTCGCGGGCCGCAGGTCTCTCTTCCGCTTTCCGCTCGCTCCGCGGTGCACCGACGCTATGGGAACACGTCAGCGCGCGCACGCGAGAACAAGATGATGGACAGCGACTTCGTCCCTTGAAATAAGCGGCACAGTCGCTACTGGGGTACCATGCGGCTTTCCTTGTGCAGTCGCTAGTCACGACTCGTGCAATGCAGAATATGACAACGACAAGTAACGATTAAAAACAAGTTCTTCTACACCGTGCTTTCGGTATCTGATAGTGTCAGACATACGCTACAACAACCTCGTGATGTCGGGAGAGAGTGCCAAAAGGTGTAGAAGATTCAGGCGGTAACACACTGTGAATCTCCTGTGTGAAAAAAAAAAGAAAGGCACTTACGATCAAAGTGTAAAGCACAGGCAGTTGGAGCTGGACCTTCATGATTAATTTATAACGCTCAGTAGCAGCACCAATCTCAGAATAGTTCGTTTGGTATTATGCGTATAGCCAACCAGTATAGGACGTATTTTGATCCAGGATGGTTCGGAGCACTCACTACTAAATGGAAGGAGGACATAAGGTGAAGCTCATTATGGAATATTTGCTTTTTAACGCGTCACGGTCGTTTCGCAAAAGTATGATGGCTAAACAAAATGAGATTATCTAAGCAAAAAAGTTGTAGTAGACAAAGTTTGGTAGGAAGCGAGGTGAACCGATATCATTAATGTGGTAACTGATTTTGACAGCACTGAGTACTGCGTAGTGAAATGGCCCCATATTTTTTTTCTTTAAAGCCTGACTAATTGGCCCTAATGCACCAAAGCAACACGGTAACTTGATAGACGTAGTGAAACTCTCGATATTAATTTCGATCGCCCGGAGTTATTTAGAGTGCATCCCTTGATCGATATACGCCGGCGTCCTGCATTCCGCTGCCACTGAAATGCGAGCGCTGCCACAGGGAATCCGACCCGCGACCACTTGCTCACTAGCAGACGTCATATAACTACTGAGTCATCACGGCGAGTATTCGTTAAGTTTACGTGCTCAAGTTCACACGGGATACAAGATACTTGCGACGTCATTCTACCCGTATGTGTTCAAAAGTCCGAAATTGTAATCACTCTGTATAAGAACGAAAGCTTCGGAACCTAAAATACTGGTAGTGGTCGGGAATTAAACATCGTGATCCACGATTATCAGCGCATGATGATGATGATGATGATCCTCTTTTCTGACTCGTTCCCACTAAAGGAAATACGCCAAGAATCGGACGGCAGGGGGTAGCTTGAGAGAATTCTTATTTGAAGATGAGGAACTGAAATTAAAATTAAAAAGAAAAGAATATATTCGAATAAACAGACTAGTATTCCGCCTGCAGCCTCTTTCTTCTCTTCTTCTTCCTTGACCTACATCCTCTTCCTCCTCGTCCTAGCAGCGTGTTTATATAAGTCCAAGTAATTATGTAGAAAGCTCTATGGTGACATGTACTTAATTGGAACTGCACGTTTCACCAGGTGCAAGACGTCGAAACTACTCTTTCAAGGAATGTAAGCAGATGCTCGCCATTAAATATGCACAAGTAATGTAAGCAGATACTCGGCCAATAAATATGTACTTGTCCAGTCCCGCCTTATACTAGTGCAACGCTCCGGACTCCTTCTGCAGGACGGCCTTCACTGCTGTGCCACATCTAGCTTCGGATATACGCGACAACACATGTAACCACCAAAACACCTGTTCAATTCATGCACAGCACAGGCCTTGGAGCATAGGATGCCGAGAATGAGGAGGTCAAGACCAACTCGGAAGAATGGGCCAGATGGGACATCAAGAGGCCGAAGGAGGCCAGCAGGGACCATAGGTGGTTTCTTTCGGCGTTGGCACGGTTTACATGCAGCGACGTAGCGACGAACGGAGTGGTAAAGACCGGGTCAAAGGAAGTGACGCCGAACGCGGTCGTAGGTCCGGGAAACTTCGAGGTGACCATGAAGTCAGGGCGCACGTCATGGAGCTGGCTGAGAACTATCAGGCGCAGATGCATAGGAGCGACAAGCAGCAGTTCGCGTCCGTCCGGGTGGAGGTTGCGGCGATATTGTGCCATCTTCAAGAACGAAGAGGCGAAGGGACGGATTGGGTGCTGCGGAATCCAGCTTCTGAATAAGCTCACGTAACATGGGATCACGGCGCTGTTCATCACGGATGTGGCATCAAGCGGAGAGCGAGAGTACACATGCAGGCGCGTAATCGGAGGCTTCAGGCAGATCCACGGGATTGCAGAACAAATAGCGTTCCGGTGCAATCGGCCAGACTTATAAGAAACGGAGTAGGTGTATTCTTGGAGCCCGCAGTGCACAGCGACCAAGATGCCCAGCGGGATCCTTAAGGGACAACAACCGGCAAAGTGCGTGGTGATCGGTAATGACGGTGAAATGCTGGCCATATAAGTAGGGGCGGAGTTTGCCTACCGCTCAAACGAGAGCAAGACACTCCCGTTCCGTGATGTAGTCGTTCTGTTCAGTTGAGGAAACGAGACGCCTGGCATAGGCGATAACACGGGCATGCCCATTCCGATGCTGAACCGAAACAGTGCCGATTCTGTGGTCGCTGGCACTGGCGTGCAGTTCCGTTGGAGCGGAGATGTCGAAATGAGCCAGGACAGGTGGTGCAGTAAGCGACGTGATGACGGTAGAGAAAGTCGCAGCCTGTGCAGCACCCCAAAAAGACAAAGACGCCTTTCTTCAGTAAGTTTGTGAGAGCGCGTGTGATTTCCGCGAAAATGTTGACAAAACGACGGAAGTCAGAGCACAGTCCCAGAAAGCTACGAACTTCCTTTGTGCGAGTCGGAACGGGGAACTCCTGCACGGCTCGAACTTCCTCAGGGTCGGAGCGAACACCGGTTGAGTCGACGAGATGACCGAGCATTGTAAGTTGCTGACCTCCGAAGTGGCACTTGGATCAATTAAGTTGCATGCCGGCTTTGAGAAGCACACTGTTAACTAATTTGCCCCTTAAAAGGGCATAATGGCGTAAATTAGTCTGTAACTCACACCTTTACACACAAAAAGAGTGCAAGGGTGTGAGCTATACACCGGTTCATACCCTTATGTAGACTTAAGGATGGAAGTTAGTTAACGGGGCACAGAAAGGATAGAGGAAAGTCGGTCGAGATGCGTTTCAAATGTCGGTGAAAATTCATCGACGTCATCACGATAGTACAGGCAAGTAGACCATTTAAAACATTATAAGAGGGTGTCCATCATGCGTTCGAAAGCGGCATGGACGTTGCATAAGCCGAAGGACACGGCTTTAAACTCATAAAGGCCTTCAGAGGTAATAAAAGCGATCATCTCACAGTCCACGTCATCAACGGCGATCTGCCAGTACCCTGACCAAAGGTCGATTGAAGAAAAATACTTGGCGCCATGAAGGCAATCCTGGGCGTCGTCGATGCGTGGGAGCGGATACACATCTTTTTTGATCATATCTTTAAGTTGCCGGTAGTCCACGCGAAATCTCCGGCTGTCATTTTTCTTTTAATCAAGAACCACAGGAGATGCCTAAGGGATGCATGATGGCTCGATTATATTTTTGGCCAGCGTCTTGTTGACTTTTAGCATCTTCGAAGCGTCGGCATTCAGTAACAATTTTGCTGATTGTCGAAGAGTCTTTAAACACGATCAGGTTAAACTCATCATCCGCGATCTCTTTCAGTACGTGCGCGACCTTATCGACTTCTGTCATCTTGGCGTCAACTCATGGGAAAAGGCCTGAACATCCTGAATGTACGTCAGGTACATTCAGGATGTTCTGGTACTCTGTAGAAAGTCCGCACGCGCGAGGAAAGTTTTTTTCTTGGCGCCAAGCTGGCAGCCTGCAGGTTGGCGAAACAACTTGCGAAGTTTCGTCTTACAAACGCTCCCAGGCCTGTGAGCGATGTTCTTCGCTGTGTAGAACCAGGCCTTCGCAGTTCCTTTTAGATATATATGACGCTCGCCAGCATCAAGGTCGGCTCCCAAATGTAATGTGCGCCTACACACTCACAGAGTCGAATCTAGTCTTCACCATCAGCGCCGGAAGATGTCCCAGGATCACGGGGTGGAACCAGGATGATGGCTGGCATGGCGGCCGCCGCTGACGCAGTTTCACCACCGGTAGGCATGCCTAGAGTGGCGACTTGGAGACCACTGCGGGGCTCCGTCTTGCGTCAGACGCCCAGCACCTCCACAAAGACGTCACGTGTAGGCAGGCAGACTAGGAAAACGCATTTACCATGTATTTACAAGGCGATCAAGCGCTGAACCACGTGGTCGAGAGCGCGCGCAAGATCAAGAGCGTCTTATTCATCGACGCTTCTTTAGATGAATAGTGCCGCAAGAATATAAGGCACCCAAAAGACATTGCGTCTTATGGCATGCCTTTACCGAAATAAAAAGAAAGATACTATGATCAACCAGCCCAATAACCTGATTTTTCTTGCCTCCCCTTTCGGTTTACCACTGGTTCGATCGCTTTGCTTTTCCCTTCTCTCTCACTGACACGATGCTGACGCGATGTTAAAGACGTCACATCACGCCTCTTCCGCTAACTCACCAAGCCGCCATATTGCACAATTTTTCGCATTCTCGAATGTCCCCACGGGCGTTGCCAGCGTTAGGTAGCTGCGGCGGTTAGCCTGCTTGCAATGACAATGCGACCGGAATAGCGCCGACATGTTTCCTACCACCAAGACGTAACAAAACCAAACGTAATGGGAGCAGTGTTATAGTCAAAGAATTACCGACAAGAAATTTATTGCTTCTCCTTATTTAGCGTTAAATGAAGGTTTAAGCCTTCTAAACCACCCCAAAAAAAGTGGCAAGCGGCAGAACGCCATAAACAATATTATATCACACTTGTTTCTACAACCCAGTTTCGGTTTCTCGTGCCCAGGAGGTGGATGCGTCATGACGTCATTATGCACTGGCTGCCCCCCCCCCCTTTTTCTGTGATCACTGCGACTGCTACATGGGAACGCAGCCGGACGAATGGCGCTCTTTGCAACATTTTTTTTGTGCAAGCAACGTCATTATACCTATAGCTTTATTGCAACATGACGTCGGTAAACTTCCCTTGAAGTCACTACGACACGATAATATCCGCGAATTCAGGTCCTCTATTTCGAGATCAACTTAAATATCATATTAAAATATCTGACAAGTGTTTCCAAACATTCATACTTGCTAAGTGTCATCATTTTGCATTGCGGGAAACACGTGGTATAAAATGTCTACAACTTCGAAAATATATGTCAGTATACTCCCTTAGGCTCTGGGCTATAACGCAGCCACCCCTACCAGGTCTCACGGGCTTTGTTTTGGGAACACCACCACTTCCCGGCTGATGTGAAACTTATGTTCAACTACGCGAGTATACGCTGCTGTAGCAGTAAAGAAACGCGTTCAATCAACCACGCAACCATCTGCCAAGGCCTTTTGAGTCTGCTTTGCCACATTAAGTCCCTGGCACTCTCCTTCAATGCGACGTGAAGCACTCGGCTTCTTGTTTGATTGCCCTCAATCAAATGGCTTCCTCTCAAAGCTCTAGATATTATTCGGACTATTACATCGTACAAAAAGCCGGCGGTGAAGTCAAGACGACTCATATATTCGGACAATTGGGACTCAAAAACGAAACGAAGATATCAAATGATGTTATTATTATTTTTGCCCTCTTCTGCCCCCGTCCTTTCTAAGGCATTTTTCTTTGTTCTCTCCTTACCTGGCAGAGTAGCATGCAGGCGAACATTTCTACGCCGGGAAACCTCTCTGCCTTTTCAGTAAAGGGCTTTCTCTTCCTCTCTCATCAATCAAAGCTGAATTACATATCACCTAGCGTACTTGTAAGTTTGTACTTTATCTTCCTTCCCGCCACCGCGTGACACAAACCTGGGGCGCTCGTGCCATATGCGACTCGCGACAAGTGCGGAGCGCGACGCATTCGCTCAATCTGCCTTTACGGCTCAGCGCGTGGAAGGGACACCGTTGCTTCAGAGGCCCCGTCGCACGTCTTTCCCTGCCTTTCTCCGACGGCGCGCGGTGGCTTGTGCAAGTACGCCGTTCCGCCTGCGACATCGCTTACGCAGGCGGGAGTTTCCTAAACGCATAGCATACGTTAAACTACTGAACAAGAGTGAGAGGCAAGGGCGCATTTACGTAAAAGAACCACAGCGCCGCTGTTTTGGGCTGTGGATGCTGGTACACCGGTATTGCGTCACATTTTTACCACTTATACGAAAAGCACCGGCCTGCTCAAAAAAAAAAAAGTCACTCGAGATGGGCGGTTGACTGACGACTCCACATTGCATTCGCAAAAAGTAAGATTAGCTGTCATCTCTTGGAATGTTTCTTGCGGAAAAGAAAAACAAGTTTTATAGTAAGCGAATGTGCTAGAAAATCTGGGACATCGCACAATGACGTCATCGGCACTTTCTGGGTCTTGAATCCAAGAAACGTAAGGTTTGAACCGCACCATATTAGAAATGAAGTCGTCCTTTCCGGCCAGCAAACATGCCCGGGCAGCTAAGAATAGGACCTGTCCTGCAGTTGTCTCTGGCTCAATGTTTCCTTTCTGTGTCGCATTCGTGGGTGCTCATGCCCGGACGAGCCACCTGGCTACCGCTGCGGAAATGTGGTCGTCGAGTGTGTCGAGTGACTCCCTTTTGGGTGTTGCCCTAGAATCTCAAGTATGTGTTTACTGGATGGGGGGACTTCCGCCTTTCTCCACCTGCGGCAAGTTGTTTCTTCGTCCACTTTTAAACATTTAAACTCTTTGGTACTCTTTGTTGCTTTCCTATAAGCCAGCTTTCAGACGCCTTACCTGTATTATTATTTTTTCTTTGCTGTCATTGTCTTACTATCTTGTTGATGATTTACTCTTATCGCTACTTTTTCTCGCTCTTCCTGTAGCCATAATACAGGGCTGCAGTTTTTTTTTTTTTTTTTGTGTGTGTGTGTGTGTGTGTGTGTGTGTGTGTGTGTGTGTGTGTGTGTGTGTGTGTGTGTGTGTGTGTGTGTGTGTGTGTGTGTGTGTGTGTGTGTGTGTGTGTGTGTGTGTGTGTGTGTGTGTGTGTGTGTGTGTGTGTGTGTGTGTGTGTGTGTGTGTGTTTGTGTGTGTGTGTGTGTGTGTGTGTGTGTGTACGCCAACTTTCGCGACAGCAAGGCGTTGTCACAAGAAGCATGAGGTAGGCCGTAAAAAGCTGGAGTGCCCATGCACTCTTGCTAATGCAAGCGCTCTATACGTCAAAAAACACGGAACGGAGCTAGTGCGTCAGTGACAGGTCTATTGCGTGCAGATACTCAGTACCAACAGTGTGCGTCACATACGAAGCAACTTGTATACATTCGAAACAATGCCGTCCTTGTCTTTATTTCTGTTTTCTCCTTGTTTTCCCGAGCGATGCAGCTTTGTGTTTACACCCGATATATTTAACACTTATCAAGTGAACACTTAAGAGCATTGGGTAGCTCAAATTTGTTGTTGAGCTCCATTTTCATATAGATAGAGTTCGTGATGCAGAACATAAAAGCAAAATGTGCAGCTATGTGTAATGAAATATACGAAGCTATTTGAAGTCGTGACTCCCGCAAGCGGAGAGAGAGAGAGAGAGATAGCACTTTATTTACACCCGTCAGAGAGTATGGGTGATCGGGTGAGACGCAGCTCTCCCTATCACCGTCTACCTCCCCCCTAGACGTCGGCCGGAATCAGTTGGCTTCCGGCGGCGGCCTGGGCTTGACGGATGGCCTGTTTTTGGGCTTGCTCTTCCTGGCTATGGAGGGAGGATTCCCATGACTCTCTGTTTCCATGTAGGCCGTTTAGTGCTGGGCAAGCCCAAAGCATGTGATTTAGCGTTGCTGTGCCTTCACAGTTTTTACATTTTGGAGAGTGCACCTCAGGATGCCATTTGTGCAGAATATACGGGTTTGGGAAGGTACCTGTCTGCAGTTTTCGCCATATTACCTCTTCCGGCTTTGTGAGAGATCTATGGGGGGGAGGCAGAGTTCTCCTCCCCATTCTGTAGTGTTCTAGAATTTCTCTGTATGTGGTTAACTCTCGCTTTTTGGACAGGAAGTAATCTGCCTGCGCTGGGGCCCGGTGTGTGAGTCCTCGGGCGACCTCATTGGCGATCTCGTTCCCTGTGAGTCCACTATGAGCGGGTGCCCATATTATCCTAATTAAGTCGTTAGGTACGTTCTCCTTGCCTGCTTGCAGAATTTTGCCGGCCTCTTTGGAAACCTTACCTTTGTCATAGGCTTTGATTGCAGTTTTAGAATCGGTGATGACTATTCTAGTTGATGGGTGTGTGATTGCCAGGGCAATCGCCGCCATCTCTGCCTCATCTGGTGAAGAGTGTCGTACGCTACAGCTAGAGACTAGCTCGCCTTTGTCGCTCACTACTACTGCAGCATAATGCCCTTCTGGGTATTCTGCCGCATCGGTGTACACTACCCCTTGTGTTTGGAGGAGGGAGCCTTGGAGTCTTTGGACCCTGCTTCTCCTGCGTTCCTTGTTGTGTATGGGGTGCATGTTTCTTGGGATAGGGGTTATTCTTAACTTGTTAGCAATTTCTTTGGGGATGACGGTTATCCTATCACGTGATTCTGGGTTTTGATAGCCCAGGAAGCGGAGAACAACCTGCCTCTGAAATCATTTTTCCGCAATGGGAGCTCGTCGGCATAGTACAAAGTTTTAGTAACGCGCAGATCATTTATTATTATTATTATTATTATTATTATTATTATTATTATTATTATTATTGCGATAGCAATTATATGGACACTACGTATACCATCAAATTTTCGCCGTCGTCGTGAGACTCCGCATATATTTAGGCATATGTATACTACATGCCACACCATGCTATATGACAAGCTGCATGTGCGGGTAATATTTCTACAATATTCTGCCACTAAAGTTGCTCATACCAGTTCTTACATCCTTGACCAAGTTATTCCTCAGAATTGTGAAAACGGCAACCCACAAACAGATATGTCATGAAACATCACACGGAGAGCGCGTGCCTTTTATCTTAAGTCTTATCAGACCATAAAATATTGAAAGTGCGAAACAATATCAAGACCCAAACGTGAAAATGATGTAATATAATCTAATAGTGTGGCTCCGCACTGGCTCCAGGATCGGCCCCACGAAAGGGGTTTGAAATATACCTGATACGGAGAAGTGGTGGCAAAGTTACTAAGGAAGACTCTGTCTTTAATGAAAAAACAAAAATGCAATTGTCCGACAGCGGGATTCGGACAGAGGGCCCCAGCATGAGAGTTTGTTCCTATAACCATTAAAGCCACGGGTGCATGCCACTGCAAACGGTCAGTGCGTTGAGACGCCTGCAGCGTTTTACGAACACCCAACGCGATTTTTCGCCGCCATCGATAATTACATATAAAAATACTAATTCCTTTAGTTTTAATATGTTTTCTCAAGAGCATTATTCACATTAACTGTGAACGATGATGGTCAATGTAAGCGAATAGAGCGAGCGAGCGAACGAGCGAACGAACGAACGAACGAACGAACGAACG